>NW_025336599.1:207193-244782 GCF_004798865.1 Varanus komodoensis
CAGGGCGACCAAGGCAGATTCAGTACTGTACCCGGGTCTGAAGCCGGACTGAAAAGGATCCAGATAATCAGTTTCATCCAAGAGTGCTTGGAGTTGTCCCGCCATCACTCGCTCTAACACCTTGCCCAGAAACGGGATGTTGGCCACAGGTCTATAGTTAGTGGCCATCTCTGGATCCAGTGACGCTTTCTTCAGGACCGGTCATATTACCCCTTCCTTTAAAGGGGCAGGCACTCGACCCTCCCTCAGAGAAGCATTAACCACTTCCAAGATCCAGGTCCCAATCCCGTGCTTGGAGTTATTTATTAACCAGGATGGGCAAGGATCCAATAGGCTGGGGAGTTATCCCCCAGTTCACAAAGATAAGGTTTAAAGGAAACCTGAAAAGAGCTGGGTAGAGGGAACTGTCATTCCCTTTCTAGGATCTTTCCAGATCATTGTATTTCTAATTCCTCCACATCCTCCCAACACACTCACTTGACTACTCTCTAGAAACTTACCAGGAAGTGCTGTCAATTTCATGAATAATTCTCCCTCTCTCCCTCTCTCGAGAGTGTGTGCATCGTCGTCGTTGTCGTCGTCGTCATCATCATCATCACGATATAAAAATGAATGTGTGCTAAGGTCCCCTACCCTGGCAACAAATACCAAGTGAATATACTCCAGACACCCAGCTTCTAGATTTCAAATCAGAGATCCCCAAATGGTGCACTATGTGAAATCAATACATCCAGTACCTAAACATCTATGTGCATGTGCTGGGGAGGGGAGGGGGTTGTCTGTCACCTCTGTATGAGTCCTTGCCTTGGCTTGCCCCTTGCTGCCATAGGACCAAATGTTCCTTTGAGAGCTCCCTTATTTTCTCACTTAGTCACTCTGGGTGTGCCCTTATCCACTTATAAGGCCCAGCACCATACCTCAGAAGATGGTGTCCGCAGTGTCTCTGCATGATAACTTACACTGTACAGGTATGGTGTACATCAGCGCCTCGGGGAGCCATTGGGCCTCCAAGGCACTGGGTCCCCTGAGACTGGTTGCGGCTGTGGCAAATAGCCATCATCATTTTGCACAGTTCTCCCAAACTAGCGTCATTATGGGGCGTTATGGACATCTGAATGGCTGCCTGTCCCTGTATCCACCATATGTGCCTGCAGCTGGGGCCCCACCAACACTGGAGAGAGGAACGTGCCTTAAATCTGGTTGTGGGGGAGGCTTCTCTCTCATTTCCACAACTTGGCTCCTTGGACTCCGGCATGCTTTCTCTTTTCCCCAAGTCTCCCTTGTGGTCCTTCCTCTGGCTTTTTCTCCCTCCAGTCTGGAGCCATTGTAATCTTAAGGATGTATGCAGTAAGATGTGGACTTCTCTAAGGATGAAAATTGTGCTCCTAGTACTCTTAAAGTAAAACTTTAAGGGAATATGGGAGAATTTTGCCAGAGATTTCCACTGAAAGAATGGCGTGTCTTGGGTATCAGCAGTTTGGGAAGCCAAAGGAAGCAGTTTGCAAATCCACAGAGATATCAGTGTGAGCTCCTGGTTCAGGAGGGTCCTCGGGCAAGCCACCCGCACCTTAGTGAGGTGACCTACTGAGCGCCCTTGCCAGGAGCTCTTGCTTCCCTTTCCCATCTTTGCTGCCACTTGCTTGCTTGACGGCCACAGAGCCGTCCAGGCAGTGGCTTGGCTTGTTCCTCCATTTCACCCACACTGTTGAACGAGTCAGGGGACAAGGGAGGTGAACACAGCATGGAGTGGGGATGAGGAGGAACGGCTCCAGGGCCCCCCGCCACAGTGTGGGCCTTCAGGGGGCTCCAACCATGCGTACCATGAAAACACTACTCAGATTATTGCCTTCTAGGTCCCAGGTATGCCTTGCAGCCAGTCTGGCTTCTTATTTTCCTGCTTTGGAATTATTTCCTGGTGCCTTCTCATTTTGCATGCAGCTTGGACAACTTCCTTGCATGTTGGATGTAGAAGAAAAAGCATTTCACACTAACAATTACAAATCCCATTAATAATGGAACAACATTTACTGCTGGCATTGCTTTGCAGTTGGTATGAAGTCAGCTCGTAGGGAAGAAAGGAAGAAAGAATGAAAAGGGGAGAGAAGATAAAACAGCTGTAATTAAATTAATGAGCCCTGTAGGTGCTACAGGAAGCTAGCAGAGAGTCTGAATTCATACTGAGTCAGCTTTAGAACCTTTTAAACTGGAAGGAAGAATAAAAGTCTGCATGGCATTCCAGGCATGACTCCAGGCATTGCTTCTGAAGGCAGACCCTTTCAGAATAGGTCTGACCACAATGCAAATGAGTCCCTGCCCAAGCTGAGGATGTGCCATGACTTATGAACTGGAACCCTGCTTCCCCAGGTAAGACATTGATGGAAATTCTCAGTTGGTGAGAAGCCAGTCACCAAGAAAGGTTTGCTTAACTCAAAGCTTTCTCTCAGTGCCCAAAGTATGGGTGAAAAGATAGGAGAGGCATGGACCAAAACCTGCAGGCTCCCCTAATTCTCCCTTCTGGTTACGTTGTCCTCTGTGGCCCTTTCCATTGCAAGAAATGGGGTGCACAAACCAAGCGTTCTCTTATGGTGCCTCAGTTCAGTTTAGTGCCTTGTATTAAATGGTAATAGTAAGTCCCATAAGGGGATGTTGCCCCTACTAATCCTGAGGGCCCCTACAATGGCCCGATCTTTTTACCCTCTGAAGTTAACCATGTCTGCAGCATTTCACCTGGTCAGCAGGTCCTTTCTGCTGCCAGAGCACCCCAGGGAATCATTGGATCATCAAGTGGTAGCAACCAAGAAGACCCCTCGGTCCAGCCCAATGCTTATTGTACGTACATGTTCTGGCAAGATTCCCAGGCACACACAAGAAGCCGACCATTTTGGCTGGACTGGCAGCTCCGATGCCGAGAATGAGATGTACAGAGGGAAATTGGCTGGTCCCGGCAGGACTGACAGCTCAGGCGCTGAGAACGAGACGGTTGTCAAAGCAGACACAGTGCCAGCTGCAGCCCAAGGCTAAGGGAGAGAATAGTTCAAGGGCAGCCAGGGGGCCCAGTCAACCTGTCCTTGGGAACAAAGAGCAGCAACAACCTGAGGTGGGAGATTTAGAGTTGGGGAGTCTCTCGGATGGGGAACTCCAGCCTCCTGGGGGTCGGACCCAGTAGTCTCTTGATGCAGCCATAGGGTGGCCCAGCTGGGGCCCTCCCTCCAGAGGCCGGCACAGAAGGATTCCCAAGCAAAGCTTTAGGTTGAGGTGGACAGAGAGGGCTCAACATGTCACTTTGTGCATGCTCAGAGACTTACGAGTAAAATAAAGATGTTTGGCAAGAAGTGCTGGTGAGGCTGTCACTGCTGGCAGGGAGTCCTCGGCTCGCAGCGCTGCTCAGTGAGGCGCCAAGTTTGAGTGAGAGGAAGAAGAACGCGACTTGCTGACCCGTGGAGTCAGCAGAGCCGGCGCTTGCTCCTTACGCCTTGCGGGGCCCTGTTGCTATCACCGTTTCTGTTGGGAATGCCTTTGTGTCTTGTTCTGCTGTTCCTCCGGTGCACTTGGGGGATGCATGCTTGGTGTTTTGGGGGAAAATACAGCTCTGCTAATGAACTTTGGATAGCTGTGTGTTATATGAGGAGCCAGTGCTGTCATAGCAATTGACTTTTATGAGGATTTCAAGTAGATGTTTCCTGAAAATTGGACAAAGGCTTTCTGTCTTCTGGTACCCAACAAGGACTGACAGGAAAATAATTCAAGCATCATTCCTATCTTTTAACTTTTTATTTTTTAACTCTTTTACTTTTATCCTTTTATCTTAATTCAACCTGTTTCTTGTTTCAGTGGGCAGAAGTGTTTGATGTTTTAAAGCTTTTTATATGCCTAATGCAGGAGGCACAGAGAGAGTTACAGTCAGTCTTTTTTTTACCACTCCCTTTTAACTATTTTAATTTTTAATCTTAATTACCCGTATTAATATTTGAATCTAAGTTTGCAAAAATGGTTTTTACCAGAGAGGGCTACAAGAAACAAGGTATTTCTCCCATACTTGGTAATTTATTAGAACAAAGGAAAAGAAGACAAAAGAAAATTACTAATTTCTTTCCTCCCAAGGTTGAGGAAAATCAGTGATAAAGAAGTTGCACAGGCATCTCCCCATCTCTATCTTAGACTGGCCTGTAGCCTATAGATGTATGTCAGTAGAGACAGAATGGCTGGACTGTCACTGATTTTGGTGACAGAACTGGATACGGCAGTGGCAGAGAATGCCATGATCACCAGGATGTGGAAGATGAAGGGAAGAAAGGAATTAGCATGCCTCCATACTAAAGCAAATAGGGACTCGTCCGTGCAGGGAAAGAATCCACCCCACAAAAACTGAGCTTGGAGAGGAGACTGATACTCATTCAGTTTCAATGGGTGAACGACATTTTAGATGAGATGAGGCTAATTAAACTATTTCTTTATGAGTCTCATGAGCTGTTAACTACCTTAATTGATAGTTGCCAAAAGAAAGTGAACGAAATAACATGGGCTGAGATACTGCAACTCCCCAGCCTGTTTCTTATGGGAATGGAAAACTTCTGAGGAGCAATCTATTAGAATGAATCAAAGGGAGTCCACCAATAAATGCTCAGATATAAAAGAGCAAACCTAAAGAAAAATAAGAAGGTGATAAAAATAACGTCTTTACATTATATATTTCATGCAGAGTACTCCAGTATAACCAGGTTTTCCATGGGAAAGGTAAAACATGCAGCTGCTTTGGTTCAAAAAGTCACTGCTTTATTGAAATTTCACTTTTTCAAATTCCTTAAGATCTGGTTTAACAATGAGTAGCAAGAATTACAATATCATGGGAAGATGAATTTAACCACATTTGCTTGATTCTGAATAATAATAAATATATAAATAATGTGTAGAATATTTTGCAGTGTGCATACAATTTCATATTATTGTTTTGTAATCCTTAGAATAGTACTGTAGGATTGGACACAATTATCATCCAATATTTATTTTATTACACTTATGTAATATTCCTCTCAACATTAAGAAAACTCATGGCATCTGGTCCTCTCACTTCCTGGCAAATAGATGGGGAAAGAAATGGAGGTAGTGACAGATTTTATTTTCCTGGGCTCCAAGATCACTGCAGATGGGGACTGCAGCCAAGAAATTAAAAGACGCTTGCTCCTGGGTAGGAAAGCTATGGCAAATCTAGACAGCATACTAAAAAGCAGAGACATCACCCTGCCAACAAAAGTGCATATAGTCAAGGCGATGGTTTTCCCAGTTGCAATGTATGGCTGTGAAAGTTGGACCATAGGGAAGACTGAGCACTGAAGGATTGAAGCCTTTGAATTGTGGTGCTGGAGGAGACTCCTGCGAGTCCCTTGGACCGCAAGGCGATCAAACCGATCAGTCCTAGAGGAGATCAACCCTGACTGCTCTTTAGAAGGCCAGATATTGAAGATGAAACTCAAATACTTTGGCCACCTAATGAGAAGGAAGGACTCACTGGAGAAGAGCCTGATGCTGGGAACAATAGATGGCAAAAGAAGGGGACAGCAGAGGATGAGGTGGCTGGATGGAGTCACTGAAGCAGTCGGCACGAGCTTAAGTGAACTCTGGGGGATGGTGGAGGACAGGAAGGCCTGGAGGAATGTTGTCCATGGGGTCGCGATGGGTTGGACATGACTTCGCGACCAACAACAACAACAGCAACAACAATATTCCTCTCTTCAGATTGAAGGACTATTGGAATCATGTGCAGACATCTTAGTATCTATTAGTTACTAACTTTTCAGTTGTAGTAATTTAATGTAATTTTATTTGGTTTTATATTTATATTAATTTATGTCATTGTTTTATTGTTTTGTATTATATTTTAATCGGTCAAAATAGCTGGCATATTGTAAATGTTTTAAATAAATAAATAAATAAAGTTCAGAGTACAAACAAGATAAGAAAACCAACTTATAGGATGAATTATCATAATTTATTTCAACTTCTTGAGAACAATTCCAGGAGGAAAAAAGCAGTTAAATCCAAAATAAAATAAAAAAAGTTAGGGAGTGACAGGGCCTCCTCAGATGCTTTTCATACTGCTATCCCCATCATTACTCAGGACATCAAAGAGTCAGTGGGGAGTGACCAGTGGGATGATGTCCTAAATACTAACATCAAGAAAGGCAACCAATTAACAGCACAATTAGTGCAGCCTAAGCACAATCCCATGTGGAATTTAAGATTAATGTCCAGCATGTTAGTTTTTTGTGGGCATCCAAAGAGAAAAGGATTTGCTCTCAGGAGGAGCATAAGTGGCAACTAATCAAAATTCTACAACCAACAACCACTGAACTAACTTCTATATCTGAAATTACGAAGGTGGGGGTATCTGTTCTATAACCGCACCCATGCCGGGCAGTGGTGCCCTTTAATGCCAGTGCAATAACTAGTGGAATTTTTAAAAAGAGAAATCAATTGTCCTCAAGGGGCCCAACGGTTGCTTGATATTTTAAAAATATGGCATCCCCTTTGTCCCTACTCAGTGACTGTGCGAGGGAGACAGAGAGGAGTACTTCAGCCCCTGTTCATGAGAAGTCCACTGAAGGAGATCTTGTTGATTTTGCAGAATTCTTAGAAGAATCAATGAAAGAAAGTCGATCTGGAGTTGGGTGTCCCACAGGGAAGATGAAGTGTGCCGACCATCCAACTGATAGGATTAACTCAGAGTTTAGCTGGTCAAAAGTTGAGGTGGAAACTAACTTTCCTGCCTCCTTTGGTCAGCTTCCTACATCTGATCGAGTTTCCTTGATGAACCACTTATTTGCATATTTCTCCCTGTCCTGGTCTAATTCCTAAACCACCCCATGCCCTCATCCACATGAAGGGCTTGTGCAGGGAACATTTCTCAGTTCTGCCAGAGCTCGGCTGCCTTTGGCCACATTTGCGTGAGGCTGCCATGGGCTGATGAGATCTTGGAATGTACTTGGTTCAGAAAAGAGGAGCCGTTGCTTTCCTTAGCAGGAAAAGTCTAATGGAAGTTTGACGTGTAGAAATAAGTCTTTGGTGGTACCTGAGCCACTTAAAAATGAACAGTAACGTTTTCATTATCTTGTGAATATTTTAATGGCTCCTTTATTGTACAATGTGGGAACACATAGTAGAGTCAGGGGATATCTTTTTCTATGCAACGGAAATATTTTGGAGAGCAGGAGAGTGTAACCAATAGGTAGCAAGAATGCATGTATCAGAGACTGGATTAACAAGTGTAAAGTTCTGAGTGTAAGAAAAATTAACCTCAGGCTGGCTTTTCACAGATTTACTTTCTAAAGAAATATACGGCATTATTTTTTGTAAAGAAAGAAATTTGCTGCAGATTACATATTACATGCCATCCAGGTCATTCTGTCTAATATCAGCCTCCAACTGCCAATTCCCCAACCTAGAGATGGGGGAGAGCCATTTGTTCTGCATTTTAACACATCAAGTTAGTAGGAAAGATAGGGGAGAAAAGTGTTCAGCTTGCATCTTAAAATGAAATGGTTAGACAAAGAAATCATCCTGTGACATGCCTGGCATTGCAGAACTACCTTCCTGCCTAAATATGCTTCACTTTGAACCCTTATTCACAATTCCTGAACTAATCTGTGAACCAGAATGAAATTATCAGCTGTATTTTGGACTTCTCTGACCTTCTCTGACCTGCAGTCATTCCACTAAAGTGTATACAAAATGCATAGATAAAGAAAAAATAATCACCAAATAGTACATATTGGGGAAATTGCTTACCAAAATGTGAATATTAGATGCCTATAAGAATTCATACATATTTGTAATGCAGTCTTTTAACCAAACAAGTTGCAAACTGATGCAGAAGTAGGATAGGACAAACTTGTGCTTCAAGAACATTGGAAGTTGCAAGACAGGCAACAGATCCATCCAACCATCTCTATCCTAATCCATCTCAACCTAGTTGAAACTCTGTTCTCAGAATTTCCACAACAACATGGATTCCTTTTTCGTTGCAGAAATAGGGAAGAATTTCTGGCATTTTCTCTTGAAATGGTTCACCTGCATTTGTTCTTTTTGCCTCAGTGCTGACATTCATATTAAATGGAGTTTGCAGTAGTGGTTAAATTATATTAAATAATATATCAATGAAATTAATAAAATGTACAATTCCAGGGACGTTTCTTTCCTAAATCAGTACCATCTGCTCCCTATTAAAAATGACAGCTGATTAGCAAATCAAAGTTTAGGCAAAAGATGGGAGCTAATATGGTGACATGAAGATTCATATCATCTTCCAATACAATGTTAGTTTTGTAAAAGGAGAAGAGTGATAAAATTCTTTGATTTTCTGTGCAGCTTGCAGTGTGCAAATAGAAATGCTCAGAACTGTAAACTCTTTGCCCCAATAATCTGATGTAAATATATCCTATTTTAAAAATGGAGAAATTATAGAAAGCCATGAAGTTAAGTCTTCTTATGCACTCTCATTTTATTGGCAAAATAAAACAAACTTGTGCCTGTGTGTCGGGCAGAGAAAACAAGGCTCATGGTGTGGTCCTCTTTTCATTTTAATTTAGTTTTGCTAGCACCAGGCTGAATATTACCCCAGAAACACTTTTGCTTTATTGTTTAATTAGCTTGCTACTAGAATAATAAGTTATGCCATCAGGAATATGCAGCCCTTGCAGAAGGAATGCTTGAATCATTCCAGTTAGGAATGGACCAGAGTTTCCTTCACTATAAAATCATTATTTTTATTTTTATTTTTCAGAATGGAATACTTTACTGGATTCTCCTTCTTGAGGCCATCTCCATCATCTTCTTTCTTGACCAAGGAAATGTTCAGAGATCTGCACGTGACATTAATTAATTGGTGCATATTCATGATCTGCTTTTCTGTTCCAGTGGAAAGGCAGAGCAAGGCCCCCAGACCATGCCTACAGGGCTATCGGGGCATCTGGAATTCCAGATCCATGCTTGGAAACCAGTTCTGGCAGAACATGGCATGTCCTTCCCATCCCTCCTAGCAGTGCTGAAAGAGCAGTACTGGTGGCTTCTCCAAGGCTGCAACAGCGACCATGGAGAAGGGGATCCAGGGGACGGGAAAGCGGGGTGATGTGATGCTGCTTGGTAGGGCCTCTGTCTCCCTCCTTCCCCATCTGAGGTGCCACAACGGGATGGCAGGCACTGGCTCTCTGGAGGTTCTGCAGCATGAGACCTTCACCTCTGCACCCACCAGCCTGGCCTTTGCTGTGTGCAGCCAATGCTTCTCCTGCCTGGCATTCCCCGTTTGCTTCTGCCTCCGATGTCCCCTAGCAGGATGGTCTTCCCCAGGAGTCTGGCCTTCTTATGATGGGCAAGGCAGCCTGAAAGGTTGCCCTGAAGGCACTTTGCACTGCAGAATTAGACCTGTAACAAAGTCATCCCATGACATTTTTGTTCTCTGCCACTTGTACGTCTGCAGATATTAGCATTTCATTCCTTAACGTTTTCTTTCCTTGATGTGGGAAATCCCAGACTGAGTAATTTTGCCTTTCATAAAGAATGCCCTTGGATACATTTCTGATCTCCTTCCCCTTCTTGAAGGGATTACCTGATGGGCCTGTCCCAGTTGTGGTGCACCCACCATGCACTGGTGTGGAAGAAACTCCAAGAGCATACAGCTTGCAAGCTTTACGCTGCAACTGAGGACGTTGTGGGCATGATCAGCTGCAGCATAACCAACTAGCACAACCCAGCTCCCCTCCTCATGCGACCATCCCCTGCACATATCGGGACCCAGGCTCCAGAGTGCCCATCCCCAGAGCTGTTGAGGAAAGGTGGTTTGCTTGTTGACGAAATGTATATGCCACCTGCATCTAGACCAGATTGCAACAATAAGTCCATGGCTGATCCACCAAGGAAGGCTTCTCGACCTCAAAGCGTCTTCTGCAAAACAGCACTGCTACCTGCCTTTGCTACTCCAGTGCACATGGAGCCCTGCAGAGTTTACTCAGAGTGCACTTGAGGCTCTGGAGGAAGTTTCTAGGGGAACACATGCAGAAAAACGTGTTCATCAATGAAAATATCATTCAAATGCATTACCTTAGGAATACTGCTCATGAAAATGTGTAAGCAGGTAACCTTGAATACAAAGTGCATGGCTTTGGAGAAATGTGCCCAGAGCTATGTTTGACCTTTTTCATGCAAACTTGGAAAAATGAGAAACTGTAAGAAATTAAAATGGGTAGATGTGTGCATTCCTAAAATATTCCTGGTCAGTCTTGGAATACTGTGTTCCAAAAATTGCATGCACCATTTTCTGCCAGGCTTGCAGTCACTTGTTGACCAAGCTAGTAATATGTCTCACCCTTTCATATATGCCCCTCCTTATATTAGAATGGCTCACTTAATATATATTCTTTTTGTACCTCACGGGGGTTTGAACATAACACTCTTATCATAGAGTCACAGCTGCAGGAAGAATCCTTTAATCACAAACTTCCTTCTTGAAGAAGAATATAGATTTATGACCAGACTTTTGGTTCCTAAGCGAGCGAGAAAGATTGCCAGCAGCCACCGTACTACTTCCCATTGGCGGTAAACAGCTTTAATCTCCTTTAGCTGTCATTTTGAAGTCAAGGGATATTAGAGTACAACGTAATTATGCAGTTGTGAGCAGAAATATCGTGCTTCTCTCCCAACTTGCCCCTGCAGGAAATTTCAAATTGCTTTTAAGCAGGAGTCTTCTCCATCAACAAAGGCATTGTGGCAGGACAATTCAGAACCTTTCTTTATGGCATTCCATTGTTAATTGGCCAAGTGAAGTAGGCCTTGGTTTGCCTTTCCTGTCTGGTGTCCTGTTTCCTCGCAACCCTTTCCAGAGGGGGACGACTTTCACCAGAAACAACAAGGAGTCCCAAAGAGGACGCAAGCTCCTGTCATAATGAATCGGTGCATCTGTGCATCTTCCCATATGCAGAATGACTTCCCCCAACATGGTGCCCTCCAGATGTTTTAGACCACTCTTCTTGCCCATTGAGCCAGGTTGGCTCAGGATGATGAGAACTGCAGTGCAGCATACCTGGACAGCAGCAGGTTTGGGGAG
The DNA here is from genome assembly GCF_004798865.1 of Varanus komodoensis. Lineage (NCBI taxonomy): Eukaryota > Metazoa > Chordata > Lepidosauria > Squamata > Varanidae > Varanus > Varanus komodoensis. The sequence goes on from NW_025336599.1 coordinate 218,286, forward strand.
GGCAGTTCAGGCAGTCCGGAGGTGGTGAAAGAAATGGCAAAGGCATCTCACTCCCTTTGTGTTTGGGATGCAGGCTGCAAATTTCAGCTGGTCACTGGACCTTGCTGAAGTTGCCGCAGCGACGCCTTGATCTGCTGACCATCACCTTTCACCACCGTGCCCAAGAGGACGAAGATCGCCAGGGCAGCAGAGCAGCAGCAAAACGTAAGCAGTCACACATCCTTCTCTGTGCAGCGTTGCCTCCAAAAATAAGGGCAGCTTGGTGTTATTTTGCAGCATGTAAATGGGGCTACAAAAGCAGAGGACTTTTTGTTCCTCAGCTGCATTAAATTATCATTACCTAGAGAGATGCATGGAGGTTGTAAAACCCATTCTATCTGTGTTTGGCAGATTACCAGGTATCTTTTTTTTTCTGTCACCTGCTCAATTATGGGTTTGTTTATTTATTTATTGCATTTGTCATATTTATTGGCACCGGACTTATTTTTAAGGATGTAAAAAAGGTGTGTTCCATAATGCAAATCAGTATAAGTGTGAATTAGCACTAAATGTAAATCAGGGAAGGTGCCAATTTGCAGGAATCTTCACATTAAAAAAAAAAATCCACATAATCCACACAACTCCAAAGAAGCCAGTATGTTTTAATCTGCTGCAGATTTCTCTGCTGTCCTTGCACCAAGGAAGAAGCAGTGTCATGGGCAACTGAGTCTGGCTTTGTGTGTGTCTCAGTGCAGAAACCTGAATGGACTGTGCAGGATCAGCTGCTTGGGCCACACGATAATAAGACGCTTCTGGATTGACCTGGATTGACCCTGGTTCTCTAGCTCGGCTTCTTGCCCAAACACTGCTCCCTGGCTGGTACCCGCGGGCCTTGCCAAACCTGGCCCCTCTGCCCAGTGACTGATGCCAGGGATTGGAGAGAACACCAGCTCTGGAGTCTGCTTTGCATACAGCCAGTCACCACCTTGACAGGTGTGACTGGTCGCACAAACCAATCGTGAATAAGTGTTTTGTTCTGGGTGTGGTCCTGCAAACAGTGAACACTTTTGGAGAGGTATTTCTTTCCATGGAGCATAGATATACACTGCATGGCCTGATATCACTAATAAATCCCATTTTGTTCTTTTGGTTTTGAGCAAGGCATGCGGGGTGATTAATGGCCTCCTATGGTTTTATTTTCCTGCTGATCAAAAAAAGAAGGTGAGTGTAGCAGCTCAGATCTACAAAGGAATGGTTCAGACATTCAAAACAAGCTGTGATATAACTCCACCATTCCTTATTTGAAAGGACAGGAAGATTTGGTTTTGCTGTGTAAATAAAATAAAATAGGAATCCTAATGAATAAAGAAGAAATGATTACTTTGAAATGTGCTACAATTCTTATTTGTTTTAAAGCAAGGAGTGCTTAGAACATATTGCTGTGGTTGGTTGCTGGTTTTCCCAGAGCTGTTTTGCCTCAAAATTCCTCATATGCTTCCGTTAAGCTTCAGTTTCAGAGGCCTCTGAGGTGATCTACAACTCTGTCCACCACCAGATCCAGGCATGTTGACATGCGGGCTGGGTTTGTTTATGTATTTATTTATACATTTATAGGCCACCTACAACTCCCAAGGCTTTCCTAGGCAGCTTACAATACACAAAACATTAACAAAGTGAAACACATAAAAACCAATTAAAACACAACAAATTAAAACATGCATAAAAGCAATATAAAAAGGGCCACAGCATTCAGGCTAAGAGTTAAAAAAATTCCTAAAAAGGGATGTGTTTGCCTGGTGTGGAAAGGAAAAAAAAGATGGCGTCAGGCGACTTTCCCTAGGGAGGGTGATCCAAAGATGGGAAGCAGCATGTCACAGCAAACAAACTTGTGTAGCCTCCATGGGGGATGGTTTCTTCCCTTGGTTTGCCTGAGAAATAATCAAGTGGCCCCATGCTAGCATGGTTTCTATCTTCCTCATTCAGTCCTCCCATGGCTGACATGTATCCCATCAGCCACCCTGGACATTCAATACCACACTGGACAGCTGGACCTGCTCCTTGCAGGAATTGCAGCTGTGACCAAGGGACTGTACTGGCTGCATCCCAGAACCATGGAAACCACCAGGCTGAGTTTGGATGATCAGAGAAACCACGGTGAAGTGTGGAAACAGACCATTTTTCAAATCATGGTTTCAAGAAACCATTCTGAAATGGCACGGCGGCCTTTGGATAGCATGGATGACCTTCTCATGCAGGAAACTACCAGGAACTGTCATGCTGTGGTAGCCCACACACTATGTATCAGCGCACCAAGACACTGGAGGGAGGAGGATCCCACCTCCTCATGTTTCTGGTTTTTTTAAGCTTGTGAGGGAAAACAGCACATTTCAAGCCTTTTCTAAAAGATAGTGCATCCAAATGTGCACTTTCCTCCATAGAGTAAAATATGAAAATGTGCATTTTGGAGGAAAACAGACAATTTAAATGTAAATACAAGTTTGTTCCTAGAAAAATATTGCCTTCTGCACATTTGCATGTGGCATTGTGAACCAGGAATGTCTGCAAGATCTGCAAGCATTTCCTGCAAATCTATAGCATTTCCTATAACTGCATCAATCCTGTGCATCTGCAGAATGGAAGGATGTTTCAGACACAGGGGACGGTCAGTGGCAGGCAAGCTGGGCGGTTGCTTCTGCTCAGAGTTTCATGCGAGTAGAGAAGGACTGGAACACCTGCCTCTTCTCTCAACTTTTGGCCCTTATGTGATGGCTTGCACTGTGCCATCCTTTTTACCGAATGTGCCCTCCATGCACATGTAGTGGGAAGTGCTGGGGTAGCGCCAAATCTCCTTCTATGGTGAACGTCACCCATCTTAATGGAACTACCCAGCGGAGAAGAATGCAAGCAGTTCTGGGCATTTTCGTTCCCGAGCAGCAGCTAACATTTGCCATGCCACCAATGGCCCGTTTCCCTTGTTTCTGCTCCTGACAGTAAACTCAATGATCAGTTGATTGGCTGAACCCCATCTGTCTGGCTGTTGACACCAAGAGCCTTGGAGCTGCTCATTTCCCATTCCATTTCTCTATCACTCGGTAACTTGTGTTTTCCTCAGAGGTCACCCTTAAGGTCTCTGTGTTGTGTTTTTCATTTCTGCCTTGTCAGGAAAAACTTGCCAGTGCATCTATCAAAGTAATCATTGGGTCCTGATGCAGGAGTGTGGTTCTTCTCACATTTTTCATTACTGAGTAATTTATTAATATCCTTTGGAGCAACACAAGATTTATCTTGATAAAAATGGCTATTGGCGGTGACGCGGTGTGGCTCACTTGGAAACGGGCAGCTGGTGTGACAACAGTTGGGTGAGAAGCTGCCCCCGCAGCTTTACCCAGCTCTTTAACCCCACACTATGGTTTAGAGAAGATTCCTCCATGCACTCAAGAGCCTCTCAGCATTTTGTCATGTTGATAAAGGTTGACTCAGTCCAGCCTAAATGGAAGGCTTCACTTTTGCATAACTCCTGAGTTCTGAATACACACTCTGAATTCTTGCTGCAGATTTGAGTGGTGACATGAAAAAGATGGAGAGTTTTCATTAATCTGCAGCAATCTGTAAGTCACAGTCTCTAAAAGATGAGAAACAAATCAATTAAACAATTATGCGAGCTCGAAGTGCTACAGGGGGATGAAACGGTCTATTTCTGGTTTGGGTTATTGTTACTGAACTACCCCTAAGTCCATTGTACCCCATGTCTGCATGAAACTGCCCTCAAATAGTCTGCATGCAATTCTCAAACTCTGCATTTGAAAACACTCTGCTTTCCTCTCAAGGAGCCCAACCGGAAGTGGCGCAGGTGTCCCTGCTGGCTCTCCTGCGGCCTGACTACTCTGTCACAAGTGGCCCATGCAATCGAGCACTTCCAGCTCAACCGACCGAGGAGAACTGCTCGATTCTGGGAGGAGACAGGTTGGGGGAATTTGTCTCCATGAGATCTGCCAAGCTGCCTCCTACCAGGAGCGAGTGCATCTGCTTGATTCACTCTTCCCTGATGGATCTTCCTTGGGCAAGCAGCAGGTCCTGCTTGCACAATGAAATCAAGGTGGCCCACTGTTTGTGGAAGCAAATCATAGGCACCCTTGGGATCCTGCCCCCAGATATGGATTTCTAAGCACCTTTCTCTTTAATTTGGATTGTTTTCCCTGCATATCAACACATTTTTGAACCTAGTATGGCATGGGAACATTCTGTCCTGTATTCATTTGGGAGCCACGGAACAGATTGGTTGTGTCACAGAGTACATCACTCAAGCATCCCTGCAAAATACCTCTCCAGAAAGCCTCTTCCTGACCAGCAAATGTATTGCCAGCGAGCAGTGCAAACCTTCTGCTCTGACTCAGCTCTCAAGGAAAATGAGCCATGCTTCTGAGCAGCACATGATGTTGTGGCAGCCAGGCAAAGCCAAGGAGGGTGCTGGCTCCTGTCTCTTCCACCTTCCCTCAGGGAAGGTTTGGAGGGGAGAAAGTGGGGCTGCTGGAAAGATCTCCGGATAACAACAAGACGACCCTGATTGTGCCATCTCCCCAAACCTGCAAGCCTTCCCTCCAGTTGAGCCTTCTGCCACTTCTTCACTGCACAAAGGAGTGCTGGAGATGCAGAATGCTCTTTTTAGATGCTCACTACGGAATGGGCTCACACCGGCTCTCTAGCCTATTATTCATCGAAATCAAAGCACAGGAGGCCGTCTGCAGAAGACGGCTGGCTAATGGCTCTCCTGGCAGGAATTTCAGGGAGGGAGAAGAGGCCCCAGCGATGTGAGTGGCAGCTGGGCAGGAACCATTTTCTTCTGTTTGGTACAGCTATTTCATTAATTGGGTTTCATGGTTCATTTCTCCATATTACTCTCCCAATAAATAAATAAATAAATAAATAAATAAATAAATAAATAAATAAATAAATAAATAAATAAATAAATAAATAAAGGTGGAGGTGGAAAGGCATAGAGCCTATTGTCTCTTCTCAGCCAGGCACCAGATGGAAGAAGTGAAGGGCTAAGGAAGCCTTTCGAACATCCATCCTCTAAGCAGTCCCCACCACTTTTTGCTTCTTTTATTGTTAAAGTAGTAACAGTCTAAATATGAAATTAACAGGGAAAAGATGGAGGTCAGGCAAGGCACCAATGAGTGTTCCATTGAGCTTACTGCTGTACAAAGCAGAGACGAGGAATTATTTACTTTAGTCTCCATTTTTGAATGAATCAACCTAATTTCACACTCCCCAGACTAATACACAAAATAGATGGCGCCAACCCTTTGTTCAGCAAAAAAGGCTGGGTTAGACTCATCCTGGAATGCATCTGAAACTGACACAGATCAGAAATATGCTGGGAGGTCTTTTCTTCCCCAGCTCCCATAGGATCCCAAGAAAAGAGGTGTGCTTAGTGAACTGAAGGGGAATTGTGATTCGGGTTTGTCCAAGAAAAAGATGTCAATGAAGACAGACGAGGGGAGGCTGTGATTGCAACAAGGCTTGTTCCTGTCCACATTCTGTGGATTCACATTCGTGCTCCTGCATGCTGGGAGACCTTCACATGGAAACATCAGACATAGCGGCATTGGGCTGAAGCTCAAGCATCCATAACCCTCACCTTACCCCAAGCTTGTCTTGCTGATTCCTTTTGGAGCAGATGGCAAGCTTTGGAGCATGTGCCTCCTGTACATGTGCAGCAGGGGGCAGATGTGCTTAGTTGGTTGATTCCGTTGTTTATTTCAGGAGGAAATGTGGGGACACTGCTTGATGGTGCCAGTGAACACACCTCATGGAGGAAGGCCACATGGGGACAACCAGTCAGTGCCAGCGTTACGTGGCTGAAAGAGGCAGCATCGGGTGAAAGTGCAAGTTGCTTTGTGCACAGAGCTGTATCCGACAAGTTTGGGTGCCACCCTGTGTCCCCTGGACACCACCTGGAGGGCTAGATTCTCAGCTCCAAGGCCAAAGGGAGCCCCCGGCTTTAGAGCGAGATTCCCACCCCACCCCCAAGCACCTCGCAGCTGCCAAAGAAGAACCAGGCTGGCTGTCTCCAAAGTCAAGGAGAGAAGGCCAAAAGGGTGTGTTCTTGTGGTCCATGAGAGGAGAAGACTGGGAAGGAAAGGTATGAGCCATCCTCTAGCCTTACTTCCTCCCCCCCCCCCCCAAAAGTACTCCAGCTAGATGGGCAAGAGATTCTGTCTAGGGAAAATGTAGGGTGGGAAGATGGGGAAGAGAAGATGACCCTAAGCCCCTGACTACAGAGGCCCAGAGGTATCACAACTGCATCACACACTGGATGCAACATTCTTTATTCCCAACCTTCATCCATTCATCTTCCTCCCAATTCAATTTTTCTTCTGTATTTTGTGCCCTAGCTTATGACACTACTGTCAAACTTACACTCCCTTAACTGCTTGGGTGCAAAGCAGCATAACATATACTAAATTAATAGTAAACAACAACAACAGTAACAAGAACCCCTTGGGAATGTGAGACTGGTGAGAAAGATGTGGTTGTCGGACTGAGAATCCGTTTTTCAGACTACAGATCCTTGAGGAAAGCGTTGGCGGTGAAACTGATACCCAGTTTGCCCTGTGGACGTGCCCCGTGCCATCACTCCTAGGCAAACAAACAGTCCAGTAAGCCGTCTATTTTAAACAGACATCATCATATGGGCACTTTTAAAGGCATCAGATGATGTGGGGGTGGAGGTGGAGGTGGTAAATGCCATGTGACATGGTGTTTTGTATGCAAACATTAATTAAGCCCCTCAAGACAGTTAAAAGATGGTTTGATTTTTATTTTTTTTAATAGCACAGATGGCTGAGAAACGACTGTTGAGCCACATGCTTAGCCTCACAAAGAACATTTAAATATACTGTCCAAAAAATTTCAGATCTGAAGCTCTGGTCTAAACATTATAATTGCTATGTAAGGGTTGCTTGGCTAAGCAGTGTAAATATATGTTGTTCACAATGAGATAAAAGAGCTTCTAGAGAACATCCAAAATTCTGGCAGGACGTTTCCGGCAGTAAACTTTGTTACTGTTTTCTTTTTCACAGCGAGCCTTGCTGTGCTTTCATGGACAGATGGCTATTCACGCTCCAGTGCGCTCTGAACCACATACGTCAACAGTGACAGCACATTTTGGCTGCAAAGGAGCCGATGCAATCCACCAAATCTGTGGTTCTCTATCTTTTTTTGGGGGGAGGGGGTGTCGTATAACATTAGCACTGGAGGAAATTAGGAGTGATTGTAGCTGGCACAAACATAAGAAAAGTGGAAGGGGGGAATTAAGCCACCTGCTTTGATGTCCTCTCAGATTGCATGCTTGCATATTTTAATGTTGTGGAACTCCCAGCTTTCCCCCATTTCTTTATGTCTGCTCTCCTGGTCTGACACAGGTGGAGGCTCCCAAATTGTATTCACTGTTAATCCCAGTATCTGCAGCTGCAGTTTATGCAGCATTCAGTGTTGGTGGATCCATTGTTAGGGACTGGAAGAGCTGCTATGATGTCACATACTAAGGGTGGAGATAGCCACTGGGTATTTGGGACTGTCTCCCAGTAATTAATTTCAAATTGGAGGCCATTATAATTATTATTTCTTCTCCTTCTCCTTCTATTTTTGGCATGGGGTGGGGGAGAATAGACCATACAAGACTCTTTTTAGGCCTCAAGTTGTTTCCAAAAGAGCATCGATTCTCTAAAGTTCCTGACTTAAGCAACCATCATTAGGTTTTTCTGGAACATGTGGGCACAGATGTGGCAAGAGAATGTGCTCTAGAACCATGGTGGCATTACGGATACAGAATGAGCCAAAGGGTGGTGACAGAGCAACATTTCTTGGGACATTCTTGGTAAAACAGCAGTCTCGTCGTCGTCATCATCATCATCATCATCATCATCAACAACAGCAACAATAATAAAGTACAGATGGCTGCCTCCACTGGCTATTTCCTATCTATGTGCCAGCTGTCTGGATTGTGTTTTACTTCAGTCTGTCTCTAATTCTCCAGAAATCCCCAAACTCTAAAAACCACCTCCTTGCAAAAATGTGCATGTGTGGAAAGGACTGATCCTTTTCAGCGCAGCCCCATGTCACTGAAAATCCCAGCTGTGCCTGCCGCCCGCCCCCCGCCCTGCGTCCACACTGCCCTGGGCAGCGTGCCTTTGGCTGGCACCAGGAAGTCCCGAGCCACCTGTGGGCTAGCACGGGCTCAGGCTGAAAGCGATGCAAAGTGGGATGGGAAGTACTGGAAAGACTCGCAGACCTTCCTGATGTTCCCACCCTAATTCCACGTCCCACTTTCTAAAGTGTCTCCTCAGCACCTCCAGTTGTGCTGAGGCAGCGATTCTTCAGGCAGCTGCTCTTGTCAGTTTCCAGAGGGAAAACTTGCTTCTGAAATGTGGAATTATTCCAAGGCACTGCAGGAAGAGGCACTGCGTCAGCACCACAGTGCGGGTGGCTGGGAGTGGAGGGAGATCCTTTACAAATTGCATTAGGAAAGAGTGCGTTGCAACACTCCCCCACTTCCCAGACCAAGCCAAAGCGGAGTGAATCACTGCATATCATTCTGGATGTGAAGAATATTGTCATGGAAGACAATTGAATAAATGGGGTCTCCAAAAGTATCGGGGGGGGGACTCTCTTGGGGAAAATGGAGCAGAGTGCTGAGAGGTGACATGAATAAGGACAGGTGCAAGAGGGAAATTTGCCCTGTGCGGCTATATGGAGGACAGGCTGACTTGCAGTTATGCGTACTCATGCAAGATTATTAATAAAAACATTTTTTTAGGAAAGCCATGAGTTCATTTGCTCAAATTTCAAACTTCTTCCCCCCAGTATAGTTTGCATCAATACTTGGTGTTAACTCAATGCCCCCCCTCCACAAAAAAAAGAAAAACCAGAACCCAGGAATTATTTGAGATTGAGTTAAAATAACAGGCTCCAGCTGGGCATCAGGAGGATCTTCCTGACTGCTATAGGACGACTATGATGGAGCCACTGGCTGAGGCATTCAAGAGGCCGCTGGACAGTCTTGCCAGGGAAGCTGTAACTGGAGTCCTGCACTGAGAAGAAGGTTGGACTCCATGGCCTTATAGGGCCCTTCCAACACCACTCTTCTGTGCTTCTGCAACAGCCCTGATTCCCTGCTCTCTGAAGAATCAGAAAAACGAATCTCCCTCCCTCCCTCTCTCAAAAGACCGCTGGGGACACCTGCCAGTAAATGATAACACATTAGCACATGAGCAAAGTGAGGGCCTTGCAGCTCCTCTTCACATTTATTTCTGTGAAAAAAAGTTGCATGATCAGCCGGTAGGGCAGATATAATCAGCCTGTTGGAAGGAGGATCCATTCAAAACCCACAGCGCAGGAGCAGCACCTGTGTTGGTGTGAGCAGTTGAGCACTGTCTGTGCAAGCCACACAGGGGAAGCCAGATACGTTTTTCCAGAATGCAGACTTGATCCCCATTTTGTGATTCAGTGTATGAGTCTCACATCAGAAGGCGCGTGAATAAGGAATCCAGACAAAGCTCAGGGTAATTCTCTGCAACTGCTGTCCTTCTTGTTAGAAAATGAACACAGATTTATTACAGATTCCCACTGAGATGCTGGCTTGTCAAACTCTCTAAAATATTCTATGCAGTTCAAGGGTCATTTTTTAATTTAAAGTTTTTACATGCCGTCCCCTTGCTACATAGCCTCGGGACGGCTTACAGAAATAAATAAATAAATAAGACAATAACAATTACAATTAAAACCTGGAAACACACTGGCTGCACAATTAAAATATATAAATATTAAACATTATTAAAATACTGTTTGAATAGAAAGGTCTTGGCCTGGTGCCGAAAAACAAATAACGATGGTGCCAGGTGGACCTCTCTGGGGAGCGCATTCCACAGATGGGGCGCCACCGCAGAGAAGACCCTCCTCCGGGTACTTTGCTTCCTGATATCTCTTACGGAAGGCTCCCGGAGGAGAGCCCCTGCTGCCAATCTCAAGGGGCGGGAAGGCAAATATGGCCGCAGGCATTCCTTTAGGTATCCGGGTCCCAAGCCATTAAGGGCTTTATAAGTGATTACCAACACCTTGAATTGAGCCCGGACTTCGATGGGAAGCCAGTGAAGCTGGTAGAGGACTGGAGTTATATGAGAATAACGCCCAGTACCCGTCAGCAACCTGGCTGCTCTATTTTGCACCATCTGAAGTATCTGGACTGTCTTCAAGGGCAGCCCCATGTAGAGCACATTACAGAAATCCAACCGGGAAGTAACCAATGCATGCGTCACTGTCACTGGGCAGTCTTCCTCCAGGTAGGGACGCAGCTGATGGATTAGCCAAAGCTGATGGAAAGCACTCCTCGCCACTGCCGACACTTGAGCTTCCAAAGTCAACTCCAGGTCGAGGAGCACTCCCAAGCTGCAGACTCTGTCCTTTAGAGAGAGTGCAACTCTATTCAGGACAAGATCCAAGTCACCCAGGAGTTCGAACCACGCACCAGCAGGACCTCCGTCTTGTCTGGATTGAGTTTCAGTTTATTGGCCCTCATCCAGCCCATTACCTCGGCCAGGCACCGGTTCAGCACAGCCACTGCCTCACCTGGATTGGTTGAAAATGAGAGGCAGAGCTGGGTATCATCAGCGTACTGATGATTCCGCAGCCCATACCTCCAGATGACCTCTCCCAGTGGTTTCGAGTAAATGTTAAATAGCAAGGGGGACAGAATAGACCCCTGCGGAACTCCATGGCATAGCTGCCATGGTGCAGAGGTAAAGTCCCCAAGCACTACCTTCTGGAATCGGCCATCGAGGTAGAAGCAGAACCACTGCCAAGCAGTGCCTCCTACTCCCAGCCTTCTTAGCCTATCCAGAAGGATACCATGGTTGATGGTATCGAAAGCCGCTGAGAGGTCCAGGAGAACCAACAGGGACTCACTCCCCCTGTCTCACTCCCTGCACAGGTCATCATACAGGGTGACCAGGGCAGATTCAGTACCATACCCGGGTCTGAAGCCAGACTGAAATGGGTCCAGATAATCAGTCTCATCCAAGAGAGCTTGGAGTTGTCCCGCCAACACCCGCTCCAACACCTTGCCCAAAAATGGGATGTTGGCCACCGGTCTATACTTGGCAGCCATCTCTGGATCCAGGGACGTCTTCTTTAGGACCAGCCCAACCACTGCCTCCTTTAGAGGGGCAGGCACCCAGCTGTCCTTCAGAGAGGCGTTGATGACCTCCAGGATCCAGGAACCAATCCCACGATGGGCAAGGGTCCAGTAAACAGGTGGTGGTACGTACATGTCCAAGCACCTTGTCCACATCATCAGGCCACAATAACTGAAACTCATTCAACAATGTGTGACCAGACGGTAACATTGGCACCTCCCCTAAGGAATCTGAGTCACTAGTGGAGTCCAGCTTGTGACAAATCTGAGTGACTTTCTCCTTGAAGTGCTGGGCAAAGTCGTCACAGCGGGTTATCGAGGGCAGTACCAGGTACTGCTGGACGGCACTGTGAGGAGGCAATGGAAGTGGAGAAGAATTTCTTCTTCACCTCCCTCACCACCACAGCATAGGCCTGATAATGGGCTCTTAAGTGTGTTCGGTCAGATTCATCCTGAGAATTCCTCCACCTATGCTCTAGCTGTCTCCCAACCCGCTTCATCACCCGCAATTCAGGTGTATACCAAGGGGAAGAGCGGGCTCTGCCCGGTGGGAGAGGACGCTTAGGAGCGATCGTGTCAATAGCCCTGGTCATTTCCCCATTCCACAGTTCGACCAGAGCATTGACAGGAGCACCAGGTTTATCAACCGGAAACTCCCCCAGAGCCTTCAGGAATCCTTCCGGATCCATCCGGCTCTGAGGGCGGACCAGCACAATAGGGTCTGCACCCTTACAGAGGGAAAGGCTGCCATTGAGCTCAAACCTCACAGGGAAGTGGTCTGATCATGACAGGGGAGTCAGACACAAATTCTTCACCCTCAGATCACCCTCTTCCTGCCCCGTCGAGAAAACCAGGTCCAGCGTGTGTCCACGTTCATGGGTCGGGCCAATGACATGTTGAGACAGCCCCATGGCCTTCATGGAGGCCATGAAGTCCTGAGCCGCCCCGGTCAGATTCGTCTCGACATGGAGATTGAAGTCCCCCAGGACCAACATCCTGGGCGTCTTCAACACTAGGTCCGAGATGATCTCTGTCAGCTCAGGCAGGGAGTCTGATGGGCAGAAGGGTGCACAGTACACTAGCAGAATCCCCAATCTGTCTCGGTCGCCCAGTGCCAAGTAGAGGCACTCTAGACCTGGTCTCAAGAGGACGGGAAGCCCCGCAAGGGAAATAGAGGCTCAATAAACTAAAGCAACCCCCCTCCCCTCCCCTCCGGGTGTGGCCAATGCTGAACCAGATACTCGGGCGGACACAGTTGAGAGAGGGTTATGTCCCCCACTCTCCTGCCCAGGTATCTGTGATGCAAGCCAGGTCGGCCCCCTCATCCACAATCAGATCGTGGATGAGGGATGTTTTATTATGGACTGACCTGGCATTAAGTAACAGCACCGTCAGGCCCGAGGGGCAGTTGATAAGCATACCTGGAACCTTCCAGCTGGGGGAATAACCAGAAGGGGGAACAGGTGTCAACCATCTGTCCCTCCTTTTTCTGTGCAGACCCGTTAGACCCCCAACGCCATAATGGCCATTGCCCATGACTACCCCAGTGGTGGTGCCCATGCACCTGGAACATCATTCCAGGTGTTCGTGCACTCTGAACCTGGCTGGTCGCTCTGCAGGAGCCTTAGATTCTGGCCGGTGGGAGAGCGGCTACTGGATGTCGCTGCCACTGCAACATGGGCCCTTGCTGGGCTGCATGAGAAATGTGGAAGGAGACAGAAAGAGGTGGATAAGAATTATGTTTTGGGCTATTTCTGATAAACACTCACTGGCATGATGAAAAGAACGTACTTGTGGGAGTGAGGGGATCCAAGGTTGCAGAAGGCCTAGGCTTCTTATGTTTAAAGTCTGGCTTTGCATTCTTATTTATTCAACAACACTAGTAATTATTTATTCAACAATATTAGAGTTTCTGCCTCTTTTTTCTGACAACTCCTTATCTGTAAGAGTTACATGGCAGGCAGGTACATCTTTCAAGTTCCTCCCCATGCTAGGAAAGTAACTGCAGATCTATGAATTTTGAGGTACGTTGGGCTGAGACCTTTTGCTACCAACTTTTGGTACCAACCTTTTGAGGTACGTTGGGCTGACAGTCTGCAACTCAAGCAAGTCACCCCGTGCGAACTGGAACCCAGCCCAACATGCTCACCACCACATCACAGGGTCTCTCCAGATGAATGCCTGCTATCAGGAAATGGTGGATGACACTGATACTGTGAGCCTTCCCATCAAAAAGATTCTTCCTACTTGTGTTGGGTGATAGACTATTGAACGTTCTTTCTCTCTCTTTAGAAGGCAGAGACTCATAACTTCTGCTAAAGGATAAAAAACAGACCTCTAAACCAAAGTGCATTTGATAAGCATCCAGAGATGTGAGGAAGCAGGCTGTTCACCATCTTGTCATGATGTTTTCCTACTGCAGGAGGTCACATCTTCCTCGCCTTATGCAACGTCTCAGTGAGTTTCAGGTTCTTCCAAGAGAAATGATGGCACCCTAGGCTGAACTTTCTTAGAGTGCCACCCAATGCTGAACATCCAGGGAGAACTGTTTACACAGATCTTCTCAAGCATACCATCCCATAACCAGCTGTTGGCTACAGCTGACCAGAACTGTTAACGGGTCTATCAGAAGCAACACATGGAAGTAACATGGGTCTGCCAAGGCAAAGTGTAAGTTATCGACTGACACACTTAGGAAGAGTATAAACAATGCTTTTCCTCTCCCCATCACTGGGGAGCAGAGACCCCGGCGAGGTGATGGGGGCTGCATGTGGCTGCATTGGGTGTTTGCCTATATGCATTTTCAGGACAAACCGTATGCTCTCCAGCTTGCTTACTGGGAACTAAACAGAACATGCACACAACAGAAGGCAGTTTAACTGCACAATGTTTGTACATGTGGCTTATAAAAAGTGCCTAAAAGTGCTAAGCTACAGCTTCTATGCAAATGCAGGAGCAATGGCCTTACCTGGAGAAGTGGAGCAATTAACATGTTTTATTGTGCACCTTTCTTATTTAATTACAGGGTAGTTAAAAAGTTATGATTTGCATCGTGCTGTCAAGGAAAAACAAAGGCAGATGAAAGTATGGATGACAAGGAATTGGATTTTCTCTTCCTGGATGCTGTTAGAAGGCTGACGTGATAAGAGAATATTTTGCTTTTGTTAGATGGTCTAAACACAGAGCAAGAGTGGTTTTGCAGGAAATACGTAACTGTAATATATAGAATGCCTATCAAATATTGGGTTTCTGGCAGTGACTGCTTTGGAGCTGATTGACTCAGCTGCCACTTAAAGACTCTCTCTTTCCCCAAGTGTGTGTGTGTGCGTGCACACACACACACACACTCACAAGGATGAATGCACATTTCACTTTACGAAATGCATGTTTCTAAACATCTTTTGAGGTTTTCTTGTCTGAAAACTACTTACAACATTCGCCACCCTGCAAAACCCAATGCCTAGCTAGTTATGTCCTCATCCACCAATGATGCCCATAGGGTGCTGGAGGATGAACCAGTGGTATTGCCGATGCAATTCAATGGCAAACAAGGATGAGCCACTAATGAGGTCAAAAGCAGCTTGTTCTTAAGGTGAACCTGAACTGTTCTCCACTGTGGAGAGTTACATAGCCTGTTTTGGGGCTTATTTCCCTCCTTCTGCATTTCTCTGCACACGTACTCTGATACACGTACTCTGTATCAGCTGGCCATTCCCCTTGTGCTCTTGGCCAGTCTGTTCCAGGGAGGCTCTGCTGACCCCATCCATTCCAGACGATGAAAGCCCACCTCGCAGAGGTTGTGGTGTAAGTGCTTTGCTGTCAAATGCTTGGAGAATCACAGAACAGTCGAGCTGGGAGGGGCCATCAAGGCCACCGGGTCCATGCCCTGCTGTTGGAGGTCACCAATTTACATCATCCCACTCAGACGGCTGTCCAGTTTCGCCTTGAATGTCTCTAGTGTCTTGTTTGTTGCAGCAATAGTGTCCCCTTGTTAGTAAACCTGGAAGCTGGCATGCTCGTGTCCTTGGGATCACAGAAACCTCTTGCCCTCAGCCAGGACAATGCAACTGGGGTGTGTGGGGAGGCTGCATGAAAGCCATGTGAGGGCACCCCAGTCTTGATGCTGTGGAGCATCAAGGGGACATCAGAAGGGACCGTCTGTCACGTGTGGCTTTTGCTATCCATGTGGTGCCGTTCTCATCATAGACTCATAATCCTAATGAACAAAAGAGGTCACAAACTGGTGTTGTGCAGTCTGTGTGGTCTGAACTGACTGTCCAGGTCCTTGGTTGTGGGAATCTAGTATTCATCAGTTGTTTCAAACTTGTCCCATTGTTTCGTCTGCCTCTGCCTTTGGTTCGGAGAGCAAGGACGCAAGGAGAGCTGTGCAGGGTCAGGCCTGTGCAGTCCTGCATCCTATTCACGCAATGCCCAACCAGCTGCCGGTGAAGAACCCATGTGCAACACATCAATGCAGGAGCAACCTCCCACTCGGGTTCCCCAACAGCTGGTGTTGCCAAATGTATTGCTTCCTATACTGGAGACAATACGTTGCCATCCTGGCTAGCAGCCCTTGACAACCTTCCCCAGCTCAGCTGCAGCAGATCCCTCCTCTGTCAGCAATTCCACTTTTCCTTTGCTGCTCCTTTCATGGCCACCTCTCATTTCCCCTTTCTGGCTCAGGGATGACCAAGATGCACCCATGAGCATCTGGTCGACCTCCAGCCAGAACAATCCATTCCTTGGCATGTCCAAAAGGGACTGAGACATCAGATCAGTGGTGTTGATAGAGGAAAAAATGCAACTTAACAAGAACTTTCAGAAGAATTGCACTGCAGGTGAAAGTGCAGTCTTGCCTGACAATTTTGTTTCTCCAGAGGCTCTCTGAGGAAAGGAGCCACAACTTCCCTTTGCAAAGCACCTGAACTGCTCTGAAAGTTGAAAGGCAGGCAGGCAGGCACTGAGCAGCTTCAGAAGATCACCACAGCCATGAGTTGTGGATGCTCGTGCAATCAGTTCATAACCTCACACAGATTGCATTTGCAGGGTCACACAACATGATAAGCCATGGCAACCCCTACCCAAGCGTGGGTATTCTAAAGGGCAGCTGCTCTGTGGTGTAGCCCACCAGGGCTGAGCTGATCCTACAGCCTGATAAGAAGGGCAAGTGAGTTAAAAGAGTCGGGACACCCAGATCAGCAAGACCTGAGCTCACTGAGTTTCTCCAAACTCCACCCCAAGGCTTTGACCTTAGCCTTTATCAGGTTTTCAGCTTGGCTCTTCTTGAAACTCCTGCCTTTTTCCCAAATGTATGCCTCAGTTCTGTGCATTCTTGAAATGGATGCATTCTTTTCCCTGGATTAAAGTAAACACATGTGCATGTTTAAAAGCATGCAATTTGGCATGTGCGTTTCCCACAGATTTGCCACTGAGTGAGTCCTTTTCTTTTTCTCTCTTTCAGTCTCTGAATCACACTGCCACAGTGCAGTGTGTGGATGTGGACTGCCGTTGGCATCTGAGCCATGGTCAGCGCTGAAGAAAAATGAATGGGGCTGAATTTCTCACAGAGAGACTGAGTACTGGTGCATATGGGGAGCAAGGAAAGATGGGGCACTGTGAGGGAAGACAGGGGGAGGTGGAGCAGCCAGGCACCCACATGCGGGGCAGAAGCCCTCTTGGCTCATGCCCCTGCTGTGAGCACCACCAGATCACAGTGCAGCAGGCGGCCTTCTGAATGAGGACCAAAGCGGGTGTTATTCCGAGCCTCTGCCAGCAGCTATGCCTTGCCTGCCGAGAGGCTGCAGGGGCCATCCTCCAAATGCCCCACACTATGATCATGATCTGGACCGAGTGTCTGCAGTAAAATAGCGGGGAAGGATGCAACTGGAAGCAGGATACGGATTTCCCGGCCATCCACACGGGCCGTGCCTTCAAGGACCCAGCAGGCGCTGCCTCAGTGTTGGATCCCCATCAATAGTTTCTGGTGGACCCAACTCCGTGGGGTGATGTAGCCACTCTGAGTTTCAGTCCAAACTATAAAGGAGGTACCGATGGTACAGAAAGCCATCCCTGAATCAGGTGCAATACCATGGATAGCTTCTTGAAAGCTTAGGGATGGGTTTGCTGCCCCACTGATGTTGCAGCCCAGCTCTGCTGGTCCCACTTCATTCCCAGACAGGATACAGCCCCAGCTCCCATTTCAATGCTGAGTGCAGAGGTGACTGCCAGACTAAACCTTAATGTTTAGTCTTTATTTTTATTTTCATCAGAGAATGACACCATAATTGCAATATGGTTGGTAGCTCAAGAGAAGCTTGGTGATTTAAACTCCAAGAGGAAGAGTGGAATGAGATAAACCAGGAACACAGAAGTGGAATTAAAACTATGTGAGGATTACAGGAATGTGAGCAATGAATAAGGTTTGAATGCTGTCATGAAAGTCAGAAGGAAGGAGGGGAGGAGCCTTGAGCTGAAACTTCTGTGCTCTCCAGATAAAACATTAAGGCAACCCCAAACAAACAGACAGACTCCTCCTGGCTAAATGAGCCTCTGCCCAATTCTAAAGGAAATCCTCTGAAAATAACGCCAAGCTGCTTTGTGTTAAGTTCTTCTGCAAATGTCGCTCTCTTTTGCCTTTCAGAAAAAAAGGGGGGTATGAAATTAGGCCGTGGCAATAAAAAGCCGCTTAGTTATAAAAATTCACATAGGCGTATCTCGACTCTGCTTCCAGACCTTGGAGGGAAAAGTGAAACAGCAGCATAAAATGATCTTGGAATGAAGGGTTAATTTGACTGAAGTCACTAATGACACCCCTGCAGTTAATGTTGCACGATAATGCCCCGAAAAATTTTCTCCACCCCCACCCCCCATCTCTCAGAGTCTCGCGTTTTCTCTAAATGGCCTGGGAGGACATTGGCACAACACACGTATTCCATGTGCACTGACAACTTTGCTGCAGTTGAGTTTGTTTGCTAAAAGGATTGGCAAGATAGATCTTTGAAACAGAATTTCATTAGCCCAATTTTTAAAAAATGCCCTCACACATCCTTTCCCTTAATTAGCTTTTCTTTCAATTTAACTGGCTCTGTTCTGGTTCAGGAGGCTGCAATCGCGGAGTCTTGGTGCTAAAAACCATTTAACTGCAATGGAAGCAGAGCGGTGGCATGGGCTGAATATAGCAGACTCTGCCCGCTGCCACGTGAGTGCAGAGGGGAACCGCAAAGGGAAACCGCTCAGCCCATAATGCAGGGCAATAATATTCTCCTAACTTTGGCAGGATCCTTCCTGCAAGAAGTGCTGAGATAATGTAGGAAAGCCTTCCCCGGTCTGGAACCATCCACGAGTTTTGGACGCAGCATTCCTTCCTATGGGCCATATTGTCTGAGGCTGATGGAAGCTGAAGTCCAGAACATCTTTGTACACATAAAGTGCTACATGAAGGACCAAGGGCCAGTCAAGTCCCCCACCACTAGGAATGTGTGAATCTGCACAACCTGGGCTTGCTGAAATTCTCCGAATTGCAGCCAAACCTTGTTGTGTCTCAAGTCTGCATCTGCTTTCAAGCTTTGTTGTTCTGTTTTGACATGAAAAGGTAGGCATGTTTGGAGATGCATTTTTCCTGAATGTACATGTCAGTTCTGTGCATCTCTGAAAAGTCCATTTTCTTTCCCTATTGATTAAAGTAGATCTGTGAATATTTTCTAAAATATACATTTTCATGCTTAGTTTCTAATTGTATACGCTGCTTTTTTGCAGGGGTAGTGGCGGTGGCTATGAATCATATCACAGGAATAAATGAATTTTGATTTCAGATTACATCAGAATCTGTGTTTAGCCCAGAAGGTGCCGACTGGGTAACGTTCAAACCAAAAGGGAGCAAAATGAATTTCTTATGCATCTCCACCTGCCCCATGGCCTCCCTTTTGTCGCTGCTGCTGCACCATGCATAGGGCTCACCCCTAGAACTGGCTCCCATAGGGGGCAAGTGCTATATACATTCCAGCACATGCAAAGACCAGATTGGATTAACCCTTAAATACTGGTATACCTAGATGTTCCCACAGCAGCAAGAAGTCACATCACTGGTTTTATCTCTCAACAACACTGTGAAAAGTCCTGGTACTATGTGGGGCAATTTTCCCAGCAGGACAATCCCATACATAACTATTTGGAAGTAAGACCCATTGAAGCTCAGTAGGAATTACACTCCTTTACAACTCATCATATAACTTTCAAATAATTATGAGCAAAAACATACAGATAAGATACAAATAATGTTCTGTAAACATACATAAAATATTTATGTTTTAATAAATAAATAAATAAATAAATGGTCTCTCTGGGAAAACAAAGATTATATTTCATATTTCCCAAGTTAATTGGCTGCCATTACAAGTTGCAATGGTGGCTGGAAGAGATTTGTTGTGAATCTTCCCACTGCAGCACCGAACGCTGCCCTTCTGAGCGGCTTCTGACCACAGAATACAGAGTTTTGCACCTTTGGGTGATCCCCTCTAATGGTTTGATGACAAACAATGAAATCTCTCTGGGGCCATTAGAAAGGGGGCAGTATAAGAAGTGACTCCTGATGCAAAGGCACATGATCCTGCAAACTTGCGCCCTGCTATAGGGCAATAACCAGTGAGCACTGATGGACATCTTAATGAACATGGGCAGTGTGGTTAGCATGGATAGTTAGAACTGGGCAAAACAGAAGGCCATGAGGATTTTGGGCAGCCCAGGTGTGAGCTGGCCTATTGGCATTCATCACCCTGCATGCCGGTGGCCCTTTCACCAAAGAGACCATAGTAAGGGACTATCTGAAACAAGGATTAGAGCTGAGATAAAGCTTCTTGGAGGAAAACATTACTGTACTTTTTCTCCTGCAAAAAAGAAAGCAAATGGGGGGAAAGCCCACTTTGCAGCATTTGCTGGAAATATTCTGTGTGTATCAGCTGTTCCTCCATGAAACCCAAGGCACGGGGTGCTGCTTAAGGATGAAGGATGCAAGTCACTGCTGATGCAGCTGTTGCTTTTGCGCTCGCTGTGGCAGCAGCCAAAGAAGCAAAAACAAACACTGCACTGTGGACGTTGTGCTCTTGCCTTAACAGTCTGAGAAACTGACTGAATTATCCCTGAAGCAAGCATTGCTCTGCCCCCGAACTGCAGCCATAGATGGGTGTGAGAATATTTCAGGCCACTGGACGGAGCCCCAACCCAACCTCACCGATGCTGGCCCAGTTCTTCTTGCCTAAGTTGCAGTCTTGGCAATGAGCGTCAGGGAGAAGGGGAGCTTGGGGCGGAACCTGGCTGCCTCGGGTGGGAGCACGGTGTGGTCATGAGTCTTCGGACTACTTTGATGCTCTGGTGTGGAGCTTTACTCTGCTGAGCAGTTGCAGTATGGAGCAGTGGTGAAGAGTGTGGGACTGGGGCACATTTGATCCAGGTTCTGGGACCCACTCAGCCATGGAGCCAAATGGGGAACTTTGGGCCAGTCACAGACTCTCAGCCCAACCTACCTCACAGGGTTGTTGTTTTGGGGATAAGCGGGAAGGTGGGAGGAGGGGAATTATGTCAGCTGTTGTGAGTTCTTTAAAAAAAAAAGGAAAAGGGCAGAATATAAATCTAATAAATAAGCAAGCAAGCAAGCAAGCATTGGGTTCCATTCCCATTTCCTCTGGTTGGCATTACTGTTGTCAGGGAACCCTGCCCCCCCACCCCAAAAGAAAAGCCATTTTCCCATCTTGCGGAGAAGTGACATTCCAGGGATGAAACCTCTTTTCTGGTTTTTCTCAGATGGGCTTTTTCCACTGAGCTATGGGGGATCTCATGATGCTACTTGGAATGAGGTTCCGGGGGCTAGGGCTTGGAATCCTCCTTTTGCCTCTGCTCCAGATCACCAGCCCCCCCCCCCCCATGCAAACAGCAATGCATTCAGCAAACTGGGTAGAATCTTGATCAAAACCAAACCGAGATGAGTAGCTCATACGTTGTTCGAATGGGAATATGCTCCCATTCAGACTTTGCTGCTTCAAGTCTGCATTGAAGACTGGACATGCAGGGAGAGGTGAGGTGCAGACCAGCATGCCCAGCCCTGTTTCATCATCACTTCTGGCCCTCACACCTTCGGGAGGCTGGATGGCTGCAGGGCTGCAGACAGCTTCTCCCCAGTGTAGCAACCTGCTGAGATGCTCACACCATTGGGTCACTTTGGCCATGCATCCATTCTGTAGGAAAGCTGGTAGATTGTCAGTGCCTGGGGTGGTTCATGGATGCCTCTGCGGCAGCCTATATTTCGGGGCTTCTTCTGGATCTCAGAGACATGCATGGGTGGCACAGCAGGTTGAACCTTGGAGTGGCTGGGCTGTTCAGCAGCAGGCCGCCAGTTCAAATCTGGGTGACAGGGTGAGCACCCGCTGCTTGGTCCCTGCTGTTTCCTACCTGGCAATTTGAAAGCATGCACATCTGAGTAGATAAATAGAACCACTTCGGTCAGGAAGGTGATAGCATTCCGTGTGCCTTGGCGCTTGGTCATGACCATGGAAGCATCTTTGGACAACACGGGCTTTTCAGCTTACAAATGGAAATGAGCACTGGCCCCAGAGTTGGACACAGCTAGCCCATAGCTGTGGGGGAACTTGTACCTTTTTCTTGACATGGAGACATGACAAACCAGCTGGAAATGGAACAAGAAACAGAAGGTACTTTTCTGCTGTCCGTCCAAGGGTAGAAAGCTCCAAACATGGATGCTCTTTGCCAATCACAGGACTTCACATTCTGTGCCTTTTTCTCAGATTTTCCCTAGAAGTCAACCAAAATGTAGTATTAGTCTGAGCCAGCCCTTGCTTTTCCTAGTTCAATCAGGGTCCCTGAACAAGACAAACATTTCAACATGAAACTCAGTTCAGCAGCCAGTGTGACATTTTGGGGATCTGAATTCTTCTTCTCAGTCATTAAATGGTGGACATCAGAAGACAGTGTTTTGGTTTTCTTTCAACTTCTTTTTTATTTAAGAAAAGGAATGAACATTTTTTCCAAAAGACTTTAGTACTTAAGAGCAAACTGATGGCAAACTATCATCTTTGTTAAATTACTTTTTCAATATCAGATGATTTATAGCTGATTAGCTAATTAAATCAAATATAAGTGGCTGAAAGTAAATCTATTTTTATCATCCCTGTAAATTAAAAGTTCTGCATCATAAAAAGTCATGACCATCTTGAAAACGACTAGCCAAGTGCGTTTTATAGGCAAGCAGGATTTATTGTCAATTAACGTATTGAACTGAAGAGTCAGCATAACCTTCTGCCTGAGATTTTTCTTTTTAAAAAAATATTGGATCCAGCTATCAAGCTGCTCCATATCACAGTAATGAAATGGATCTATCTGTTCACATATTGAACAATTCCTTAGGTTGGGTTTATATTTCACTAGAACAACAATTCATTTTATCATCTGCTACCATCCTCTGTAATGAATATAAGCGTACCTCTCCTCCTCTCCCTCACATGCAGCAAATTTATCAATTACATCAATTTGTCAGTATGAACACAGTCAGGGTTAAAAAGGGGGGAAAGAGATAATTTCTGTTAAAATATCTTGAGATGCATACACCCCACCCTTTCCTCCAAAATATTAAGTAAAAAGAAAAAAAAAAAGAAAATTATTGACAAGCTAATCAAACAGAAACTTGCATACCACACCTGAATTAAATAACTAGGAATTAATCAGTATTACTTATAAGATTTCTAGAAAGTCTACTCTCTGTTTATTCAGATTTTTTCTTGTCTTCTGCAGTTCCCCCCACAGTCGCAGAAAATTAAAGCTACATTTTGAAGAAATTGTTCCATTTTGCACAGTGAGATTTCCATTATGCAGGAAATCTCATTTTCACAGCCAATGAAAGTCAGATTGGGCAATTTAAAAAGGGAAATAGGGGAAGAAACCCATTTTTAACAAAGATCCATCACTCAACACCCCTTATCTTGGCCTGGGAATCCTGCAGATCAATATACCCTTCCATGTTTCATGGGTGAAAGCAGGAACATGCTTTTAACAGCCCGGTTCTCATTCCGAGGAAGGCCTCTTGGTATCCACCTTGCGCATCATTAGATGCCTCAGTGCTGTCAGCTGCATTCCAGTGCTCCTCCCTGTTTTGATTCAGGTATTCTTTGGATCAAGCTTCAAGTAGAACCACCTGATTGCTGCACAACAGCCTTCCCCAATTTTGTGCCCTGCAGGTATTTTGGCCAACACTTCCCAGCATTCTTGAGCATTCACTTAGGTGGCAGTTGCTGATGGGAACTGAAGTCCAGAGCATTAGGTGATTAACTGCAAAATGTTATCAATGTCATTCAATTTTCCCTTGGAACAACTGCAGAATTGGTATCTTACTGCTCAGATGCATTTATTGCTTTCACATCTTTATTTCCTTATTTAGGTATCCTCTTTTTCAAATCCTTGCCTATTGGGAAACATACAAATATGATTCCATTAACACTCAGTACAATGAAAACACTGAAATTGCACCATAGCATTAACGACAAAGAAGTCAAGGCATCCTTTAGAATAGGCTGTCTAGGTTGGGAGTTGGAGGCCCCAAATTGCAGTAGCTCTTCTTCTACTTGGAAGGCCAAATACAGAAGATGATAGAAGACCACTATGCCCATGGTTCTGAGCTGAGTAGCACAACTGAGAATCATGGAATAGCAGAGTTGGAAGGGCAGAAGGGCACACAGCAGAAGCAGCCTCATATTCTGTGCACGGGACCACCCACCCACCTCTTCAAGGCCCTTCAGTAGAAGAACTGCCAGCATTTCCTCATTGAAAATCGATAATCTTCAAGTTTCCATGGCTTCCTTTGGGACCAAGGTAAATGCAATTGAGGGAAGGGTGGAGGGAGTTGAAAAGCAAGGGAAGGCAATTGAAACTAGAACAACAAAGGCATGAATTGTATCATAAAAGCCACAAAGGGAAGGGAAATGATATTTAAACACTTAACAGCTCTTGAAAAGAGGTTATCAGTAGCTTCACAAAAAAAAAAAAAAAAAAAAAAAAGTGGAGGGGTGTCTTAAGTTTCTAACTCAAGCCCTTAAGAAGGAATGCAAAGTACCGGGAAGTAGTAGCAAGTTCATGCACATGTAAAGTCAGGTAGTGAATAATTCATGCTAATCTGGAGTGACATACTTATTTATGAACACTTTTGGCTGTGTTCAGCACTGCTTCTCTTTTGAAGGGATGGTTATACATGCACTGAGGGTGAAATTGTTCTCCCGCTTGTTAAAACTGCCTTTACTCTCCACGCCCTCACTGGCCCTTAGTGCCACCTTCACGCAGTATGATCAGATTGGCCATCTTGTGCAACATTACCACCTAGAAGAGGAGACTCCGAGGGGATCTGTTGGTGACATTTAGGCATGTGAGGGGATGTCATGTGGAGGTGGGTTGAGACCTATTTTCCCCTGTGGAGGAGGGCAGGACATGCTCCAATGCAGCAAAGCTCACGAACCAAGGTTCAATTTGGATGCCAGGAAGTACTTCCCTAGGACCCCAAGGGTGTGGAATGGGCTTCCCTGGGAGGTGGTTGAGGCCCCATCGGTGAGGGTGTTCAAGGATAGGCTGGACATGCACGTGCTGGGCATGTCATGAGTGGAGCTGGCTGGAGCTGGGTGTCAGACTAGCTGGCCTGGAAGGTCCCTTCTGACTCGCTCTGTTCCTATGTTTCAGTAAATACTCAATTCCTAACAGGGTGTGTTTACCCATCTGCCATAAAACCAGAGAAGAGGCAACATCAGGAAATGGGAAAGATGGTGAAGAAAGCTAGGGGAAACTGGTCATGGGTGGAATTTTTTAATCAAGCAAATGTCCTCAGTCCTGACATGGTTTGATTTGGTCAAGCCACATGCTTCCATGTACTAATAAGATGCAGTTCTGGATTGCTGCAATGCATCAGGCCCCTTCATGGGGCAAAGGGGTTTGTGTAGCTCAAAGAAGCTATGAGTTATGCCATGCAGAGGCACCCAAGATGGACAGGTGATAGAAGAGAGCTCTGACTAAAGGTGATCCACTGGAGAAGGAAATGGCAACCCACTCCACTATCCTTGCCATGAAAACCCCATGGACAGTACCAAAAGGCTAAAAGATATGACGCCGGAAGATAAGCCACTCAGGTTGGCTTATCCATCTCCAATGTGCTACTGGAGAAGAGCGGAGGGCTAGTACTAGTAGCGCCAGAAAGAGTGAAGTGACTGGGTCAAAGTTCAAAAGGACACTCAGTTGCAGATGTATCTGGTGGTGAAAGGAAAATCTGATGCTGTAAAGGCCTATGTTGCATAGGAACCTGGAATGTAAGATCCATGAATCAAGGTAAGTTGGACGTGGTCAAATATGACATTACAAGACTGAACATCTACATCTTGGGAATCAGCGAACTAAAATGGACAGGAATGAGTGAATTTAATTCAGATGACCATCAGGTATACTACTGTGGGCAAGAATCCCTCAGAAGAAATGGAGTAGCCTTCATAGTCAATAAAAGAGTAGGAAAAGCAGTACTGGGATACAATCTCCAAAATAACAGAATGATCTCAGTTTGAATCCAAACCAAACCATTCAAAATCACAGTAGTCCAAGTCCCGAACCACTGGTGCTGAAGAAGCTGAAGTTGACCGGTTCTCTGAAGGCCTACAACACCTTCTAGATTTAACACCCAAAAATGATGTCCTTATCATCATGGGGGATTGGAATGGTAAAGTAGGAAGGCCTTAAAATAAGACCTTAATTTTGCAATTGTAAACTGTCCGATATCTTTATTCAAGAAACTTGGATATTATAACTGACCTTGACTGAAGCTCAGCATGACAGAAGAGGTGGCTGTCAACCTTCTCCACTGCCATTTTCTCAGGGAGTTGCGGGTTGTTCAAGCTAGGTGATTTTTTTATTGTTATTTTTGGATCTGATTTATATATGATTTGCTGCAATGAACAATTACATCTCCCTGATGGGACTTGGGGAGCCTGCAATTTTTCTGGTCCTGGTCCCCCCTCCCCCACTTTTTTGGCCATGGGAAGTGAGGACAAAGAACAAGCTTGGCACAGCATGAGAAGATCATTAGCTCCACCTGTTGGATTTGGGGAAGATGGGAAGTCAAAGCCCCCTGCTATGAAAGTCTGAACAATGCCTTTTTAAACAAATTAATCCAAAGTAACATTTTAATAGAGATAGAATGGGATAAATAATTCTAATATTGATAGAAGGCTGACTAATTGGCTTTATCTATCTCTGTCTCTTATCCTTTCTCTCTCTTTTTTCCTCCCTTCTTCTCCT
>NW_025336599.1:244882-245393 GCF_004798865.1 Varanus komodoensis
CCCCCCCCCAGTCCTCTGGAACTTCACTCGTTCTCCACGAGGCCTCAAAAATGGAGGCCAGCGGGCGTGAGAGAACCCCTGCCAACTCTCTAAGTACTCTTGGGTGTAACCCATCAGGGCCTGGCGCCTTTGTAATGTCCAATGCCCTGAGGAGCCCCTCGACTTCAAGGGGAGTGACTCTAATCTGTGCCCCTAAGTCCCCAGCCTCATCTAATCTCCTGTGCGGATCTCCCCCGTCCTGCTTTGGGGAGAACACAGAGGCAAAATAGTTATTTAGCATCTGTACCTGTTCCCTCATATCAGTCACTGGATCTCCTTCCTCCATATTTAGTGGTCCCACCACTTGTCTCCCCTTGCTTTTCCTATTTACATGCTGAAAGAAGCCCTTTTTGTTGCTCTTGATATTCTTGGCAAGTCTCAGCTCCTAATCAGCCTTAGCCTTGCAAAGAATCCTTCTGCAATGGGCCTCCTCCTCCCGGTATACCCTTTTGTCTATTTGCCCCAGTACCCA
>NW_025336599.1:245493-283481 GCF_004798865.1 Varanus komodoensis
ACATGCTGAAAGAAGCCCTTTTTTGTTGCTCTTGATATTCTTGGCAAGTCTCAGCTCCTAATCAGCCTTAGCCTTGCAAAGAATCCTTCTGCAATGGGCCTCCTCCTCCCGGTATACCCTTTTGTCTATTTGCCCCAGTACCCATTTCCTGTTGAGGTTCCTCTTTCATCTAATCCCTCTAACCACCTCCTTTCTCATCCATGGCGGCACTCTCCTCCACCTCCCCACCTTACTGACTGGCAGTATTGTCAAGGCTTGCGCCTCGAAAACCTCCCTTTTGAGTGCCATCCACCCCTCCTCAACTCGCTTACCTTCTAATAACCTATCCCAGGAGACTTTCCCCAGTCTGGCCTTCAGTTGGCTAAAGTTGGCCCTCTTGATGTCCCAGCTTCTAGTGCTCGACCTGCTGCACATCCCCAGTCCCCTGATCTCAAAGCAAAGGATGGAGTGATCACTCGCATCCAGAGCTCCCCTAATCTGTACTTCATCTATCAGCTCCTCTCTATTGGTCAAGACCAAGTCAAGGATGTTTCCCCCCCTCGTTGCCTCTCGGACCCTCTGGGTGAAAAACTCTCCCTCTATAGCTCCTAGGAAGCGGTGTGACCTAGCTGTCATCGCTGAGTGAGTCTCCCAAGTAATATCCAGGAGATTGAAATCTCCCATAATTACTGTGTCTCTCCCCCGAGATATCCTTAGAATCTGGCGTGACAGGACATCATCCAGGGTCTCATGTTGACCTGGAGGGCGATAACATACCCCCACTGTCAGGTCCCTTTCCCAGTCAAATCCCCTAAGTTTCACCCAGACTGCCTCTACCGAATCCCCATCTGTGCTGCAGTCTATCTCACTGCATCCTATCCCTTCCCTGACATATAAAGCCACGTCCCCACCTCTCTTTCCCTTCCTCTCCTTTCTAAAAAGGTGATACCCTTCTATGTTCACATTCCAGACTTGCCTTTCATCCCGCCAAGTTTCTGTGATTCCCACCAGATCATACCCTCCTATTCTCAGGAGAGCTTCAAGCTCTTCCTGCTTGTTACCCATGCTCCTAGCATTGGTGTATGTGCACCTCAACCCCTTCCCTCTGCTTCCTTTCCTTGGAGTTTCAGCCTCCTCCTTCCTCCCATCCTCCCTGATACCTGACCCCTCTCTGAAGGAGTCCTGCCAGTCCCTGCAGTACCTCTAAAACCCTGCTGCCAGAGTCCTGATCCTCTCCCCACACTTGTCCAGTGCAGACACGTTTCTGGGGAGCCTGAACCCCCCCCCTCCCCGCCTCAGTTTAAAGTCTTCCGGACGAAGCTCGCTAGACCATCTCCAAAGGACCTTTCCCCATCCTCTTGAGGTGTAACCCGTCCCTTGCCAAACGTCCATTGGCAAGAAAACGAGGGCCGTGGTCGAGGAACCCGAAGCATTCCTTCTGGCACCACACCCTAAGCCAGTCGTTCACCTCGGAGGCCCTCCTGTCCCTTCCTGGCCCAAATCCCCAGACCGGTAAGATCGACGAGAAGGCCACTTGGACCTTTAGCTTGGAAGTCAAGCATGGAATGAATGAACCTGTTATATTTGATATTACAGCGAAGATCCCTCTGTTTTTCCCTCTCCCTTGCCATCCACACAATTTCTGTGCCAAAGCTTCCTCTTTTTTAACTGGAAAACACTGTACTGAACTTTTCGCATGTTTCATGTAATATGTGCATTTTTATAAGCTTCAACCATTTTTAAAGAAAAGGCTATTCATTGTTGTTTCTCTCTACCCTTTGCAAATGTGCACCTTGGATTGTACACCATCGTGCATGAGTAGAGTTAGTGCCCAGAGAATACTCTCTAAGACTAACTATGATTTGCATTTGCTTTCTAAACACCTTTTAAATTTGTGCAAATCATCAACCATTAATCTGGCATGATTTGTCTGGATCAGCAAATGTTGGCTAAATTGTGCTAGAGCCATGTGGTTTTCATGTGCTTATTTGTGCAAATTTCATTAACGGTTTAAGAAGCATACAGAATTTGTAATCAGATGAGAAATCTTTCCCCACCACACTGTAACTCCATGAACTGAGTTCCCTGGGAATTGGGTCCTTTTTTGATTGCTGGATTAGAAGTAAGCAGAAAATCTGCCAGGCTTAAATAAGCTGGAATTCCCTATTTTGGGATGACCCTCTCAACAGAGGACTGTCCAGGCTTGCTTGAATAATTTCTGCAAAGTTTATTAATTAATTAATTAATTAATTAAAACATTTTTATGCTGCCCCATTCACCGAAGCTCAGTCCACGACCTCCATAAGCAGTTGCTTTCATGGTAGCACCAGTCAGACTCTTAGGATTTTTTTCCCAATGGTCAGCTGAAATGAGAAGAAGCCCATTGTTTTCTGTCCTACCACCTGTGGTCCTCTTCTCTGTGACAACCCTGTATGTAGGTGCTTAAACAGTGCTGCAATTTCTACCCTTAGCCTCTCTCTCTTTCTCTCTCTCTCTCGCAGATGAAAATCGCTGCATATTTTGTCCAAATCTTTCTAAACATACCTAGCAGTTATGCACATATTTGGAAAGGATGCATACTTTCCCCATTTATTAAGATACATTTGGCACATTTTTCAAAAGTAAACATTTTTATGCACCTCTTTAAAACGTTATGCATGCCCTCAAATGCAATGTTTAGGCAGCCAGAGAACCACAAGACCAGTTTGGCAATGTCTGGATTTGGTTGCAGATTGTGTCCTAGTCCATGTACAGCCTAGAAGAGGCAAGCTGGGTAGCTCCTGAGCAAAATGAACTGAAGCGAATTTCTGAAAAATCGCAAATTATAAACGCTGCTTCCCTAATGCACACAATTATGCCATTTTTGAACCAAGAACTGCATTTCAAAATACAGAGGATACAATCAAAAAATTAACTGTGTCTCAATCCCTTTAGTCTACCAAGTGGAAATCATGTAAATTGTCTATATTTGTGTGAAACAAACTCCTTCTACAGTCCTATTCAGAAGCCCAGCAGCCACATTGGTGTGGGATGAACCAGTCTGGTGTGGGGGCAAAAACGTGGGACTGAGACTTGGGTGATCTGGATTCCAATCTCCACTTGGCCATGGAGCCAACGGGGTGACTTGGAGCCAGGCACAGATCCAACCTCCTTTGCAGGAGAGCAGGAAGGGGAGAATGATAGAAGCTGCTTTGTGCTCTTTGAAAAAAGAGTGGGATATAAATCCAATAAATAAATAAATATGAAAGATAAAAATGAGAAATCAATCTATACATCACCTGAATATTGATAATAGTACCCTCAAAACTGTTGAATAGCCTCTCTCCATAGTTATATGTAGATTATGAATAATGTGGGGGATGCCACTGTAGGATTCTGTATGCTATATAAACACGTGTTCTTTTATAGGTTTGTGAGGTGATGTCATGTGCAGGAGGGCCATGACCTGTTCTTCCTGCAGTGGAAGGTGGGATGCATTCCAGTGGGGCAAGCTCAGGAACCAGGCTTCAGGGTTAGGGTTAAGGACTTCCTGGTGGTTAGGACCCCAAGGGTATGGAATGGGCTTCCAAGGGAGGTGGTGGAGGCCCCATCAGTGAGGGTGTTCAAGGAAAGACTGGACAACCACATGTTGGGGATTACATGAGTGGAGCCAGCTGGAGCCAGGGGTCAGACTAGATGGCCCAGGAGACACCTTCTGCTCCCTCTGTTTCTATATTTCCTTGTGGAGTGGGCAGGTGACTCAGCAGGTGACTTCTGAATCTGTGCACTTTATGAAAACCTTCTTATTGATTTCCAGAAGGATTTTCACCACTGTCTTTCTGCTTCTCTCAGAATTCTTCAGAAGCTTGGCTTGAAAAGGAACATATTTTCCACATGTTTTCTTTGAGATGAAAACTTCATAGTAACTGTAGCTGCAGTTCATTTAACTAGGCAGAGGTTTTACCAGAGCTTAGAAGTGGGAAAGAGAGAGAAGAGCAGTGGATTGACTTATTTTGAATTAGGTCAGACTCGATTTGCTGTAAACTGTCCTGGGACTTTTAAGCATGGGGCGGTATAAAAAAAGTTTTAAATAAATAAAATAAATAAATTAGATTAAAAACTGCGAGATGGATTTTGGTCCCCCTAAAAAGAAGTAGGATGAAAGACCTTCCCTTCTCACTCCACAGCAAACTTCTACTCATACACTGACCTGGCCAAGCATTTGCAAGACTCCGTTTTGCTTACGTCAGTTGCTCCTGTAACAGCTGGGCCACAGTGAACACCACAGCATTCGTCCCACGTGGTGGAGCATAATGAAGCAGGAAAAGGTGGTGAGCATTATCTTCTCACGCTGCCTGACGCCCGGTTGGCTTCACCGAGGCTGCGTGGTTCTCATCCTCAAGCGAGGGCAGCGAAGTGCAGGCAAGGCAGGTAGGAACCAGGCCCTCTGAGGGTGGCCTGTGCCAGGCCAGGAGACGGCCATGGCGGGGGCTGCAGGTGTGACGGTCACCTGTATGATGGCTTCCGTACAACATTTGTCTCCCTCCCTCCCTCCCTCTCTCCCCCAGGGGGAGCCAGGATACACGTGTGCCAAGTGCAGGGTGGTTTCCAAGCTGGCGTCCCTCCCTGAGGAAAAGGTGCAGGGGCTGGGGGGAGCCATTGCCTCCCAGCGGGAGGTAAGGGAGGGGGGGCAGTTCCTGGGCATTGGCCAGGAGGTCCTCCAGGCCCACCAGTGGCAGCCCCCTTCCACGCAGGGCAAAGGGGAGGGCCACTGGCGAACCAGCTGGGGTGGCCCAGAGGCAGGCCATTGCTCCAGGCCCATCCCTAGCTTAGACGCACACTGGGCTGACTCCTCCAAGCACCCCGTCTGCCTCCTTTCCCCCTTTCCCTGAGGTAAGGAACTAGGTTCTCAAGTGAAGCAAAAAGGGTGGGGGGTCGCAGCAGGAAGCATTTGCAGGTCTGATAGGATGGGTGCTGCTCATTGCAAATCTCCCTGCCAACGTTGAACACAGGCCATCACTTTCAAGTGCAACTACTCCGAACCTGCATGACATCCTTAGTGATGACTGTAGTGTCACGAATGTGTCAGCGACTTCCCATGAAGTTGCTTATTTGCTCAGGATTCACTTTGCCTCAAGAACAGGACTGAGGTTGTATGAAAAATCTGTTCCCATTTGTTTTTTAATCAATATTTTACCCAGTTTGCAGTTTCAGATGCAATGTACAGGCAACTTTTTAAAGTTTGCAGTGTGGTTCATAAATTAAAGAAAAGCATATGACAGCCAGCATGCATTTCATAATAACTTCATTTCATAATTATATGTACATTTGTAAGAATACAGAAATATGCACAAATTTTCATGAGAAAAGAAGAAAGGAGGGAAATGCTTGGAACTGATATGGACTCAAGTCAGAACAAGCTTCACAACGGAATTTGGAAAACTTTATTGAGTTCAACTTTTGCTGATTTGCACATATCTATAGGGAGAAATGAGGAATGTGTCTGGTTCACATTTCAATGTGAATTCATCCAAGTTGTACTTCCGAAACCTTCAATGTATAGCTGGACAATATGCATTATCTGAACTTTCCAAAGTTTGTTATGCAGTTTGCAAAAATAAAGAAAGGACACAGAATCATGTGCAGATGATTTTTTAAAAAAAATTCTACAATCCCACAAGGAACAGGTTGGAACAAATTCAGCACAGAAAAATAGGTATGTAAGTACAATCGAGCTTGACAGACTTGTCCATCAAGCTCAGCTGCACAGATACCTCGTGTGGAAGCAGTCCAGCCGTGCCATGCCTACTGCCAACCTAGTGCTTCTCGGAAAAATAAATAAAATGTAGCAATAAAATAATACAGATCATCGCTAATTCTCCTTCTGGATGCAATGTTGAATTTGTTTGAATCTATCATCCATTTATATAACTTGAACTGTGTTGACATTTCAGGATTATTTCTATTTCTGTATGAATTTGTTCTTGCTTTAATCATTTCCTGTTTAGTGTAAAAGAAAAATAATTTAAATCAGTTCTGCCTTTGTGCCACTTTCCACAGCATTAAAGAATACAAGGATCCTCCAGTGAAATTATTTTTTAAATTCATTTTATTTTTACCTTGGCTGGGGAAGGAGTCAAATTTTTAAATTCAATATGACATATGGCTGTTCATTATTTATGCATTCTGTAGCAGCCTATAAATTTTACTTTGGACATACAGCGAAGTGCCGAAACCATTTCAGTTACAAACACATAAATCATAGTTATGGTTATTAGTCTAAATGCAATGCCACCCAAGTTCTAGATCAAAACCTTTAAAATCCATTATAATTGACGGCAGCTGCATAACTTATGTCTGATTTTATAAACGGGTTCATTATTATTGAGGTCTTTGAAACATTATATTCCTAGCTGTGTAAAGCTAAACGTGAAGAAGTGGTGGATCGGTGGAGAGTGTGCAGGGTGTGGGGAGAGGGAGGGCTTGTGATAAAATGAGAGGAATGAAAAACAAGGTTTGGCAAGGTTCTGTTAAAATAGGAATTTGGGTCAAAACGTGCGGCAGCAGGGCAGCGGAGACCGGGGATCCTGCTGCTTTCCAAGGAGGCTACACCACCTGCACAGTTGCCCTCTGTGAAGCAGACCTCAGCAAGCGGTGGAACAACCTGCGTGGAGAAAGATTTGAAGCAAGCACTGCACAGGGGAAGTTTTCCAAGCCTGCATGATGTGGTGCTCACTCTGTTGGCCTGGAACCCAGCAGACCAAAGTTCTAGTCTCCCCTTGACCATGTGTGGGAACGTTGTTTGTGCTCCCCAAACATGTGAGCATGCCCACCTGAAGCTCTGGGCATGGGTGCAAGGATGTGTCCACCAAACATTCGCAAATTGTGGAATGGATGCTTACATTTGTGTTGTCCCCGATTCCCAGGTGAATTTGTGCAACCTTCATTATTTCTTCTGAAAACTGAACAACTGTTGTCTATGGAGGGAGACTGCACAACTCTGGAATCTCTGTAAATTTGGGGAAATCTGCAAGAAACTCCCACTTGGCCATGGGTCCAAGCGCAAGAGCAAGCAGTCATTGCAAACACAAGCAGAGAGATGAGCATAAGACAAGTGGCAAGATGACATTCAGAGCACCCAGTGATCCTCTTGAGTTACTCCTTCACCCATCCCGACCACAAAGCCAACTGACCACAGTCCTGATACTCAGCCTGACCAACTGTAGAGAGCTGTTGGGAGGAGAACATGGAGAGAAGAATCCTGTACATTACTTTGAACTGCTCAGAGGAAGGGGGTGCTATGAATACAACAAACCGACTTAATGTATCCCCTTCCCTGAGCCTAATAATCTGTCTGAATTTGCCTGTAGCTGGTACTGGATCTTTCAGGAAGCCTGGAAGATGTGATTGCTGTGGACTAGCTTCTGTTGAAAACCGTGGGTTCAAAGGAATTGTGCAGTTTGTTTGAGCTCATTTTGCATTGTGTGGCACAATTTCCAACTGTGTCCATATCTGCAAAGGCTTCTACAAGTGTAGGCTGCACTACACAGACTTGGCAGGGGATTAAAGAGGGTGGGCAACTTGCTAAATAGATTAACTGGTTACATCGTCCAGCTTGTGCAGGGAAACAGCCAAGACAAGACCAGAACTGGGTGAACGCCCTGATCCAGCAGGAAATGTGGCTGGTGACTCCCAAGGCTGTGGTCACTTCAGAGCAGGCATGGCCCACTAGCGGCCTTCCAGCTGCACTGGCATATGAACACATATACATATAGCCGCTATGACCTTTTGCCATCAGCTATGCTGGCTATGGCTGATGGGAACGGCAGGCCTACACTGAAAGGCCATGAGTTGCCCATCCTTCCCTTAAGGCACAGCATGCCTCCCCAACTTGGAGCTGTGAGGTGCCAACTTGTGCTAACGCAGCTGTGCTCGGGGCTGGCATCTTTAAGCAAGCACCTTTCTCAAGTTTGCTAATTTCCCTTTTTTATAAACCAATGTGGAAGCCAAGATTTGCTATTTCAGGGGGGAGGGCATAAAAGATTAAAGCACTGATTATGCCTGTCCAAAAACAGAGGGAGGGAAGTGAACAGGGGAAAGTGCTCTGTACTGAATGTTTTATAGTCTGATGTTCCTCTTGGCCATTTCCATTCTAGTAGGACAAGATCATGGCAAAAAAATCTTGCACGTGGGAAAAGACATGCCTCCTGAGCCCAATCAAGGATCTGAAGCACCACTTCAAAGGGATGTGTGATTCAGAGACTCTCAAACCTTGTGGCAGCTACAGGTTTACTAAGTGGAGAGGAAGGGAGAGAGGGCAAAAAGCTTTCGAGACCTGGGGTTGTGCAGTGCAAGAGACAGACAACAACAAAGACCTTTCTTGTATAAGTAGGTGTAGAAGAAAGCAGGTGCCTCTCTTTTTCTCATCTAGCCCACTTACCTGCCAGGATCAGCTCTGGTTTTCCAGGATTTCAGGTAGAGAAGGTTGATGCCAGGAACAGGACCTGCGGCATTCTGCAACAATGTCCTTCATAACCTCAAACAAGAAAGTGACTACATGAAAGAGTAAGCAGACACGGATCTGATATCAGCAATGGCAAGATTCAAAAGGCATGTTGCAAAGGTGGGACATTTTATTACCCCAGGTATGTTTTACTTGTTGGAAGGCAAACTGAAAAATACAGGAAGGTGATACTTGGAAACACTATGTACTAGGCAGAATTTGACCATTCTTGTAGGACTAGGCTGTAGGTTTACTTATGTGTAAAAGAACAAAACGTGAGCCAGGGGCAGGCTAGTGACCTCACTATGTGGGATAAGTGATGCTAGGATGCTTCTGTTCTCACTAATTCCAGATTGTGTTAATGGCCAGTATTAATGATATAAGTATCACTGTACTTTCTGCACTGTGTAGAATTATAGAATTACAGAATAGTAGAGTTAGAAGGGGCCAAGAAGGCCATCAGGTCCAACCCCCTGCTGTTGCAGGACACAATTTACATCATCCCACTCAGATGCCTGCACTTCCTTTCCCCCAGCTCTTTCCGTACACAGATGAATGTTCAGACCTTGGGCAGGACCGTAGCTTTCTCTAAGGAGAATGTCAGATGAAGCAGAGTGGAGCCCACAGAGGCTTGTGCCAAAGACTCTGTGTTGTTTCAACATTCCCCACCTAGTCATTAGAAGGACACTTGTGACACTTGGAACAGGGACCCAAATTTGCCATGTGAGGTTTGAGAGGATGGAACAGCCAAGCTTCAGACATCTCTCACAAATGCACTGGTCCGCTCAAGCTTTCTTGAACTTGTCGCTAATTATGAACCTGCTGCTCTGTGGTGTGTGTTGTATTCATTGTTTATACAGTTTTAATGTTATTCTTCTTAAAGTAATGCACTGTGTGGCTTTCTGTTAACCACTTGGCAATTTTGTAATGTCAAGCAGTCCAGATGCAGATTAACTGAAAAATGAATTTCTGCCCCTCTTTCCTTTTGTGTCATGATTTTTAGATTGCAATCATGAAGTTGAGGACTTTTTTATTGCTGACTTTTTAAGCCTCTCCGGAAGCCTTTTAAATGTTTTAATTTATTATGATTATTTGGCTGGATATCTAATGTATTTCAAATATAAAAGTAAATGCATACAGAAATAAAAGGATTGTTGTTCATGTTCTGATTGATAGCCACCCTGAATGCAAAGGCAGTGGCCTAGCCACTTCCTTTCCCACCCCGCACCTTTCCATGCTGGTAGTAAGGAGGGCAACACAGAGTCTTGCACCATTCCACCCCAAGATCCTGCCTTCTTGGAGCTGGGACTGGAACTCTGAATAATTCTATGGCCTCTCAGGTCATAGCCTTGTGTTCTTCAGTAAATAAGTACTTGAACACGTTAAAATGTTGTTTCAGCATTTCTGCTTCTCACCCTTGTGGTGCCTTGCACAAAGCCCCCAGCAAAATTCACAGTAACATTGGAAACACCTAAGAAAGGGAGAGTGTTGTATTTTCCTTTATTTTTCTGTGAGGTGGGCAGGAAGCAGGCAAACCTTTAAAAGATTTTTCTTCTGGCTTTTTACATCAGGAAAACACTGTGAAAAAAGAGCACAAGACAATTTTGCTTCCATTTTTAACACATCACTTTCAAAGCTACTGAATGAAAAATGGAAAAGGAAAAGTAGGGGAATTTTGCTTTCAGAAGAATGTTCCTCCCTTTCCGTTTGCTCAGTAGGTTTGCTTTGGGAGTTTAAAACCCCTTTGAAACTATGTAATACTTGAGTAATTTCCTCAGAGTTGAAAAGGCTCTTCTAAATAAAGAATTTTTTAAACAGCCTTCAAATCGTCTCACGGTGAATGGTCATCAAGTATACATAGAGTTTTTAGACCAGGTGTGACTTCAACACCTGTGGTACATGCTAAGCATATACTCCACAGTGGAGTTGCCAAGGTCTGTAATGCTCAAATTCAGGTTTATGGGGGTACAGGAAATTTGGAAGCTTTTTGCTGCAGAAGGGAACTGGAAGAGGGGGAATGTGAGGGTTCCTGCTAAACAGGTTGTGCCCACATTGTTCTTGGTCACTTCACCAAGTAGACTGAAATTCAGTTAACTTGAAAGCTTGCACTACTGAAAATTTTAGTGCCAAATTCTCCATTCCAAAGCCATGTACAAATGTGATTAGAGCAATCAATGTTGGAAAGGCAAAGTGCTTGCAAAGCTTTATGTATTAAGAGAAACGAGTGCCAAATGATGCTTGCTGGAAATGATGAGCGTCGTAGTTCAACACAGCTGGAGGGAACTAGCTGGGATGTGTAGTAATTTTGCTTTGGTTTGTTTGTGACGTCTTCCTGATGTTCAGCTTGAGTGTGGCTTCCTGTAACTTGAGCCCATTGATCTGTGCTTCTGCAGTTGGGGTTGCTCCAGTCAAATCTGGCCGTCGGCTCATCCCTTTCCTACTGGTATGGGCTGTGTCCATGAAACCAGTCCCCAGATGGCTAAATATTAACAAACATATCAGCATGCCTGGGATGATTTTGCCTGTTCATTTCTGTTTTCAAAAGTGGATATATCCTATTTGTACCAAATACTCAGCTCTGGTTTCTCACCAGCCTTTTTGTTGTTGTTGTTAGTCATGAAGTCATGTCCGACCCATCGCGACCGCATGGACAACATTCCTCCAGGCCTCCTGTCCTCCACCATCCCCCAGAGTCTACCTAAGCTCACACCAACTGCTTCAGTGACTCCATCTAGCCACCTCATCCTCTGCTGTCCCCTTCTTCTTTTGCCATCTATTGTTCCCAGCATCAGGCTCTTCTCCAGGGAGTCCTTCCTTCTCATTAGGTGGCCAAAGTATTTGAGTTTCATCTTCAGGATCTGGCCTTCTAAAGAGCAGTCAGGGTTGATCTCCTCTAGGACTGAGCGGTTTTATCACCTTGCGGTCCAAGGGACTCGCAGGAGTCTCCTCCAGCACCACAATTCAAATGCCTCGATCCTTTTGTGCTCAGTCTTCCTTATGGTCCAGCTTTCACAGCTATACAATGCAACTGGGAAAACCATAGCCTTGATTGTACACACTTTTGTTGGCAGGGTGATGTCTCTGCTTTTTAGTATGCTGTCTAGATTTGCCATAGCTTTCCTCCCCAGGAGCAAGCGTCTTTTAATTTCTTGGCTGCAGTCCCCATCTGCAGTAATCTTGGAGCCCAGGAAAATAAAATCTGTCACTACCTCCATTTCTTTCCCCATCTATTTGCCAGGAAGTGAGAGGACTGGATGCCATGATCTTAGTTTTCTTAATGTTGAGTTTCAAGCCAACTTTTGCACTATCCTCCTTCACCTGCATCAAGAGGCTCCTTAGTTCCTCTTCAATTTCTGCCATTAGAGTGGTATCATCTGCATAACTGAGGTTTTTGATATTTCTCCCAGCAATCTTAATTCCTACTGGTGATTCATGTAGCCCTGCCTTTCTCATGATGTGCTCGGCATATAAGTTAAATAGGCAGGGCGACAGTATACAGCCTTGCCGAACTCCTTTCTCAATTTTGAACCAATCAGTGGTTCCGTGTCCAGTCCTCACTGTTGCGTCTTGACCCGCATATAGGTTTCTCAAGAGACAAATAAGATGGTCTGGTACTCCCATCTCTTTAAGAACTTGCCACAATTTGTTGTGATCCACACAATCAAAGGCTTTAGCATAGTCAGTGAAGCAGAATTAGATGTTTTTCTGGAACTCCCTAGCTTTCTCCATGATCCAGTGTATGTTGGCAATTTGATCTCTAGTTCCTCTCCCTCTTTGAAATCCTGCCTGTACTTCTGGTAGTTCTCGGTCCACATACTGCTGGAGTCTAGCTTGTAGGATTTTGAGCATCACTTTGCTAGCATGTGAAATGAGTGCAGTGGTGCGGTAGTTTGAACATTCTTTGGCATGGCCCTTCTTTGGGATGGGAATGTAAACTGACCTTTTCCAATCCTGTGGTCACTGCTGAGTTTTCCAAATTTGCTGGCATATTGAGTGTAGCACTTTTACTGCATCGTCTTTTAAGATTTTGAATAGCTCAGCTGGAATACTGTCACCTCCACTCGCTTTGTTGTTGCTCAGACTTCCTAAGGCCCATTTGACTTCACATTACAGGATGTCTGGCTTGAGATCAGTGACCACCCCATCGTGGTTATCAGGGACATTAAGCTCTTTCTTGTATAGTTCTTCTGTGCAATCTTGCCACCTCTTCTTAATCTCTTCTGCCTCTGTTAGGTCCCTGCTGTTTTGGTCCTTTATCATGCCCATCTGGGCATGAAATGTTCCCTTCATATCTCCAATTTTCTTGAAGAGATCTCTGGTCCTCCCTATTCTATTGTTTTCTTCTATTTCTTT
The DNA here is from genome assembly GCF_004798865.1 of Varanus komodoensis. Taxonomy (NCBI): domain Eukaryota; kingdom Metazoa; phylum Chordata; class Lepidosauria; order Squamata; family Varanidae; genus Varanus; species Varanus komodoensis. The sequence continues at coordinate 258,308 of NW_025336599.1, forward strand.
GCACTGTTCATTTAAGAAGGCCTTCTTATCTCTTCTAGCTATTCTCTGGAATTCTGCATTCAGTTGGGTGTATCTTTCTCTTTCTCCCTTGCCTTTCGTTTCCCTTCTTTCCTCAGCTTTTTGTTAAGCTTCCTCAGACAGCCATTTTGCTTTCTTGCATTTCTTTTTTTTGGGATGGTTTTAGTTGATTCCTCTTGTACAATGTTGCAAACCTCCATCCATAGTTCTTCAGGCACTCTACTGTGATGTTGAATGGTTTGCCTTGGATTTGAACTGAGATCATTCTGTCATTTTGGAGATTGTATCCCAGTACTGCTTTTCCTACTCTTTTATTGACTATGAAGGCTAGTCCATTTCTTCTGAGGGATTCTTGCCCGCAGTAGTATACCTGATGGTCATCTGAATTAAATTCACCCATTCCTGTCCATTTTAGTTCACCGATCCCTAAGATGTCGATGTTCAGTCTTGTCATCTCTTGTTTGACCACATCCAGCTTGCCTTGATTTATGGATCTTACATTCCAGGTTCCTGTGGAGTACAGATCTTTGCAGCATCGGGCTTTCCTTTCACCACCAGATACATCAGCAACTGAGTGTCCTTTCGGCTTTGACCCAGTCGCTTCATTCTTTCTGGTGCTACTAGTACTAGCCCTCCGCTCTTCCCCAGTAGCATATTGGACACCTTCCGACTTGAGGGGCTCATCTTCCGGCATCATATCTTTTTGCCTTTTGGTACTGTCCATGGGGTTTTCATGGCAAAGATACTGGAGTGGGTTGCCATTTCCTTCTCCAGTGGATCACGTTTTGTCAGAGCTCTTTGCTATGACCTGTCCGTCTTGATGACCCTGCACGGCATAGCTCATAGCTTCATTGAGCTACACAAGCCCCTTTGCCACGACAAGGCAGCGATCCATGAAGGAGTCATCAGACTTGGTCCACCATTAATAGATGATGAAATGATTCAGCCATACATTCTCCCACCATTTGAACATTCCTTTAAATTCCATCTTTCTTCTATGATGGAACTCAAGGTGAAGTTTTACAGGTTCCTACAAGGTTGCCCATCCATTCACTAATCCGGGCCAGACTTGGTTGACAGAGCCAGGTTGCACAAGGTTGCTACATCTGCTTTTCTGCCATTACCCATAGATGATACTAGCTCAGTCAGATTCCATATTCCTTGTGCAATTAATTACAGAGAGCTGTAAGAAGCCTTTCTTCTTCTAAATGTTACACTAGAAAAAGTGAGGTTTATGAAAGACAGTTAAACCAGAAAATCTCACAGTTTAGGGAAAACTTACCATATGTCTTATAACTCTAGGACACAATGGGGTGTCCTTTTAACTACCTCCTTAATGCTTGCAAATTGGAGGTCAGGGTTGGAGGACATGTTGCTTTTTGTTCATAACTGTGGGTTTCATGACTGCTATCACATTCATTCAAAACTCTAATCTTTCAATTCACTACAGTGGGCTTTTATCCCTGGTTAGATGCATAAGAAGTTACTGAATTGTATTTCTCACCTCTGAAATGTATTTTTGATAGTCATGGTCTACCCAGTGTTCAGTACTTTGGAACTGCTGTGACTTCCGGAGACTTAAACAGATTCTTCCATTGCAATTAGCAGGATTTTAAAATGTTGGACATTGGCCAGATTATTTATTTATTTAAAACATTTGTTTGCTGCCTATTATTCCACAGCACCTCTTGGTGGCTCACAATCATAAGATAAAAAAACACAATAAAACTAATAAAAACAATTTACTAATTCAATACAGATAAAAATACAAAACAAAGGTTTAGTGGTATCAGCTATTAAAATGCTTTTTAAAAAGGAGGCCTTCACCTGGTGCCAAAAAGCGTATAAAGAAGGCACCAGGCAAATCTCCTTGGGGAAAGCAGTCCAGATATAGGGAGCAGCTGCCAAAAAGGCTCTCCTCTGAGCAGCCACCCCTCTCACCTCTGGAAAGGGTGGCTCACACAGGAGGGCCCCTGTGTAGATCTCAAAGGCCGGGCAGGCACACCTGGGTTCAGGTGCTCCCCAACATAACCGGGCAAGTCTAAGCCATTTAGGGTTTTCTGTGTCAAGACAAGCACCTGAATTGGTCCCAGGCCACAACTGGTAGCCGATGCAGTTCTCTCAAAAGAAGTGTTATGTGGGTCGCTCTGGGAGCTCCCATTCCTAACCAAGCAGCCCTGTTCTGTACCAATTGTAATTTCCGGACCATCTTCAAGGGCAGCCCCATCTAGAGCGCATTGCAGTAATCTATTTTGGATGCCACTAGTGCATGCGTAACTGTTTTCAGGCCCTGTCTGTCCAGGTAGGGACAAAGTTGGTATATCCACTACAGCTGGAAGTAAGACCCCTGGACACTGAGTCCGCCGGCTATTCCAAGAGTGTGACCCCATCTAGGAGAGGGCAGTGTCCTCCAACCTGTCAGATGGCCCCCCTGTTAGTAGCACCTCCACCTTGTCAGGACTGAGCCTCCGTTTATTGACCCCACTCCAGTCTATTAACAAGCTCAGGCTCTGGTTCAGGATGGCAACAGTTACTGAACCCCTGACTACATAGGGTCATTGTCAGTGAACGATTCATTGATTGTGTCTTTGAAACTTTGACTACAAAAAGGCACTACACTTTCTCCCTTATTCATCATTTTTATGGGACAGTCAGTTTAACAAGCTTGCCAGTCAGGTGAGCAAGGATGAGCATTATCCTAATTTCTGACCAGGTCTCACATACATGTGGCCAAATAGTCCAGATGGCTTGTCTTCCACGTCCTCACATCCACCCTGTGGTAAGGTTTCTGCAGTGCATGGAAACTGCTACCCATTATATCGTGCAGCTATTCACCCGATTCAGGCATTCGCTGTCCGTGCATGAAGAGAGCAGTTGGGCCATGCGCAGAGGGATGCATAATTCATCTTGGATCAAAATTGTTGCAGCTTGTACCCCTCAGATCAAAATGGAGACCTGAAGACAACCTGAAGGCAAATCCATGCAATTTCAAGTTTGGGACATGAGTCAGAGATAAAAACCAAATATGTCTTTAAAAATACATAATCTTGGAAAATGCTCTAGAAAAAAATGCTTACTCCTTGAAAAAGGGGAATAAGCACCTTTTAATGTCCATTTGATGTCCATTTTCTTCAAAGAGAGTATTTTAAGAACAAACCTTAAAAAGAATGGCTCTCCCTGACATCCTGAACCAGATGTGTAAATGCCATGAATATCTTCAAAGTGTAACATCCTGGATACTGCAGTTTAAATATTGTCTACATGCTACTTTCCTGGAAAATCTTCCAAAACAACCTTGGGGAACCCCAGACAGGACCCGAAGGACCATGCCTCATCTTTGGAGTCTGAAGAGCCAACTAAACTTCCCAAAGAACCCTAGTACTGGCAACACTGGGCTCCTGACCTTTTTCCTGCCTGCGGACATCTCCTGCTTCCACCTGACATTTGCTAGATGGATCAGGCTGAGCTTTGACTTTGCCAGGGGGCTAAGGCTCAGCCCACAACAAGGTACCTCCTCTGGTCATGCACATCATGCGAAGCCATGCAGGCTTGCCCATCATGTGCAGATTCATGCTAACTGGGGCAGTCACTTCGTTGAAGCAGCATTTTACTTTGTCTACCCTTCTTCTTTGTATTTTTGTATTGCCACACAACCAAGACACCTGATTATTGCACACAATGCTCCAGAGAATACAAATTCTTCAGTCGAGTTCAGAACCCCATTATCTGCTGACATCTATCATTGCCAGGTAAGATCCAGAACATGTTGTTCCCAAATACTTGGGGACAATCTGGTTGGATTCTCATCTCTTCCCTGTATCTAGAATAATATCCTGTTCTGCTTCTGGAAGGGGGTTCCAACCCTAACCCTTGACTGTAATGCTCACTTCTAAAATGGCAAGTACAGCTTGTCAAGATTTTAAATGAAGAATCACATACACACAGCGTCTTCCACTCATGCCCATTTGATCATCTGTGCAGCAGTCTTGAAATGCTGTCAGGTTGCAAATCTTCCTCTCTCTCTGCTTAATAGCTGAGCAACCATCTTGTGCGGATGTTTTGTGGATGCAGGAGGCCTACCAAATATCTGGAGCTCGCAACATCCCTGGAATATGGTTTTGGTTCTCTGTGATAACAAGGTCTTTTTGAACAGACCCAGAGAACAGAGCATTCACGAATCCCATTTACCTTATGACCTGAAGCTTTCTGCATCCTGATGGCTCAGTTACATGCTTCACACACGTACACACAGGGACTCATGCTCTTTTGCAAAACCGCTGGTTTCCACATAATTCTACCTTGCCCGGGAGTGAACTTCACAGAGTTTGGATTCCGTTGACCTGAACAGTCTGCTGTAAAATGCTGAATGGAAGACCCACACACAGACATAAGCATACCATGTGTGTGTGTTTTGGGGGTTTCCCCCATTTTTCTGTTTTTGTCTGGCCTCATTTCACTCACAAACATAAACATATTCCCTTTAAAATACATCTTCAAAGTCTACTTCAGCTTTTGCCCTTTGGGAACTTGACATATCAAAAGAAACTTGCTGACATAAACTGCTATGTGGAGTTTGATCTATTCTAATATATGATTTTAATGTTTCTCATTTTCCTGCCTTGCCAACTCGCATCTATCATACATTGTCACATTTAAGTTTCCTAAATTACTGCTTTTAACTTTTTTTTGTCAGTTCCTTGCCAAAGAGATATATTCTAAAGCTCTGCTATTTTCCCCCCACCATGATTGTATCTTAATATTAATAGGTTGAGAGGAAAATGGAAAATTTTGCTCACTTAAGGAGACAGCAATTTTTTGATAGGGTTTTGGAGATTCAATATTGTCCTGCTTTTCAAATCCAGGGATGAATTTAATCTTCAGGCACATAAAATGAAAGTCGGGATGGCAAATCAAACAACAGAAAGGGAGAGGTTTGGAGACTTACTGAGCATTTTAATTGTGTATTAAACCGTGTGTGTCTATGTGTGTGTGTGTAGGGGGAATATCTTGTAAATCTATTTGTGGATAGAGAGTCAATGCATTTCTTGTTAGATGAACATAGGGACATACAGATTCCACTAAATCCATTCCATCTGTGTTCCATGGATTGTCCAGTATCTTTTCTTCCATCACCTGCTCATCAACAGAATTTGATTTTCTTAAGGATGTTCTCAAATTCTGTTCCACTTGCTCCATGCTTGGATTTAACTTGAATCTACCTAGATAATGCAATCAATGTTTGAGGCACCTGAGTGAAGTTGGGTGGGGAGGGGGGGATGAGGATCTCCTCTGTGATGGCCTGCCAATTCCAGAAAGATCTCCCTGCTGAGACTTCTCCGGTGATGACTGTGTTGTCCTTTGGCATCAGATTTTGACTGCCTCGCTCTCTGAGGCATTTCATGGCATAAAATGAAAGAGAGCATAGTGCAGTGGTTAGAGTTTTGGACTGGGACTTGGGAGAGCTGGGTTCTAGTCCCACTTGACCATGGAGCTGTCTGGGTGACTCTGGGTCAGTCATGGACCCTTGGTCTAAGTTACCTTGCAGTGCTGTTATGCGAGTATAATGAAGAGGAGATGGACCATGTAAGCTGCCTGAGTTCCTTGTACAAACAAAAGCAGGCAGGATAGAAATGCAATAATAATGCATGAAAAGAATAACACGTAATGGCATAGGAAGGACATTTGTGTCAGTGTAGTAACAGTGAAATTGCTTTAGCTGCCTAAATGCTTCCAGGTCTGCTCTACATTTTGTGTATTGAAATGTGCTTTGTTTCTTTTGAACTGGCTATTCTATAGTATAGAAATTAAGTGAATAAACAACAGTATTAATGACCCATATTAGCAGAAGCACACAATGATGCAAATGATGCAAATTCCTGCCAAATTCAGCTTATCGAACTATGGAATTATCTGACTCCATGTCAAATTTCTCCAACATCCCTAGATGAACAAAAGGTGGGTAAAATAATGATTAAACATTTTTCTATGCATTCTTCCTATTAAAAATGATCCAGTGACCATGGACAATACTGGCTTGGATGGAGAAATTCCCTAAGGCTGGTGGTGGAGGAAGATTTTTTGTCAAGTTCTGGGCACCAGGATTTAAGAAAGATGCAGAAAATTTAGAAAGGGTCCAGAGGAGGACAAAAAAAAGGACCCAGAGTTTGGAGGCACTGCCCTGTGAGGAGAGACTGGGAGAACTGGGTGTGTTCAGCCTTGAGAAGAGAAGACGGAGGGGGGGCATGAGATCCCTGTATAGGTACCTCAAAGGCTGTCACAAAGAAGAAGGTCAAGGTCTCTTCTTGCTGATGCCACAGTGCAGGACACAGAATAATCAAGTCAAGTTGTGGCAACCCAGATTCGAGCTGGACATCAGGAAAAGCTGCCTCACTGTCAGAGCAATTTGGCAGTGGAACCGGCTGCCTGGAGAGGTGGTAGCTCTCCCACATGAGAGACATTCAAAAAGAAACTGGACAGCCCTCTAATTGGAATGGTGTAAACGGGCGTCCTGCAGCAGCAGGGGTTGGACACAACGGCCATTTGGCACTCATGGCAGGAATTTCAATCCAATGAGTATCAGTCAATGCCCCCTGGTTAAAAGGGGACTCTGCCATGTGCTCTGCATCGTTTACCATTTCTCTGTGATCTAAGTTTATTCTCAAGAATAAAGCAGAGATCTGCACCTCTCATTCTTGTTGTGCCTAATTGGGCGAAGAGTGTCAGTCCAGACCCCCTGAGTCCTTCAAGTGCAAAAGGAATCTTGCAATAGCCCAAACTGTAGAACAGATAAATTGAGGGGGTACATTTTGGTGAAGGAAAGACTAGCTCTCTATTCCCAATACTACAAGCACCACTCAAAAAGTTTCCCCCTGTGCTGCAATCAAGCTGTGTTAACTAACATCTTCTATCAACAAAAGCCAGTTCTGAGCATGGGGCATTTGCATGAGCAGGAAGTGTGTCTCTTGGATGTACACAACTGTGCATTTGCATGTGTGATAGCCTCAACAATCAAACTAGGTGTCCACTAGAAATCTTCAAATGAGAACAAAGCAAACACAAGCACACTTAAGGGATGGAGAGAGAGAGAGAGAGAGAGAGAGAGAGAGAGAGAGAGAGAGAGAGAGAGAGAGGGAGGAGCACGTTGCTCACAATGTTAAGGGCAACAGTAAACAGTTCTCTAGCTATAGCAAAAACAGGTAATCAACTGGGGAGGCAAACAGATGATTGGATGATATTGGAACTAAAGAAGTATTAAAGGAGGATAAAGAGATTGACGCTGAATTAATTCCTTCCTGTGTCTTCCCTGCAGAAGATGTAGGACAGATACTTGTGACTGAATAAGATGCGAGTCTGAGAACTGAGGCAAATAGTGCTGACAAGAGGTGACATCTCAGCCTTACAGACACTTTGAAAGTTAATAAATACCAGGTCCTATCCATTGTAGAATTCTTGAAGGATTCAAATGTGAAATGACTCATCTTCTAACAAAAGTATGTAAAACTTCTTGGAGAATGGCCAATGTAGCACCATTTCTTTAAAAGGATCCGGGCTTATCTGAGAAATTACAGATTGGTTAGCTTGTCTGTTCTGGTTAAATTGCTTGAAAGCACTATTAAGCTATAATTACTGAGCATACAGAAGGACAACCCTGAAGGGAAAGAATCAGCATGCCTTTGCCCAAGTCCCAACTCTCTAACCTTTTAAAGTTCTTTGAGAGTGTCAATAAATGTGTGGACAGGTGTGATCTGGTAGACATTAATTGAACTCATTTTTTTTCTTACAATGAACTGAAGGAAACAAACATCTTTCTCCTCCTCCAGCTCTCAGCCTTATGTCCACAACAACCACCCTGTGAGGTAGGTTTGGCTGAGAGCCTGTGACTGGCCCAAAGTCACCCATTTGGTTTCATGACTGAGCAGGGACTAGAACTCGGGTCACATGAGTCCCAGTCCCACACTCTTAACCAGTATACCACATGGACGCTCATTGTTTTACATTATTGTTTTTTTACAGACAAACGGGGGGAAAAGAAAGAAAAAGAAAGAAAGAAATGATAAGAAAAAGTTAACAATGAACCTTGCACAAATATTACATATAATACTAGATGTGGGAAATAACACAAAAATGATAATAGTTGTTACATCTACCAAATTTGTAACTACAATTTTGACATAATACTTAGTTTAATTAAGACTAATAGTTATTACATAAAAATTGCTTTGACATGGGTATCAAGTAAATAATAATTCACATAACATATCTACAAAACCAACTCCAGTTAATTATTTTTCCTCTTTTTTCCAATATAAAACAGTATCATAATAAAGAAGTTAAAATCATTCAGCAGGCTTAATCATTGTATATATAATACTTAATAATATCTGTGGGTTCTGTTTTTTTTCTCTGAACTGATGAATCAAATAGGTATATTAGGCTTTCCATTTATCATAAGATTCTTTAACCAGTTTTCTAAATCATCTTTAGAAACATAAGTTCTATTTTTTCTCTCAACTGTTAAGTAAAATATGTAAAATAAGCTTTCAATTTATCATTAAATTCTTTGGCCACTCTTCTATTTATATAGCTGGTTAATTTTGTCATTACTGCATATACAGCTAGCTTATTTTTCCAATCATCATTAGCTGGGTAGTCTTCCACTTTCCATTTTGTGGCAATTGAAACTCTAGCCACCATTATCACATAGTTAAATAATTCTTCCTATTCCTTGGAAGAGTTTCCAGCAGAATGCTCAATAGTAAATTCTTAGCCTTCATTGGAAGGTTAATTTTCATTTTTTTCTATACTTCAGCAAGTATTTCTTTCCAAAAATTTTTGACCTTATTAGACATCCACATGATAAAAAGCCCCACCCAGTTCCTTGCATTTCCAGCACTTTCCATTATAATTCTTGTCCATTTTTTCAATATCTTTTGGGGTAATATACCAAAGAAATCTTGTACTCATTTTCTCTTAGTGCCAAATAGTTTCTTAGTTTCTCTTAGAGACCTGAGACCTGTTCTCCCCTGCAGAGGAGGGCAGGAGGCGCTCCAACAGAGCAAAGCTCAGGGAACCAAGGTTCCGTTTGGATGCCAGGAAGGACTTCCTGACAGTCAGGACCCCGAGGGTGTGGAATGGGCTTCCACGAGAGGTGAGGGTGTTCAAAGACAGGCTGGACATGCACATGGTGGGAATGTTGGGAGCAGAGCCGGCTGGAGTTGGGGGTCAGACTAGATGGCCCAGGAGGACCCTTCTGACTCGCTCTGTTTCTATGTTTCAAATTAGGTATAAATTTTATTTCTTTCATCCATAAGATTTTCCACTGGTGGAAGGATGTTTCTTCCCCAAAATTCTGCATTCATCCTAGTATACCTGTTTTAAATTTTCATTTTCTGTGTCTTATTGTAGTAATTGCTTGTAAGTCTGTCCTAATAAATGATCCTATTGCTGTAAAACCAACTTTTCAGATTCCATCAGATCTCTTACAGTGCCTCTTCCTAATTGCATTTCCTTTTTCAGTCTTGAAACCAAATGAAAGTAGAGAAGTCATTTTATCCTTCCCCCTTCATCTTTTATTTATTTATTTATTTTTGCCAAGGCTTGATTCCTCCTCGTTGGTCAATCAAACCTCCATATGTTGTAAAATTATTGCTTTTCCTTAAATGCTTGTCATAATATGCTTCTCTTGGAGAAATCACAGGAGAAATTGGAGGACTAATTCTTATAGAGTAACAAATTCTTACCAAACCATCTCTGATTTCATGGCTTTTATTTTGTGTTGAATTCTTTTAACTGATTTCTTGGCCCACAAATTATTATGTAATACTTATTCTAACTGCTGTTTCCAATTTTTTAAATTTTTCATCAGGTTTTTTAATCAGTCTAATCCCAACCAGGCTGACTGCATAGTAATATAGTTTAATATTCCATACTGCTAGGCCTCCTCTTTCTTTTTCATCGTGCAGTACTTTAAATCTTTTTTTTTTAAATTCCAAATAAAGGTGTTAATTGTCTTTGCCGCTCTTGTAAGGTTATTCCTTGTATGGAATCTGTATCATCTGAAATAGAAAATTCAACTTAGGTAGTACATTTATTTTTAAAATGGAAATTCTTCCCATTTTGAACCTCCAAAAGGCTTTTGACCAAGTCTCTTACTGAAAGACTCCTGCAAACCTGGTAGTCATGTGCTGAAGGAAGAGGTTTTCTTCTGGTTAAAGAACAGATTCATAAATGATCTGGAATGAGCTGTGAAATAGCCAAGTTTGTTAATGATAACAAACTATTTACATAGGATAGGTAAAGGGGGAAAAAGCGGGGGAGTGGAAGAGTGAACATGGAAATGGAAAATCTGCTTCAACTTAAACAAATTAAAAGTTCTGTACATCAAAGCAAAAAATCGCTACTTCATGAACAGACTGGTGGAATCTATGCTAGCAATGATTGATCAAGAAAGAAATCTTGGGGTTGTGGTGGACAGCTTGATGAAAACGTCAAGCAAATGTGCAGCTGCTTTGAAAACAACACATTGTGTGTTTGACACAATAAGAAAATGAAATCTTGCACCCTCACGTGGAATACTGTGCACTGTTCTGGTTATTGCACTGAGAAGAGATATTGTAGAAGGGGGGAGCAGTGCAGAAAAGGGCAACTAAAATGGTCAGAGAGCTGCAGCACTTGCAAACATTGCTGGGTTTCTTGTGAGTAGCCCATTGGCCACTTCAGGGAGAGAACATTCGGCTCAGTGGACGTCGTTCTCCTTCACTCAGCATGGGTGTTCTGAGGTCCCATAAGCCAGCACTGGGGTGCCCATACCCTCTGTAGAAAGCTGATCCACCACTTGTTCCATGTTCCCCTGGTGTGATTGTGTGGAGTCAATAACTTGCTGAGGAAGAAACCATACCATGCCATGGCCAAAACCTTGAGGCAGTTTATTTTAAACCCTGGGGGATTATTTAAGGGGGGCACCTTATTGAGAAGGGAAGCAGCAGGCTATGGTGGGGCTGGAGCATCTTTTTTCTGCTTTGGGATGTGGTGAGCTAGAACCAAAAGGCTGCATGTTCCTGACTACAACTATGCTTTGGTTCTTAGCGACTGTCTATCTTGATTGCTGTTGCTGCCTCACTAAAGATAGGCCTGGTAGGTCTCAGTGATGTGCTGTTTGGTATCTTTCACAGGGAAAAACCAAATAAATACGACAATCCATCACTGGAAATTTGTCATGATTAGCATACCATTCACAGTGAGAATTTGCGTTTTCTGAACCACAGTGCACTCCAGAACAGCAGACCTTAACAGAAAGTGGAGGAATTGCTAGAAGGGCCAATTGGTCCTGGAGACACTTCCTTAAATTAAATGTAAATTATGCTACACGGTGGTTCATATGAATATAATTTGCAACACTCCTCTGTTACATTTCCTCTTTGTTACAAGATGTTTCCCAAACACAAGATATTTCCAGATGCAATTATTCTTCATGCCCTTATTGCCACCATAATCAGTGCTGAGTCTCCAGGATGAAAGATCAGCAGGCTCGAAGCTGCCTAGGACTTGCACTGAGAGCATTAGTTTCAAAGGCCATAATGCCTTTTCCGCATGTTTTCTCTCTTCCATTATTGCCCATCATTCAGCAGAAAAGGAAGCTGCCTAGGGCTCAGGGAGACAAGGGATCTGTGGTTGGCCTTCCCATACGTGTGCTTTTGAGAAAGATATCGGGAAGTACCCCTAGGATATGGATAGGCTTCCAAGGGAGGTGGCTGAGTTCTCATCACTGAGGGTGTTCAAGAAAAGATTGGACAACTGCATGCTGGGGATTACATGAGCAGAACCAGCTGGAGGTTCTCCACAAATTCATTTCTCCCCTTAAAAAGCAAAACAAAAAACCCCACAGAAGATATAACCAGGGACCTCCAAGCCTCATTTAGTTTGCCTTTCTTATTTAGCCTCCTTTGATCTTTCTGATCTCTGTAGCTTCAAGGGCCTTCTGAGAGCACCAGCTGATAACACAAGCTGTGACCTGATCTGTACTTTGTCAGTCATACTGAATCCTAGTCTGTTTCCTAGTCTGTTTCCATATCCCATTTAAAATGCTGGTTTAACCCCCTGAAAAGGTCCTAAATAATTTTATTTATTATTTGAAAGGCTGATTTCTTCTGAATGGACCTACGTGAGCCTTAATATCTTCAGAGACTCTCCTCTGAGTGCTCCCAGCAATTGAAGTGAGGCAGGAATTTACAGCCTGTCCCACCCTACTCCATTCCAGACGTTTGGGGCTGCAACTCCCAGCTCTTCTAGCCACTGACCATGCCCACTGGGTCTGACAGAAGCTGAAGTCCAAAACATCTGGTGGGGGGGTGGATACCAGATGAGGAACAGCTGAACAGGAGAGGCTTTTTCAGAAGTGGTAGCTCAGCTATGGAATCACTTTACCCAAACTAGGTGCCTTCTTTATGAACCAGGCAAAGAGCCTTTTACATACTTTCTCAGACCTTTCAAATACTTTTTATCCTATGCCCTCAATATGGTGGATTTAATTGTACTTTAGTTTCTAACAGCTTTTCATTCCTATAGCCTGCATTGTTAATACTGCAAGTGTTTTCCAAGCTGCTCAGAGAATATCTTATGCAGCAGCCAGGCCAATGGCATAAATAATGGATCACCACCGAGGTCTGGAGGACCAATCCAGCCTTCTCCAGTATCTTGTTCATCCCCATGGGACACCCCAAATGCCTGTGCCTCATTCCCCTATCCTCATCCCCTCCCCATTTGATTATTTTATTCCTAAAAAATTACGATGCTTCTCCTAAGCTTATTCACCAGCACTGAGAGATGAAGGCAACAATCCGATGAACCCAGGACTGGTCAGCACAGGAGTAGTAACAGCGCTATTTCCGTGCTGCCCCAGGAAGTGAAGCTCCCGGAGGTAGTTCATGGCAGCAGATCATCTGAGGGCCAGAGACATTTCCAAGGGCGATGCCCCGGTCTTAGAGGAGGGATCTGAAGCTCCAGCACACCCAGACTCTCCTAGTGGGTGCAGGAAGTCCCCTGCCAGCTGCTCACCCAGGTCAGGAAGGCAACCTCGGAGAGTGGGGAATGGGGGACTTCCTGTGGGCAGAGAGGCCGAGACATCCATTATCCAGAGGCTTCTTGGCCCCCTTCCCAACCCCTCAGAGTACTCACTGCATGGGCAACAGGAGCAGCAACAAAACCACCTCACAACATGCAGGCAGGAGGACCCTGAGCAAGAGATGCTGCTCAGGTGTTCCCTGGCCTTTGCCCTGGGTGAGCAGAAGCCTCCATGCTGGGGTAGGGTGGGGTGCAGCATCACCAACATGCCTCCCCCACTGCAGCTTGTGCTTTCAGCCCCCCCCATCTCCGGAGTGCAATATGCGCCCAGAGCGCGCCCAAGAAATTGAACGGAGCCCTCAGGCCGAAAGAAGCTAAGAACCCTGCTTGACATAAACAAAAGCAACCCCTGCACAGCCCTGACTTTGCCTCCTGCCTCCAAGAGAGAGGGCTGCTTTCTCCAAAATGACCAGCATCCCTCTGTGTGTGCACTGGCAGGGAAAGACGTCGAAGTTCCTGCGGCTCACGCATGGGCCCCTGCAGCTAGGAAGCCTGCCTCACAGCGGCAGCCATTTTGAGAGGCTCTGTGAAATCAGGAGGAGGCTTGCAATGGCTGCAGAAGAGCTGAAAGCTCCCCAGAAGTCTGAGGGACAAGGCAGCAGGCAATTAATTTCCATTTTTCTTTCTGTTAAACAGGCAGCAGCCCAAAAAAAGCCTTTCTCACATTATCAGGAGTTATATAATTCCCCCGCCTGTCTTTTCTTCTTTTTTGCTCTTTCCTAATGGCCCATAGTTCAATGCAGAGCGGAAACTGCCACCTCAGCAGCACTGTTAGGTAATTCTCATTTAAGGCTCTAGCGTGATCCTCGTCTCTGAGTTGTCAGGGAGCATTCGGAGAGAGATGGGTGATGCTGTGTCCCTCTTGGCAAAATGTCACTTTATTTTTAGGTGTAGGCTGTGAAGAGGAGATGCCGCTTCACCTCCACCCCCTGCCTGAAAGAAACATTACCGAGAAAGAAGAAGACAAGGGCAAATGGAAACCTGTGTAAAGCTCAGCATTAAGGGCCAAGAGAAGTGCTGGTTTCGTTCTGCTTGAGACTTTTCACTGGCTGAAATGTAGGGGGTTTTTTTTAACCTGCTTAGATCTGGGCAGGCAATGAGGTGCCTGTGGGTCCCCATCGGGTGTCTGACCCTTCCCACTTAGAGCACCCACATCAACATTTTTTTCCTTAAAAGCCACTGCGATTGTCAGACCACTTTCTCCTCAGTCCTTTGGGCTGGCTTGTGTCCCTACAGACCAGCCACGCTTCTGATGGAGGTAATTTTGTGACAGTGCCCAGTACAGCTCCCCAAATTGCCTCAGGGGCTGCCTACCCCTGCCCTAGATATTTCAGCTGAACAGGAACCTTTCTGAGCCATCTCCACATTCGGCTACCAGTGGAAGTAAAAGGCACTCAGAGTTGCATTGCTAAGAGTTTCTCTGGCTTAATCCCTCTTTGTGGTTGCACCTTGTTCCATGGTGTATCAGAGGAAGGGGTGCCATAAGAATTGTGCTGCTGCAGGGAAACAATAGCTATGTTTAGAAGGAAAAAGGGGGACTGAAGGTGAAGAAACCTCTGGGCTACTGTTTGCAACCACTGACAACAGGTAGATCTCTGCCCCACAAAGAAATTGAAACAGAAACATAGAAACAGAGCGAGTCAGAAGGGGTCTCCTTGGCCATCTAGTCTGACCTCCGGCTCCAGCCAGCTCTGCTCACGACATGCCCACCATGTGCATGTCCAGCCTATCCTTGAACACCCACACCGATGGGGCCTCAACCACCTCCCGGGGAAGCCCATTCCACACCCTCGGGGTCCCGACTGTCAGGAAGTGCCTCCTGGCATCCAAATGGAACCTTGGCTCCCTGAGCTTTGCTCTGTTGCAGCACGTCCTGCCTTCCTCTGCAGGGGAGAACAGGTCTCTACCCACCTCCGTGTGACACCCCCTCACATACCTGTATGTCGCCAACAGATCCCCTCTGAGTCTCCTCTTCTCCAGGCTGAAGAGACCCAGTTCCCTCAGTCTCGCCTCATACGGTGTCCCCTGCAAACTGCCCACCAACCTTGTGGCCCTACGCTGCACTGACTCCAACCTGGCTATATCCTTCCTGTGATGAGGGGCCCAAAATGAGCACAATACTCCAGTTGCAGGCACACCAGAGTCGTGTAGAGTGGTAGTAATACCTCTCTTGATCTAGAAGCCACACTTCTGGCTATGCAACCAAGGGTGGCATTCGCCCTCTTGACCACCGCATCACACTGCTGACTCATGTTTAGCCTGCAGTCAACCGGTACCCCGAGGTCCCGAATGGAGGAGGACTGCTGGAAGACGGTCCGGATACTTCAATTGGTTCAAAATAGAGCTGCCAGGTTGCTGACGGGGACGGGGCTTTATGTTCACATGACTCCAGTCCTCCGTCAGCTTGATTGGCTTCCCATTGAAGTCCGGGCCCAATTCAAGGTGTTGATGATGACCTATAAAGCCCTAAACGGTTTGGGTCCTGTTTACCTGAAGGAGCGCTTACATCCATATACGCCCGGCCGCCCCTTGAGATCTGCGGGGGAGGCCCTTCTCCGGGAACCCTCCATGAAAGAAATTAGGAGGGTAGGTACTCAGAGGAGGGCTTTCTCTGTGGTGGTGCCCAATTTATGGAATGTGCTCCCCAGAGAGGTCCGCCTGGCGCCGTCGTTATTTGTTTTTTGGCTCCAGGTGAAGACCTTTTTATTTAAACGTCATTTTAATTGTTAAAAATATTTGCTTATTTATCTGGCCAGGGCGACTTCTTTTATATTGTTATTTATTTTATATTGTTAATTTTATATTGTTATTTTTGTATTTTATTGCATTTTATTGTGTTGCAAGCCGCCCCGAGGCTTCAGCAAGGGGCGGCATAGAAATGTTTTAATAAATAAATAAATAAAAACTGAAGCAATTGAGAGAGAGAGGGGAAATAATGACTTTCTTAAAGAGAGAGAAACCTCTCACTGCACTACAGTCCTTCAGTGAATGGGCAGAACACGCCTCTCTACTTTCTTGGCCAGAAATTAAGCATCACACAGTAGTGGAGGAATAGGATGCTGTGACTGGCCCTGCCCCAGCATTGGGGACTGGAGATGGACTGATGCTGAGAAGACCAACTCCTCTGAGCTGGACAGACTTCCTCCCTGCTTCCAGTCCAAGCAAGCTGGTATTTTGCTTTGCTTTGTTCCTGGACTTCTCTCATCCAGTTGGGCCATGGTATGGGTGTTCCAAAGAATAGAAAAATCCTAAGGAAATTTGCACAAATTATGCAGACAAAAGAACATGGATCTATCACAATTTCTACAAATCACATGAGGAGCATGTTCTTTTTGGATGCAAATTGTGCTAATTGTCCTTTTCAGTGCACATGTCCTTTGTGTGTTGCTATTTTCCAACTACTTATTTAATGAGGACCAGTCTTAAAAATGAAAGTCTGCATGCTGGCTCAAGCCACACCATAGCACCAGCTCAGAACGGGCAAACCAGAATCTGGGTACCCATGCATGAAAATCTATTGGAATTCCACCCTTTTATTGAATTCCTCGCTCATCCCAGTCATACTGTCTGGCCCTGCCTCCAACATCTGGGCCTCGGTGTGGTCATCTGCAGCACTGGCATGAGCAAATCAATCAGTTTCTTGCGGTCTCCCAGTTTTCTAATATCCATTTCAGTTCATCTCCAACTTTGCACATAGAAAAGAATATCAGAGTTTAAGTTTGCAAAGTGGTTCAGAAGTGCAAGCTTCAGAGGGCTGGCATTAAGCACGGCTTCAGCTCATTTCTAGCCTACCCCAACTGCTCTCCCAAAGCTATGCACGCTCAGCTGGGCACCCAAACATGTCACTGCGCCCAGGGCATGTGCTGAAGAATGTAATAGTCTATGTGAGAATAGCTGGTCATCCATAGGCTGGTCTGCTGCAAAGAAGTAACTTAACCTCCCGACATTGGAACAGGAGCCTGGCAGTATTTCTCATGCCAGGGAAAGAGGCAGCCCTGGTCTGCAATGGTCACATGAGGGCCCCTTTTCGATGAGCAAACCCCAAAGGAGGTGACTGCAAGGCAAAGTCCTTGCAAAGAATGAGTCCCCCACCTCATACCCATTCACACACACCCCAGCTCACATTTCAGAGATTTCCTATTGCCAAAAGCAGGCACAGATCAACTCCTTTTCAATAAACCTCTGAGTCGGGTTCCCAGATGCTCCTTGTTGAATGCTGTACATCTGCATGTCTGCAGCTTATCAGATGAAAAAGAGAGAGGGCAAGTGAGGACAAGGACAGAGAGAGCTGTGCAGAGGAAAAGTGGTGAGAGAAGGATGAGAAGCTGGGAGAAACAACAGTGAGCTGAATTGCATCAAGGCCATGCAAATGCATTCACTGGTGTGGAAAAGCCATGGAAACTGGAGCTGTTTTTAGTACTGCAAATGCAAAAGTGGGTAAGTGTCTTTGGTGCAGCCTCTTCCTGAGCCCACCTGACTGAATTAAATGAGCGGTGAGGGTGGCTGCTCTGATGAAATTCACCTTCCCTCTGCTGCATGCTGGCATAGATCACAATTGCGTCCCTCCAAACAGGGTTCATTATCTTGAGTGCTACATCCACGTTGTCCATAAAGGAGCCCCGTGTTTTTGTTGCTGCTGCTGTGGCTGCACCTGCTCTTTATGGTCCTAGTGCACCACGCACGTTTAAAATTAAAACTGCCTCTCACAGCAGGCTGGGCCATATTTAAAGTCAAGCCTATCCTCATTAGAGAGTGGCATACTGGCAGCACAGTGATGCTTGGGGTGCCGGTTCTTAATTTATTCAGGGAATAAAGCGGCACTTCTGTCTTAAAGTCAACAGCAGTATCACAGGGAAATCAAACTGGAGCAGGGAGTGGCATATGTGTTTTAGAGGTATCTATCTATCTATCTATCTATCTATCTATCTATCTATCTGTTTTTACATGATTCCTGACTCTACTTCGTGGGGTTTTAGTTAGAAGATGCTATCATCTCTGCAAATCTCAGGAATTAAATGAGGGCTGAACCCCACACCTTCCGAGCTTATATATTCTTTACAAAATGGCATAGTGTGAATAGAAATCACAAGCTGTGGTGTAAAGGAGCAAGGCAAATGCTTGTACATAAAATAGAAGTGTGTACATGTATATAAACCTAAATACTGCAAGCCACGTCTGGCCTGCCAGCAGCTGCAGTCTAACCCTCTCAGTTCTCTTTGTGGCACAGCTCCTGTCTTCCAGCCCAGTACCTTCTTCACCAACTGCCTATGGGTTGCTGGCTTCCAAATTTCTGCATAGCTTTCCCGGTATTCTAAAAGGGTGCAATCCTTCACTTTTGGGTTAGTGAACAACAGGAAGACCTTGAAACTGAAGTAGGTTGCCCTTTTGGCCTTGACCCTTTGGCCTTCGGTTCTGCTAGCCAAGAGAACAGAATTCAGTGTTTCAGGTCAAAGGAATTTTTATCCACAATGGATACAAAAGCACGCTGCAGCATGACTGGAAACAAACTAGGATGAACGTGGATTCCAAATTCTACTTCCTCCAGTTTAGTGCACAATCCTGTCCATGATTAGACTGGAAAACATCCTACAGCTCTCAGCATTTCCCAATAACTCGCTTCAGTCTATATGCGCAAGATTGTTCCCACAGTTCTGCAAATTTAATTCAGATGCATGGAGTGGGTGGCTTGACTGTGTATAAGGGACAGCAAAGTCACATTTCAGGCAAATAATTCTTCCTTTGGCTGCATGATGTAATGTCTAACTTCATTGTTGTCGAGTGTGGCAGTAGACAATGGCAGCAGTGGGGTGCAACGGACATGGACAATGGACATGCCATGGGGAGCTGGGGGTCCTGATGTGCACTGGATTGCCAACCATTGCTCTAGGAGGGATTGTGGGTAAAATACATGTTTGCCAATATCTGTTGGAAAGCACACCATAACTGTGAAACAGTTTCAGGGGACAAATGACACAGCCAGAGGCTGTAGCTAACATTAACTGACCCCTCCCCCCAGGTTACCTTCTGCTGTGTACACCTATGCCCTAGTCCTTCCAGGACACAGTCAAACCCCCTGCTAGTAAAAGTTCCAAGTTTCAGCCTTCTGCTCTTTACAATTTTCTTTCTGGAAGCCATATATGTCTGGGGTAATAGAAGGATTACCCTTCTATTATCATCACTTGGGGTACTCCAAGCAATGGAACAAAAGAAGGTTCATAGAATAGTAGAGTCGGAAGGGGCCAGAAGGCCATGGGGTTCAACCCCCTGCTATTGCAGGACACCAAGTTACACCATCCTATTCACTGAGTACAGGTGATCTGAGTCTCTTTTGAAAGCCAAGAGTTTCAGCTGTAACCACCAGCAAACAGAATTAAAACCCACCGAGGGCAAGTTTTTGTAATACCATCTGGACTATCCTTTTGTAGAGCAAAAGTCACCAGGCCAAGCCCTTCTTTGCCTTTCAGCAGTGGCACCCTGACTTTGGAAAATGCTCTCCAGGGAGGTTTCCCTGGCACTGTTGCTTTATTCTTTTTGGCATCAGTTGATTTTCCCAGCACAGTAACATTTAATTGGTTTTATCTTTGTTTTTATCATTAATGGTCAGATGCAGTGTGCTATTTGTTGGTATGTTGTTGGTTTTTTGTTTGTTAGTGCTTTTATTTTTGTAAGCCATCCAGAGAATCTGGTATTGGATGGCATATAAAAACTTTAAATAAATTTAATGGTTCTGCATTGCTGAAATGACCAAGCAGCTGAAAGCTGAAAGTCATAAACACTTTTCATATGCAGCACTTGCTTTACCTGAGATAATTTTCTATGGGGTCAAAAATGACCCCCTTCCAGCTAACATTAGGGGTTCTGCCCCCCACTGAAGATATTTTAAGAAATAGAGAGAAAAACTCAACACCTGATTTTTCCAGAAAGTCTTCGCTCAAGGTGAGAGCATGGGTGGAACAGCAGCACAACTGCTATGGAACAGGAAGTCAGAGTGATGGCAGAACAAGATACCTTAACAAGCAAGGCAGCTGAAAGCAGAATTCCACAAATAAGGAGGCCTCCCTCTCCACACCACTCCCAATGCCCCTCCTGGTCATTGAGGGGAGCAAAGTGCCTAAGGTGATGGCAAGGTTGAGTTTCCAACACTTTCTCAGCACTTCCTCTTTCCATCTGTTTCCTTCTGAATCCATCTTTTCCAATCTCTTGTTCTTCCACCCTCTTTTTCATCCTACTGGAGCCCTCCTCACAAAGTCATTTACCCTTTGCAATAAACAGAACATAAGAACGCAGGAAAAGGCCTGTTGGATCTGACCAAAGCTTCATGCTGTCCAGCACTTTGTACACCTGGTGGCCAACCAGCTGCTCACAGGATCCCCCAAGCAGGATGGGTGCAAGACCTCCAAGCTCCTCAGCAGCAGGTTTGTGCCACCTCTGGGGAAGGAGGTAGCACCTGGCCAGCAAGATGAGTAGCCACTGAGAGCCTTCTTCTCCATGTATCTGTCCAATCTTCTTTTAAAACTATCTGAATTGCTGGACATCACCACTTCCCATCGCAGCAAATTCCATAGTTTAACTATATGCCGTATGAAGAAGGACTTCCTTTGAGCTGTCCTAAGCCTTCCCCCAAACAGGTTCATGAAATGATCCAGGGTCCAAGTATTCTGGGAGAGGGAGAAGAATGTCTTCCTCCCCACCATCTTCACACTTTGCATAATTTTAAACACCTCTGCCATGTCTTCCTTTATTCACCTTTTCTAAGCTGAAAAGCTCCAGTTTTTGGAGCTGTTCCCCAAGGGGGAATTGCTCTAGTCCCTTGATCATTTTTGTTGTCCTCCTCTGTACTTTTCCAACATGGATCATAAGGGCCAGAAAGGGCATTCCACAAAAAGGCTAACATAGAGGAGGGGAAGCACAATGGGTACATGCATCCTATTGCCCTCCCTAGAGGCTTCTGTGAATCCAAAGAGGAGATGAGTTTCCCAAGCAGTGGTGCATCCTCCCAAAGAGAATTTTATGTCCTTTATTTGCTTTGTGCAATGTCTTAAAACTTTTGGGGGAAGTTCTCTTTCCCAGCCTGCTTCCCCATTTCAAACTGAGATCTGCAATTCAGCAGAAAACTAGCAATTCCATTATGGTTCCCTTCCCAAAGCTGACATACAGCAATTAAACTACTTCACAATGGGATAAACTATTGCTTCAGCTGCAGAATGGAGTGTTGTGCCATCAAGGTAATCACCCACCCCTCCTGAACTTCTTAGTTTAGTATTTAGATCCTTTCACCTCCAGGGGACTCCTTTTGGTTTTTCAGATTTACAAGAAAGGGGAGCCAAGAGATTTACTGAGTCAATACAGCCTGCTTAACTGCATTTCTCAGCCTAAGTTACCAGCATATTATAAATTAGACTGGATTGGCAAGATAAATGCATCGGCAATGCACTGTGATTTGTAAGCAAGTTAAACTCGGAAACATTTTTAATGGTTTGTTTGGAGACCAAATGTAGGAACTTGAAGTCAAGCGTGTTGAAAGTTTAGTGAGCATGATCAAGTCTGTTTAAGATGCCCTTGAAATTACTCCAATGACTGGCCCAAGTGGAATCTTGGCCAGCAGATATGTGTGTGTGTATGTAAGTAAAAGTCTGCTGTCACTAAACCTGAAGCCCACATATGTTGATGCGTTTTTTATGTTTCACGGCTATAAGCTACATTTCCTGGCCTCAGGCTCTGTGGTACAATTTCCACAAAGTAGTCCTATAATCGAGTTTTTCCAGGACATTGTCAAATCTGGTCTAGTAATATATATACTTCCTGTTTTTTTACAGTGTTCCTTCCATAAAACTAGACCTGGGATACAAAATGCACCAACATTGGCATAAGAGAAGTCCTATGGGGTGTTTTTGTGACCTCAAAACATAAACACATTTTCAGGAACAAAAGAAGCTCAACTACAGACCATCTTGATCTCTTTTGAAAGCCAAGAACTATAGATAAAACCTGCAGCAAACAAAATTAAAATGCTTTGAAGGAAAACATTTTAGATCACTCTATAGCTATGCAGAGTGAAGGTCAATAGGCAAGCCTTAAGCAGAATTTATTGTTCTGTTCTTATGCATTGTAGCAGGAAAATTTCAGTCTGAAATGAATTTCAGCTGAAATCTGTTATTTTCTTACATTGTGAAACCTTCTGGGGAGAAATTCAGCCAAACAGAGACCTTTCATATGCAGCATTTGCATTGCCTGAGGCACTTTTGGGCTGGGGTGAAAAAAGCACCCCAGATGCAAGCAGTGCTAGAAAACAATTATAAATTATATTGAATGAAGGTTAAAATGTGAACAAAAACAACTCTCATACAGCTAAAGCTGTTACATGAAATTGTTATTAAATGTCATTGAATGCCTCATCATAGATTGACAGAGTTGCTGCCAGGCCAATTTTTTTTTTAAATCAACAAACTCATGGTTAGGTATTTCTTCAACATGTTAAAAATGTTAACAAATACATTGATTAGTTTTTGGTTCAGCTCTTCTGCCCCCTCTCTCCCACAGTGCCTTCATTTTGAATTAAAAAAAACATGTAATATCCTTGATTGATTAGGTTTTCCCATCATTTAGAGTGACTTTGTCACTTCGCAGATGGGAGGAAATTCTGCGTATCACAGGAAGGTTATATTTCAGGTGTCAGAAAGCCTTCTGCAAAAACAGGTTGTCAGGAGAAAGAGAGAATGATAAATCAAAAGGCATCTAACACCATGTATGAAATACCTGTAACAATAGCTTCTCATCCCACTCTCATGCCACTGATAGAGTATGATTTGTAATCCAAGTATGAAAAAGGCATACCTTTCATTTGAAGCTGGCCTGGCAGACGGAGAAAGATAACAAGAGAAAGAATATTCAATTTGAAGATGCCTTCAAGGAAAGCCGTCAAAAGAGCCCACCAAAAGATTTATCAGTGTTGAACTACAGATTCAATAAAATCTTTGACACCTTTAGATAAGAAAAGTAATATTTTATGATTCAGAGAGGGCCAAAGGCTCAGCTAAGAGGACAGCCTAAGCATGTTTCACCGTGAGGCTCACACGTGGAATAAAGAATGCATCTAAAACCACTGTCTTTGGCACTCATGCTCCCCTAAATTTTCGCTATAAGACACAGGCAAGGGAAGACAACTGAATCCCCTCTCCCCCATGCATGCATGCACGCACGCACACACCCACACACAGCCCCCAACGCACACGTGTACACACACTCACACAGACACAGCTCCGCATTATATTATCTCCTTTGCTGCTCAGAATCAGTTCTGATGTTAAATCAGTACCCCCGCAAACTACTGATTTCAGTGTGGCTCAGCATTTAGGGATTTCCCTTGAAGGATGTCAGAATAGTTTTAATGCATTAAAGCAGTGCTTTGCAACCAAATGAACTCAATAAAGTCTTTTATTGGGGGAATGGCTGGGAGGAATAGTGCTGGGAGGGGCCAGAGTATTACACCTTACTGAGTCTTTTATGCGGGGGACTGACTGGGCCTACAGGTATACGAAACCTCTTGCAACCTATGGCTTGCCCATTTTGATCCCCTGCACACTCAAGTCATGGGAAGAAACCATTTTAAGGGGAACTGGGGGATACAGTAATCCAGAAGGGGGTGCTTTCCATGGAAATGGTATTGTTCCCTGTTTTTGTCTTCCTCTTAAGTAAGCAGCATGGAGAGAAGGGCCACAGCTCAGCATGCAGAAGACCCAAGGTTCTGTTCCCAGCATCACCAAGTAAAGCTAGGGAGAGCTCTGAACTGAAACTCTGGCGAGACACTGCCGGTCAGTGTTGGCAGTCATCAGGGTCCAGTACCTGGACACGGGTGGCAGGAGGCAAGGCAGTGGCACAGAACCAGGGCAGCAGAACTCAAGGCAAGGCGGAGACCGAAGTACAGACACGAGCTTTAATGGCAAGTCCAAATTATGGCCATGGTATTGACCAAGGTCAGGAACCAGGAGGAAAAACAGGGGTGTAGACACCCTCAGGCAAAATAACTGGGCAGGCTGCCTGATGAACCCGGATGCATGGCAAGGGTCAGGCAAGATTCAGGAACTGAACCACTGCTCCCAAGAAGACCTGCACTGCCAAGAAGACATGGCCAGAGAGGATGCATGGCACAGCAAGGAAGGGCATGGCCACAGCGCATGGGACCATCTGCTCTGCTGAGGCCAGTGCAGAAGAGAAAAGCTTGCTGTTACAGGGCTTTTTCTCCAGGACTCCCAGCTGGTGTTTGTCAGGAGGCTGAGAGCTCAATCGGGGCCTGGGACCAAACCCGCAAAAGTGGTGGTATTCTGGTTCTGGCCAGCATAGCAGCCCAGTTGCTGATAGCAGTACCTGGCTGGATGTGCCAAGGATCTGGTTCAATATAAGAGACGTCCTATCTTCCTAAAATGATGCTAGGGGGCCACTCTGTGTGTGGCCAGAACTCTGCTCTTCCAGGCTCCACAGAAGTCATTGCTGGCAGAATTATGGCAATGAAGAGAAAGGAAGAGAAAGCTACTGGCAACTTGCTATACGTTCACCTGAAGAAGTTTTGGGAGTGTGAATTATTGTTGCACCGCAACAGTCAAAAAAATGCTCTACTCAAACCTGCAACCTGCAAATGGAAGGGGAGTGAATTTTTCTTCAACACTACTGAGTTTAAGGCTTCGGGCAGGGTTGGAAAGAAAGTACATCCCCATTTCTCTTCCTGGTTCAGCAGTTGGAGATGGGTATCTTTTCTCATCCTCTACAGCTGGGATTTCCCTACTTCCAGGTAGACTGAATGCAGTCTCTTCTCCAGCTTTTGGGCCTTCTGGCTGCCTGAATGGGTACTGGGACAATGACTCAAAGTCTTCTGGCTATTTCCCCAGTGCCTGTGCTCTGGACAGGCTTAGGAAAAGAAAGAGACAGTGAGTTGTCATCCAGGAGAAAGCCACCATCAGTGACTCATCAGCACCAGTGTCTTCCTCTGGTTGAGTTTCCATTAGACCTGGCCCCAGTGTTTGTTTATTTATTTATTTATTTA
>NW_025336599.1:283581-290634 GCF_004798865.1 Varanus komodoensis
GATGGCTGAGATTGTGTCCGTCTTTCCTGCAGGAGCGCACATCTTCCCTGCATGAACGCAACTGCGATCATGGCCACCTCCCCACTCGTGTGGGGTGGGAAGATGGTCTCGATCTTGGTTGCCACCCAATGCAGAGTTTGCGACCCAAGTCAAAATTGTCATGAAATTTTTGTTCACAACTCAATTTGTGGACCAAGGCGTTTGTGAGACGAGGTACCATTGTATTGTATAGGATGAGCCCTTGCAGATTTAACCCACTCGCTTGATGAGCTCAGGGAGAAAGGCGATAAACCCAACGCTTCTGGGCCAAACTGTCAACCCTATTGCCTAAATATGAGCTCCCATCTACAAGCAATGCCTCCTTGCTCCTGCTGAAAACAACTGGAATTGCCTGAACTGCAAATATCTGGCTTATTATTTCCTTTATTTTTCTCTTTTCCTTGATTTCTTTGATTCAGGTTCAAGCCATGGAATAAATCACTTTAATGTTGCTTCGGCATTGTAGCTGGAACCCACGGGTGTGTGTTCTTCATGGCTGCTTTCATACAGTGGTGAGTTTATTATGCACAGCAATTAAAGATCTCTCTCTCTCTCACACACACACACACACACACAGATTTTTCCTTGACACTTAGGCCCAAGCTTGCTTGTGATCTGGCTGGCAGGGATACAAAGCTCACTGTGTGGAACCCATGGTGTTTTCTAACTTTTCTGTTTCACAGAGGATGCCATATTTGGGAGAGATGCTGTTCTGTTCTGATTTTCTGTAAAGGTTTCATAGAATCATGGAATAGTCGAGTTGGAATGGTCCATGAAAGCCATCAGGCCCAACTGCCTGCTCTTGTAGGACACCAAGTTACACCGTTCTGCTCAGAGGGTCTTCTCTTTCCTTATTAAACGGTCCCACTGCCTGTCTCTCCTTCCTCTTGCTATTTAAATGTTGATAGAAGCCCTTTTCATCGCTTCTGATATTCTTTGCAGTCTCAGCTCATAATTATCCTTATCCTTGTGAGGAATCCTTCTGCAAAAGCAAATATGGTTATCGGGCAGTATAAAAATGAAATATATAACTAAATTAATAAATCTATTGCATGATCTTGCAAGTTGCTTCCCACTAAGCAATACCTTCCACTCACGATATCACACCCCCAAATTGCAAAGAAATCCATACCACACTGTGGTCAGAAAGTGGAAAATAACCTCCAGGAAAGTGGGTCATCGTGTGCTTGCTGTCAGTCCATAAGCAGCATCAGTTACATTATCAAGGATCCAGACAAACAAACGGCAGGAGATACTGAGAAATATGCCCATATGCAAGCTTTGGGGGCTTAACGGGTTTATCTCATAGAGGAGAGGAGCACAATGAGCCCACAAAAGTGCTTTCCAGGAAAGCCTCTCATTCTGGGAAGACCTCTTGCTCTGCTGCTTCATAGATGCCAGAGCAATGCGATTTAGGTTAGCCGTAGGATTGCCCTCAGCCTTCCGCTCAGATCTTGCCCTCTGTTTTTATTAACTTGGTCTGGGAGACAATGTCCTCTCCTCTGGCCACAAGCCCCCTGTGTCAGCCTTGCTCTCCCCAGCTGTCACCGCCATATGCACTTCCAGGTCTCCCCCAGGGACAACTCACTAGCTTAGCACTGGCCAGGAGAAATAGAGAATGGGAGGGAGCAGGACTCATTCAAGGCCATTCACATGCCAGGGCACTAAACATATGGACTGGACTCAGACGAATAGCATCTGCATGGAAAGAAAGGTCAACCAAGGATACCCATTCTCCGGATTTTGAGAAAACCTGTAAGAGAGCAGAAAACCATCTACCAAATGAGTGATGGAGCTGCTCACTGATTCTTATGGTTTTTTCTCCATGGAAATGAACTTTTTGCCCTTCTCTTTGTTCTCTTCCCCAAACGTCTGTACATAGGTTGGTGCCTATTCATTTTGTGTGTGTGTCGGGTAGGCCTTCACCAACGCACAAAGGCACCACTGCACAATCACCGCTCAGCTGTCGGCACAGTGTGACCAGATTTGCTGCAGGGCCCTGCAGGGTGTGTTATGGTGATGCCCCCATGATCTGCAGTGAATCATCTTGGGCATGATTACGGAAGGGCGGGCTTCTCTCATCTTGAGGTGCACTGAGCAAAGCATTAAATAACGTAATAGAGAATAACGTAAACAAAGAAGTTTGTTCAACCCCCCTCCCCCAACCACACCCCATTTCAGATGTTATATTGACCTCAGAATTGTGCTTTTCTCGGGACAGAATTTGAGTTGAGCTTGAATCTGACTCACTTCAGTGTTCTCAGTTCTATTTGTAAGGCTGAGCTCAATGTTCCTCACACAGTTTGTTACATTTCTCAGTCACTGCCTCTGCCCCAAAGTACCCGAAGCAGACTACTTCATGTAGCTTGCAGAGGAACATCCACAGCCTAATTGAAATGACTACTACTCATTCTAATAGTAAAATTAGCTGATGCGTGTCAAAATAAGCGGAGGTAATGTGGGCCTGCTAACAAACCAAATGGAAGGGTCAGCGTGCACATTGGACTCTCTCTCCCTCTCTCTATTTCTAACCCCTGGGGGTTAGAAAAAGAGAAATGTAAAATAAACATAGAAACATAGAAACAGAGTGAGTCAGAAGGGGTCTTCTGGGCCATCTAGTCTGACCCCTGGCTCCAGCCGGCTCCGCTCACGACATGCCCACCATGTGCACGTCCAGCCTATCTTTGAACACCTTCACTGATGGGGCCTCAACGACCTCTCGTGGAAGCCCATCCCACACCTTCGGGGTCCTGACTGTCAGGAAAATAAAGAAACCCCCAAACCCAGAAGTCCCTTCCCTTCAAGAAGCCGGCTGAGATTATGCCATGATTGGTAGAGCCAAAATCAACAAGAGGGGCCAAAATATGCAGAAGCAGTGGCATGCAATTTAAAAAAATCCCTATTGATAACTAGGCATGAGAGAAGAATTTCACCCTTTTAAAATGAATTAGGGAAACTTCACAAAAGCCAGAAATTCACCCAAACCTGATGGTCAGGAGAAGGGGGTGATTCCTGTGGAAGGGAGCCTGACCATCAGGGGAACCTAGGAAGGCTGCTTGGATTGCAACCCCAAAACAGCTGCATTTGACATCTGAGATTCCAGTATCCAACCCTACAAATAAATGGGTGTCTGGAAGTTGATGCCCCTCTTCTAAGAGTTTAGAATGCACTGACTTTTATTGCAGATCGCACTGTAAAAATATTAAAATGCAGTTCCGAAATATGCTATTAAAAAGGAGGAGAAGTCTGCAGGGGAGAACAACCTGTACGCAGTAACATTTTAAACAAAACAAGTCTAAAATAACAAAGTAAATAAGAAAAACATATATCGATGCCTGAAATTTGTCACACTCCTTGCCTCACTTGCAGAACATTCCAGTGCTGGGGTCTCACCTCTGAAAAGGTCTTCTGTCCTGCCACCAACAGCCCCCCTTCTGATGGAAGGGGGGCTGGAAATAGGCCTTCTAAGCTGGAGAGGGTTCATGTTGGGAATGTTTTCTGGAATCAAGCCACTCAAGGCTTTAAAAGTTAAGGACCACATTTTGAATTGTGTGTGTAAACAGGCCAGGAGCCAGGATATTTGTTTTCAAAAGAATGATGAGATATATTCTCCATATTTGGTCCTGGTCTGTTGTAAGATATGCCAAGTACCTGGTCCCATATATTTCTGCACCTCCAATGTCTTCTAATTAGCTTTCAGGGGCAGCCCCTGATGCATTGTTGTGTTTTGACATAAAGTTGTGCTGACCCTTCATGACAACATTGGACAACATTCCTCCAGGCTCTCCTGTCCAACATGCAATAGTTCTTCTAACTATTCTCTGGAATTCTGCATTCAGTTGGGTGTATCTTTCGCTTTCTCCCTTGCCTTTCACTTCCCTTCTTTCTTCAGCTAATTGTAAAGCTTCCTCAGACAGCCATTTTGCTTTCTTGCATTTCTTTTTCTTTGGGATGGTTTTAGTTGCTACCTGCTGTACAATGTTGCAAACCTCCACCCATAGTTCTTCAGGCACTCTATCAGTTCTAATCCTTAAATCTATTTGTCACCTCCACTGTATGTTCATAAGGAACATGATTTAGGTTATACATGAGTGGCTAGTGGTTTTCCCTACTTTCTTCAATTTAAGCCTGAATTTTGCAACAAGAAGCTCATTATCTGAGCCACAGTCAGCTCCTGGTCTAGTTTTTACTGACTGCACAGAGCTTCTCCATCCTTCGCTGCAGAGCACATAATCAATCTGATTTCGGTGTTGGCCGTCTGGTGATGTCCATGTGTAGAGTCATCTCTTGGGTAGTTGGAAAAGAGTGTTTGCTATGACCAGTGTGTTCTCTTGACAAAATTTTGCTAGCATTTGCCCTGCTTCATTTTGTTCTCCAAGCTCAAACTTTCCTGTTATTCCAGTTATTGTTTGACTTCCCACTTAACATTCCAATCCCCCATGATGATAAAGACATCATTTTTTGGTGTTATTTCAAGAAGGTGTTGTAAGCCTTCATAGACCTGGTCAACTTCTGCCTCTTCAGCACCAGTGGTTGGGGCATAGACTTGGACTACTGTGATGTTGAATGGCTCGCCTTGGATTTGAACTGAGATCATTCTGTCACTTTGGAGATTGTACCCCAGCACTGCTTTTCCTACCCTTTTATTGACTATGAAGGCTACTCCATTTCTTCTGAGGGATTCTTGCCCACAGTAGTATACCTGATGGTCATCTGAATTAAATTCACCCATTCCTGTCCATTTTAGTTCACTGATTCCTAAGATGTTGATATTCAGTCTTGTCATCTCATGTTAGACCACATCCAAGTTACCTTGATTCATAGAACTTATATTCCAGGTTCCTATGCAGTATTGTTCTTTACAGCATCGAACTTTCCTTTCACAACCACATACATCCACAACTGAGTGTCCTTTCAGCCTTGACCCAGTCGCTTCATTCTTTCTGGCGCTACTAGTACTAGTCCTCTGCTCTTCCCCAGTAGTACATTGGACACCCTCTGACCTGAGGGGCTCATCCTCTGACATCATATGTTTTAGCCTTTTGGTACTGTCCATGGGTTGGCAAGGATACTGGAGCAGGATGCCTTTTCTTCTCCAGTGGATCACGTTTTTGTCAGAGCTCTCTGCTATGACCTGTCTGTCTTGGACAGGCATACCTCATAGCTTCATTGTGCTGCACAAGCCCCTTCACCATTGCAAAGCTGTGATCCATGAAGAGGGATGTTTTCTCTAGTCATGTACTTTTACTTTCCTTTTCTTCTTTTAATGTTTAAAGGTTAAGGCACAGTTGATTTCCAGAACATCTCTACTTATCTTCACTGCAGCATTTAATATCAGATGTTTTATGGTGATCTAGGAGTCTTATTACCATAGCAGGGAAAGTAATTCAGAGAATTTCTAAAGGCATCCAGTTCAGTGTTGCCATGGAAAGTGTGCTCCTGGTTAAGATGCTCAAAAGGGCTAGCCTGCTTGCTTTTAACTGTCTCTCAAATTTACATTACAATCTGATGGTTCCCCCTTGGAGAACAGAAGAAAAGCCTTGGAAGAAGAAGCCGTTTGCTTCATTATTGTAGCATAGTGGTGCCAAACAGGAGTGAAGTGCATTGCCAAGAGGATAACATACTTCTCCCACGAATGGTTTGTCAGTTTGGCATATCAAAAATATAGGACTGAATGCAATGGATGTGTGTGGACTAAAGGCACTCCAGTCTGAGGCTGTGCCTTTTTATTTATTTATTTAAAACACTTCTATGCCGCCCCCATTGCAACAAAGCCTCGGCAGCTCACAATTTGTCAGGGCTCTGTTTGTTTAGTTGCTAATTAGTGGCTGGCCCTTCACAACTCCATGGACAACATTCCTCCAGGCTCTCCTGTTCTCCACCATCCCTCGGAGTCCACCCAAGCCAACACCCACTGCCCCAGTGACCCCATCCAGCCACCTCAACCTCTGCCATCCCCTTCAGTTGTTCCCAGCATCAGGCTCTTCTCCAGGGAGTCCTCCCTCCTTATGAGGTGGCCAAAGTATTTGAGTTTCATCTTCAGGATCTGGCCTTCTAAAGAACAGTCAGGGTTGATTTCCATTATGATGGACTAATTTGAGTTCTTTGCAGTCCAAGGGACTCTCAGGAGTCCTTCTCCAGCACCACAATTCAAATTCAGTGCTCAGGTTTCCTTGTGGCCCAACTCTCACAGCCATACACCACAACTGGGAAAACCATAGCTTTGACTATACAAACTTTTGTGGACAGGATGATGTCTCAGCTTTTTAGTATGCTGTCTAGACTTGCCATATCTTTCCTCCCAAAGAGCAAACATCTTTAAATTTGTTGTCTGCAGTCACCATCTGCAGCCAAGAAAATAAAATCTGTCACTACCTCCATTTCTTTCCCCATCTATTTGCCAGGAAGTGAGAGGACCGGATGCCATGACCTTAGTTTTCTTAATGTTGAGTTTCAAGCCAACATTTGCGCTCTCCTCCTTCACCCGCATCAAGAGGCTCTTTAGTTCCTCTTCACTTTCTGCCATGAGAGTGGTATCATCTGCATATTTGAGGTTGTTGATATTTCTCCGGGCAATCTTAATTCTGACTTGTGATTCATCTAGCCCAGCTTTTCGTATGCTGTGCTCTGCATATAAGTTAAATAGGCAGGGTGACAGTATATAGCCTTGCCGAACTCCTTTCTCAATTTTGAACCAATTGAGTGTCCAGTTCTCACTGTTGCTTCTTGACCCACATATAGGTTTCTCAAGAGACAAATAAGATGGTCTGCTACTCCCATCTCTTTAAGAACTTGCCACAATTTGTTGTGATCCACACAATCAAAGGCTTTAGCATAGTCAATGAAGCAGAGGTAGATGTTTTTCTGGAACTCCCTGGCTTTCTCCATGATCCAATGTATGTTAGCAATTTGATCTCTAGTTCCTCTGCCTCTTTGAAACCCTGCCTGTACTTCTGGTAGTTCTCGGTCCACATACTGCTGGAGCCTAGCTTGTAGGATTTTGAGCATAACTTT
>NW_025336599.1:290734-376071 GCF_004798865.1 Varanus komodoensis
ATTTAAGAACTTGCCACAATTTGTTGTGATCCACACAATCAAAGGCTTTAGCATAGTCAATGAAGCAGAGGTAGATGTTTTTCTGGAACTCCCTGGCTTTCTCCATGATCCAATGTATGTTAGCAATTTGATCTCTAGTTCCTCTGCCTCTTTGAAACCCTGCCTGTACTTCTGGTAGTTCTCGGTCCACATACTGCTGGAGCCTAGCTTGTAGGATTTTGAGCATAACTTTGCTAGCATGTGAAATGAGTGCAATTGTTTGGTAGTTGAACATTCTTTGGCATTGCCCTTCTTTGGGACTGAAATGTAAACTGATCTTTTCCAATCCTGTAGCCACTGTTGACTTTTCCAAATTTGCCGGCTTATTGAGTATAGTGCTTTAACTGCATTGTCTTCTGAGATTTTGAATAGCATAGCTGGAATACCATTGTCTCCACTAGCTTTGTTGTTACTAAGACTTCCTAAGGACCACTTGACTCTACTCTCCAGGATGTCTGGCTTGAGGTTGGGAATCGCACCATCATGGTTACCAGGGACATTAAGATCTTTCTTGTATAGTTCTTCCATGTGTTCTTGCCACCTCTTCTTAATCATTCCTGCCTCTTTTAGGTCCCTACCATTTTTGTCCTTTATCATGCCCTTCTTTGCATGAAAAGTTCCCTTGATATCTCCAATTTTCTTGAAGAGATCTCTGGTCCTTCCCATTCTATTGTTTTCCTCTATTTCTTTGCACTGTTCATTCGAGAAGGTCTTCTCATCTCTCCTAGCTGTTCTCTGGAATTCTGCATTCAGTTGGGTTTATCTTTCCCTTTCTCCCTTGCCTATGATTTAGGTCATACCTAAGTGGCCTAGTGCTTTTCCCTACTTTCTTCAATTTAAGCCTGAATTTTGCAACAAGAAGCACTGAATTTTGTACTATTATTATACAACCATTGGAAGAACGATGGAGGTTCTTACCTTCTCCCTTTGGTCTTCCTTTCAAAACTTTCCCATATTTTCTTTCTAAATCTTTTAAAGCCACCCATTAATTGTGGTTTGGCTAATTTGGCTGGAGGGCAGATCTTCCAAGGGACAATTTTGTGGCAGATTTAGGGAGCTGATGTTTGTTTCTGTGCCATTAAAAGGGATTGCACTTTTTTTTAAACTTTTTGGCAGGGTCTCCTGCACACCAGAATTCGGTGTACTGGTGATGTAGGCACAATTTACAAACCAGCAGCTGGTTTGGAATTACTCCTCTTCCCATGCAAATTTAAGCATAACTTCCAAAATTTGTTACACTTTTCAGTTGGAGAGAAAGATGCAATGAGAGCCTGAAGAGCAAACAAAAGTGTAAGATGCTCGACCAAGATGCAGACCCCGCTATGGAAGCCAGTGCTTCAGCCAGCCAGCTCCTGGCGTAGTAAAAGGCATCACTTGCCAAGCATCCCCTGCCCCCCCACTGCTACTGGCACATGAAAAACAAAACCTTGGAGGCAATTGAAAATCTGTTCAATGCCACACTGATTAATGTTACTGGCATTTCTTGGATTATATGGCCAGCAATTTAAGAAATGGTCTGTAATAACATAGAAAAAAGTTGTAAAAATAGCAAGGAAACAGATTTTTTATAGGAGCTAGGTGAACAGACTGGAAGGAGTTATTGTCTTGACGTGTGTGAGTGTATGTGTATGTGTGTGTGATCATACAATTCATCCTTGGATGGAGCCTTACAGTTTAAAGTCAGGCTGGAATGAAATTTCACAGGTATCGTATTTCAGTTCAAAATATGGGTTTCTGACACCCAAGAATTTTTCATCAAAAATGCTTACACATATTTATGGAATCCTGAATGCCTGTTGAAATGGTTTAGTACTCATTGGTAGGGTAGATGGGAAAGCTTAATCTTATAAATAATAGGAAATGACTGCAGTGCTTTAAATACCAGGAGAGGGCTTTCTGCGGCCTTTATAGTTGCTCCTTCTTAAAAATATAAGGTCACTTCAGAACTGTTTGGAGCTGCATTACTTCCAGCATCAGAGGCCTGCATCTACCAAGTGCTAGGAAATGTTGGCACAAGAGCCCTAGTACACTGGGATCTTGTCCATGCACTTCTCTGTGGATCTGGTTGGCCACTGTGAATGGGGTGGCACCTTTTGACTTAGCATTTCCTGATTGAAACAATGCATTTCTTGTGGTCAGGCCTTCACAAAGCTGTGAACTGAGAGAGACAAATGTGTGGGGAGAGAAAACATTCCCATGAGCATTAGGAGCATTCCAGGAGGATGGAGGTGAGCACCATGCTTACCTTGATTCCAAAAAGTCCCTCCCTTCCCATACCCCTTCCCCCAAAATGTATCCCCCAGTATGGGAAGGAGGCAGCAGCAGGACTCCAGGAAACAAACATCTTTCCCCATCAGAGACTGAGATGAGGACTCAGTGGTCCAAGTCCCCTCCCCTCCCCTCCCTTCCCTTGCCCCTTCTGCAGAGACCCTGGAGAGACAGTCAGCACAGTTCTTTCCACACTTTGGGGTGGGGGGCGGTGTGAGGAGGATCAAAGCACAGTTCTTCCACTTTGAGCTTCCCTCAGATCTGGGAATCTGAACCAGGCAATGGGTCCCCCAATGTCTTCTTTGTGATCGCTCTCTTATTAACAGCTTCCTTGTACTTTATTTTGCTTGCAACTTTAGAATTATGATTAAAGGGGAACAAGAGGGCCTATTTAGTACAGGTGAGGGAAAGGAAGGAAGGAAGGAAGGAAGGAAGGAAGGAAGGAAGGAAGGAAGAGGGGGAAGGTTCCACCTTTCCACATTCGAAGGTTCTAGTGCTTATAAAAATGACACCTGCTGGCCTAATGACATGAAATACATCAATGATAATGCCATTGTTGACCACAGGCCTAATCTGTCATGGCCTCAACATTAGCTTCCAATGTCCTGAGAGCCTGAGCCAACATGAGATAGCCTCAGCTCAGGACACCAGGTAACAGGGTTGCTTTGCTTTGCTTCAAAGTTAGCAAGTCAGAAGGAGCTTCCTGGCCCTTCTAGTGTGACTTCCAGCTCCAGCCAGGTTCACTCATGTAATGCCCAGCATGTACTTGTCCTTTCTTTGCTTAGCTGGATGCTAATAGTGGTTATATGCTGTACTGTATCACATGGGTCATTAGCCATACTGGGCTCCTTCTAAGGGAGCATAAGAAATCAATCAATCAAATAGATAGATAGATAAGGACCCTTTTGTGGGTGGCACCTGGGCATTGTAAAGCTGATTGGGTGAGAGGCTCCTTCATTCAGCCCTGGCATTCTGCTGTTGCGGGCAGAGTGAATGCTCGGAATCAACGGTGCTGCGCCTTTGGCCGGTGGGGTCCCTCATCTCTGGCTCTCCAGCTTGCAACGGCTGAGCAGCCACAGCCACTCTGGCAATCCTCTGGCGCCACTGTGACTGCTGTGGCCACCACTTTCCCATTTCCAGCATTTGGGTCACTCATGGCAAAGAAGACCACTGCTGTGCTCATTCTGTTCCTCTCAGCGGACTTCCTTGGCCCTCTTTGGCCATATCATGGCCAGTGTTCCTCACCCAGGATGCACTCCTGATTAACTTCATTTGCAGTCATGATGGCACTGCATTACCAAATCTGAAGGTGACAGTTCGGTTCAGCCATTCCATTCTTTATGATCCCCGATTACCCAGCTTTACCATTGTGATTAATCCAGGAGAGAGTCCCTGAGGGCCAGTGGGAGGATGGAGAGAGAGAAGGAGGGAGGGAGGGAGGGAGGGAGGGAGGGAGGAAGAAAGCATGGCACTAGAATGGTAAAGGCTAAGTGAAACAATAGACCTTTTCTGGGAAATATTTCAACACATCCTATTATTACTTTCAGACTAAAATACTGGTTTAAATGCAATCAGTCCTATTGATATTTCATTTTGTCAAAGTATCTCTTGCTGAACTTCCAGTTTAATCACATTAATTCTGAAGTCCTTGCCCTATTCCTTAAGTTCAGATTCCAATTTGTTAAATCAAATCAGGCTGCTCTCCTCTTTGCCTGTATTCCCTTTATTTTCCCACTTTCTTCCCACATATGTAATATTTCATGGTTAGCAAGCTGTTCTTTTTCAGACTAGACTCTGTCCAACCAGGGAAATCCTGGTCCCTGCAGACTGACTCACACTCTCGCTTTAATTGCACTAATTGGCAGCACGTATAACACATTTCTTAATTTAACTACAACACTGTGATTACAAAACTGTTCTAGAAAACTCTGGTACATGCACCCTCCTATGCTTGTTAAACAAAAAAACCCCAGCAGTCCCATTCTGTCTTCACACCTATAATGAAGGCGTATGGCAGATTTGTGGATTAAACAGGCACTCAACTTTATTTTCTAATTAACAAACTCATCTGCAATGTTATGTAATCATTTTTTTCACCCTGAATTCCATCCTCATCCTTCCTCCAGTGCTGATTTCTAAGGAGACGCAGAAGAAGTTTGTCCCCTGCTCTCTTCCTTGGAAGGATATGCTCGCCCTGGCTACATGCCCCAGTCTGGTGCAAAAGATCCTGTGTCTGAAGCAGGGGGCAAGGTGCCCCCCGCCACTGCGTGTGTGGAAGCCAGCTGGACTGGACCTCTGGCTGAGTATGAGCTCAGCTGTGGAGGGCACAGCGTGCGTCTTTGCACCGGAGGGACACACGTAGCCGTCGGCATGGCACAGTGTTGCATCCTCCAACACATCATCTCCACTCTGTCTCTCAGCATCTGCCACCAGGGGGCACTGCCACTTTTCCAAATGGCAGGACTGTCCTGTCCAAGCCTAAGAACAATGAAAGGTGGCCCTCTTCCAGGGCCCCTAGCAGGACCCCTACCTTCCTATCACGACAGGTCTGGAATCCAAGGCGAATTAGCAGGAGAAGGACAACCCTACGACCAGTCCTAGTGGTCGTGAGAGTCAGGAGAAGACAATGGAAGCCAACAGATCTTCCAGGACTACCACCGGAAACAAAGTCCTGCTCAAAGAGGCCATTGTATGGTGCGACATGGTCCATGTTCCATGCTTCTGACTCACCAGGTTCACACCCAGGAATCCAGGAACAATGTCAGCAGCAGCACGGCACAGAAGCAGAGATGGGGAGGCACTGCTTGTCTGGCAGGACATCAGTTTTATTTAAGCTTTACTCATGAGGAAGATGCATGCTCCGAATTGGCACCAGTAAGGGACCAGATGTCAGCATTCTGACGAAGCTGCTCAGCTGAGTATACACATTTGGAACAGGTTGTGCTTTACAAGAACATGCATTAGAATTATATTCATTTTAGTAATAGATATATCCCTTAAAAAAACAGAAGCAAGCAATTCTGTGATCAGTTTCTAGTGGCTGCTGTGGGGACAGGTGACAAGAAAATGCCCCAGAGAACATTTCTGTTTTTAATTTCAGCATCTCAAACTTGTCTTGCAAAGTGGAGAGTCTTGTCAGATGCTGGCATTTTTCTGTGGCTATCTTGACTGGGTGAGAATAATTTCTCCTCCTTTTTCATATGCAGTCCCTTCCTGGTATTCATGTCTGAAAATGGAGTCAGCATGTCCCCGAGGGAAGGTTTATTGCAGCGAAGCAGCCACAACGTACTGAAAATGTCAAGTCTTAATGACAAGAAAACAGTTCACTTGAAAGATACTGATTGTGGGCCATGCAGGGCTTAAATTACAGGAATTCAACCCTCAAGCAAAAAGTCTCTTACAGTCCCCAGAGTTGTGTTCATTCACAAACAGCTTCAAACAGACAGGGTAGCACTCCATTTCAGATCATCAGGGTTCCAAATATCAGAATCAGGGGCATGATGGAAGAAAGATCCAGGGTGGTATTAATACGGGCTCCATTTCCCAGAAACAGTCTGAATTCCATGGTCCCCATTCCTGGTTAACCAACATCTGTTTCATTCCAAGTTTGCCTTTCAGGGGGATTTTCAGGTTTATTTTATTTTATTCATTTAAAACTTTTCTAGACCGTCCCATTACTGAAGTCTCGGGACAGTTTAACAATATAAAATGTAAGAAAAGAGAAAAATTAAAACACAGCATCCTAAAATTTAGCAATAATAAAACCCCAATTAAAACAGCCAGGTCTTAAAACATTGGGAAAATAAAAAGGTTTTGGCCTGGTGCTGAAAAGAATAAAGTGACGGCACCAGGTGAACCTCTCTGGGGAGCAAATTCCACAATCGGGGCGCCACTGCAGAGAAGGCCTTCTCTGGGTAGTCAGCCTCCTAATCTCCTTCAGGGAGGGAACCCAGAGAAGGGTGTCTGTCCCAGATCTTAAGGGGTGGGTGAGCACATATGGAAGGACACGCTCATTCAGGTGACCAGGCACTAAGCCCTAAGGTTGGGAGGTCTTTAAGATGTGTTGATGCCAGCTGTTAGTGAAGCCTATCCTTGAAATCATAACCCTCTCCTAACGCAACCATCCTTTCAGATATTTTGGACTTCCACTAAGGATGCCAGAGAAATCTGTATTAGGCCCATATTTCAAAGTTTTCTTAATCTGTCCTTGGTGGACTGTCCTTCTCTGAGTTGAATGGATTCCATGGTCTTCAGATATTTTTTTATACTTTATGGAATGGATTTGTGCAAATGTGCAAAATTCCCACATGGTTCGAAGGAATAGCTGATTCCATCCATGAGTGAACAGTGGGAAGAAAGAATGCCTGATCACCTGGAAAAGACAAGTGGACTGGACCTTGCAGAACTAAGTCACCCCTAACTTCTGTATGCATCTACCCTAGCTAGGCAATGCTACCTCAGCCTGCAGAAAGACATCCAAGTCCAGGGCAAACAGCTGGGCAAGGCTGCTCAAAGCTCGTGCTCCAGCACAATTCCTTTAAATGAGTCCATGTGTCCTAGTCCCAGGTAAGTAAGGAGAGGATTGCCACTTTAGAGGCTGTTCTGGGTCTCTAAAACTACATTTCTTCTTTGGAGAAGAGAAAAAGCAGCATCTGGTTGTGGGTGACACAAGCTAGAAGATGGAAGCCAGATTCCAGCTAGATACCAGGGAAAAATTCCCTGGCTGTCAGAGTAGGAAAGCAATGGAACCCATGACCTGGGGAGGTGGTGGGCTCTCTCTCACTGGAGGAGGCAGCTTGACGGCTCTGCCAGAGATGCATTAATTTGGCGTCCTGCTTTGAGCAGGGAATTGGACCTGATGGCCTTCTTGGCCCCTTCCCACTCCACTCTTCTAGGATTTTATGATTCTAACCACGTAGTGCAGAAACTCCACTGTGACCAAGCCATAGGAAGTGTACATGAAATGGAGGTACACGCTTCCTCTGTATATCAAAGCCTTCTCTGTTGTTTCCCTGGTCTCAGCTTTGATCCCACGCTGCTCAGCACAGGAACCTGTCCTCCCTGAAAGCTCCACGGGACCAATGGTGGTGTTGCAGGAGTCTTGGATGGCAGCTCCAGGGCCCCAGTCTAGTTTGCCATGGTCTTTCCCATGGCCACTCATTCATGGGGTCTTGGTGGTTGCTCCTCCTCCACTGCATTCTGAAATAGTGGTGGGTCTTTTGGGTAAGAAGCCGGGTTACTGCCAGTAAGAGATTTAAGCTAAAATATGCTGGAATTCTTTGGCATTCCGGCCCCACTTTGCCTGTGGCCCTCCAGCCTGCTTTGTTCTCAGACACACCTTCCACATTCCCCTCGCATCCATTCTCCTAAGCTGAATCTAGCCTTGGGGCTGAAAGAGGTCCCACCCCAGAGTGGAAGGAGGCAGAGGAAAAGGAGGAGATCTTGAGCGGTTCCCAGAGACACTTTTAACAAGGCATCCCCAGTACAGCTAAACTACGGACGGCAACTTCCCAGGGGCAGGGGTCAGAAAAGCTGCCCTTCCCTCCTTAATGGAACTGCTGGACCGTGCACTCTTTTTGTGCCAGGAGATGGGCAAGGATCTCACCCAACAGGGAGGACAAAGGATGTATCAGGAGAATGTGCTAGTCAGAAGGCAACTGCAGGGCAGTCACACAAAGGATGAACAAGCGAGAGTGAGCATAATTCGCATTGCTGACCCCTGATGGGGTGGGCAAAGGGGCAGGCACAGCACCAAAAGGGCTGTAACTGGACTACTTTTCCCTTGCCAGGAGGAAGCGTGCCCTCTATTCTGGAAGCTGATTGAGAAAACAGCCATAGGTGTATCTTTCTGAGCATAGCATAGAGTGTGTCTTCAATTTTAATCCAGGAAAGCTACTGTGTCCCAGGTATCAAATATCTGCACAGCACTGAGATAAGCAGCCTGTTTTGAGAGTCAGTATAAACATGTTCTAACAACAGCCATTTGTGGTGGGAATGGAGAGTTGAATTTAAGTAAACCTATGTAAGTTTCTGAGCTCAGCAGGTGCCACTCCAAATAAATCTATCTGTCTGAAACATTGGCCAGTGTTCCTTGTGAACAGTACAGCTCTTTCTGCCTCTGGACTTCACAAAGATCAAGGTGTATCCAACTTGCTAGCAAAGGTCCAATTGCAAATTAGGCCTCTATTTCCTTCTGCAGTTATTGGCAGAACTGGGTCAGATACTAGTGCCCAGCTGAAAGATGTATGTCAGCTCTTCTAAAGGCATGGGGTGTTCTTGAGCTAAGGAAAAGAGAAGTAAAAAAAGGCATTTTGCGTTTCTCACAAAATACATACACTGTTTTGCTAAACTGCTGAGATTGCTAGACAATCCACTCTGCCAGGTATGCTGTAGAATCTAATCTCAGTTTGTTTGTTTGTTTGTTACATTTATTTATTGATTTATATCCTGCCTTTTTCCTACAAAGGGCTCAAGGCAGCTTACATCATTCTCCTCCTTGTCCCCACAACAACAACCCTGTGAGGTAGGTTGGGCTGAGAGTCTGTGACTGGCCCAAAGTCACCCAGCTGGCTCCATGGCTGAGCAGGGACTAGAATCCAGACCATCTGAGTCCCAGACACCACACTGGCTCTTATATGCTGCCCCATAGACCCCACAGGCTCTTGGCATGGTTTACAATTATTAAAATCATAAACTTGGTTACACTGAGTTTCCTGCTACAATATGATGTTCTGGGAATTTTGTTTCCCCCATTTGTGTTCCCAGGTAGAGCACCTTTAATTTTCCAAACTACAAGGCATGGTGGGATTCACATGAATTGGACAGACTGATCCTTGTGCTCTGATTTTGCAGAGAAACATTTTGAAGTTTTGGGACCACTTAAAAGGGAGGGAAGGGATCTGGTAACTGACGTAAGGGAACAGGCACAGAAGTTAAAGAATGATTTTGCTTCTGTGCTCTCCCCAAAGAAGGTTGGGGGAGTGCTACTGTTCGGCCAGATGAGGTTGGGGTTATGGGGGCACTGATTGGAGTCACCCCCCTAGACGTCAAGGAGCTCCTCAGGCCATGGATGTTGCAAAGGCGCCAGGCCCAAATGGGCTACAGCCAAGGTTACTTCAGGAATTGGTAGGGGTGCTCCTGTATGCATTGGCCTACATTTTGAGGCCTTGTGAAACCATGGGGGCAAGTGATAGGTGTGAAAGGATGATTTGAAACAAGGGAGTAGAGATTTAAAAAGGTAACAAAGAAAATTACTTAGCCCAAAGGTGGGGAGGGGCCAAAATTGGATAGCACAAGGGGTGGGAAACAGGCTCGTCGGCAGGATTGTTGTATAGATTTGGAAAATTGGCACCTTGAACATTGGTTTATGCAGAACCTCATCAAACTCGTGTCTGCCCATTCACACGCTCCTGCCTAGGAACTGCACTTGCAAATACTCAGTGCAAGTATAGTATCTGGTTGTCTGAAACCTAGCATTGACATCCATTTTGTGACACTTTGTATTTTGAAGATGATAATTTGAGTAAAGACTGAGGGAGCTGGGTCTCTTCAGCCTGGAGAGGAGGAGACTCAGAGGGGACCTGTTGGCGACATACAGGTATGTGAGGGGGTGTCATACGGAGGTGGGTAGAGACCTGTTCTCCCCTGCAGAGGAAGGCAGGACGCGCTCCAATGGAGCAAAGCTCAGGGAGCCAAGATTTAGGATGGATGCCAGGAAGTACATCCTAACCTTTAGTACCTCATGGGTATGGAATGGGCTTCCATGGGAGGTGGCTGAGCCCTCTTGGTGAGGGTGTTCAAGGACAGGCTGGACACGCACATGGTAGGCATGTCATGAGTGGAGCCGGCTGGAGCTGGGGGTCAAACTAGGGGCCCAGGAGGCCCCTTCTGATTTGCTCTGTTTCTCTGTTTCTGTGATTGAGAATGGAACAAAGAACCATCTTCTCACCCACCAGAAGAGCGTGTTTGGCCTGTTCCATCTTACCTTATTCCATGTTGCCATTTTAACCTCTTATTGAATGCTCATGGATCTGTTAGCATTCACCAGATGACTTGTAAAATTTCTTGGAACAGCTAATGTGCTAAGCCATATGACTGCTGTGAGGAGATTGACAGAGATTCATTCAAAACCGGTTCCAGTGCCTGCAATGAAACTCTTCAGTCTCTTCCATAGGTTTTATTAATCTTTCTCTCCCTTTTGGTCTTTCCTGCATGGCGTTTGAAAATAACCTTTGCACCACAAATTCTTGAGGGATTTCACAACAATTCAGCCCAAGAAAGAGCAAGCATGGCACTTCGTAAGGGAAGCAAAGTGTCATATGTTTAAATGACCCCATTGGTCCTTTTTTTATTATTTCATACTTTAATTCAAGTTGGAAAATGGTTTCTAACTTGGATCTCTTTCTCATTCGTGCTTTCTCTCTCTCTCTCACTTTTTCCACACACACACACTTTTATTATAATTTTATAATATTTACTTTACACCCACACACACAATGTGTGTGTGCATAATTATTAGCATCATTTAAAATTCACATCCTCATAAGTGCAATTTATGAGGTTGTGAATTTTAACCTGATACTAACAGTACATGGGATGCTTTACTAGCATTCCTGCTGTACCATCTGCTTTGCCTTTGCTTCAGAA
This sequence comes from Varanus komodoensis, assembly GCF_004798865.1. NCBI lineage: Eukaryota > Metazoa > Chordata > Lepidosauria > Squamata > Varanidae > Varanus > Varanus komodoensis. The sequence goes on from NW_025336599.1 coordinate 301,688, forward strand.
TTATACTTAAAACTGTGTTGCCACAGGCAAAGCCAGGCTGATAGAATTTGACTACAATCTATATCTTTTTGGAAGGAAGAATTAATCTTCAGTGCTTGAAAGATTTTATGCTTCATAATGTTTGATAAAAAAACTTTTCTTCTTTTTTTTAAACAGGCAACATGAATTGAGGTGCCACAAGGCTGACAAAGTATTTATGATCTTGCTTTTCTTATATTTGATGCAGTAATACACTTGAAAAGTCCTGTGCTTTTTGCTATAAATTACTCTTGTTCAATGAATTCTTTCTCCCTTAATAAGGATGAGTACAGTGTAGCTTCAGCAAGAGCACATGAAGAGGTCTTTAACAACATTAAAATTGCAGCCGATCATCAGGAAAAAGCTTCCCAGAACAAGATTGTCTTTAGCAGGTGCTGAAAACAACACACGTCCTCTGAAGACCACAGGTTGGAAATGGTTCACTCTCAGGTTTTCTGGAGCCAAGATATTCAGGGCTTTGTACGCTAGTACCAAAACCCTAAACATGCCTGGTAGTGCCTTAGTTGCCAGTTTGTTTTCTTCAGCTGCAGAGAGACTGCTCATCCCAAAAGCAAAGGTGCTCATTCTGCAGAAACTCCAGGTTCTGGAGCAATCCTAAGAGGAGCCGCACACAGGGCTGTCCAGCCCTGAGCTCAGGAGCCCCTGCGTCACAGTGGCTGGGGGAACCAATCAGAGAGGGCTAAAAGTGCTCTGGGCCTCGGAGGTCAGTCGGATATAGGAGTAATCCCAAACTACAAACCTGAAGTTTCTGGAGTACAACTCTCACCCGAACAAGTGTAAACCTAACATCTGGACTTGGGAACCACTCACCGTAAGGACTTCTATCTTTTCAGGAAGTGGTGACAGGCAAAGGACCCCAAATGGGGTGTCTGGTGGATCCATCAGATAAAGTCACATTTTCTCCTAATTTATGTTATTCCGGAGATGATTTATACTATGTTAATTGCATTGAGGTGGCAGCCCTGTTGGGTACTGTCTGTAATTTATTATTTGCTGCAGTTGCCCCAACTTCTTCCACCGGCACTTAAACTTGAAGGCTTTAAAGTGGTGCGGGATTCATAGACTTTACAAATGCAACCCCCCTTGGAGTCAAACTAGTCTATCATACAGCATAAATAATTGCTACAACTAATAGACTCTGGGGTTCCCTCACCCATAGACAGGATTTGCATGGAAACACCCTGAAAAGTTTTGTTAGTCTTATTGAAACTCTTTCACCATCTCTCTAAATTCCTTAGTTATTTTTGGTGTGTTGCCCGAGGAGTCCCTGCATTCACGTCAAATGGCAATTAGTAGAGGAATCAGTGGCAAATGGGATGATTTGTGAAATTCTGTGCTGTACCCCAATTCGCAGGTCTCTTTTTCTTCCTTTGTAGCATGGTTGCAGGATAAGACATTTCCATCGACACCCGTTGTGCTTGTTGATATATAAATTAATCCGTTTTCTCTCCAACAAATAATAAGCCAGCCCAAAAGCTATTTTGGAGGAGGCAGACGGAGGGACACGTTCTGCAGGCGCCCGAGTGTGCCTTTGGATGGCTCAGTGCCACCACATGCTCTCCTATGTGACATGCAGCCCTTGCAAAGTGGCATCCAATGTATTTGCAACCATGCTGGGGCAGTGCCCAAAGATGGTGCCATAATTAAGAAATGTGCTAAATTAGTAATAGGTTGAATACATCTCATCAGGGTTTTCCTCAGAAAGCTGTTTATGGCGTACTGTGTCTCTCGAGAATTTATGCATTGTAAATACAAATATATTTTATTCATAGAAGTCTTGCAACTTCAATTATGCAATAAGTATTTATTTGGAATTCATTATTTTTTCCATTTGCCATCCATCATTAATTCATGTTCCACTGATGAAACCTGCTGTAAAGCATTAGTGAACATTACATATGACGAAATATAGATTTGTAGGGCTTTATATTTATATAGTTTCTAAGCCAAAGCCAAGAGGTGATCCTATTATGTTCCCAGTCGTAGCTACTTAATTCTATGATGTTGCAACGCAAAGGTTCATTGGAACACAGAATTCAGTGACCCGTTTTCCAGACTCACTTTCATGAGGCAAACTGAAAACACTTAATGTGGAGTAAGTGCATGAGCTCTTTTCACATTCAGCGCCTAATATCGCTGGCGCTTTCCCCTCCCGAAATAAAAACAAATCTAACAACATTGTTTAGTGCCCTCTATGATATCTGCAGAATTTCAAAAGCTCTGGCCAATTACGTGGTGGCCCCAGTGGCAACTAATGATAATAATTTAATACTTATCTATGTGGTTTCTATTTTGCATTTCTGCTCCTGAATCCATGAATCAGTTTACGATTTCCTGAATTTAGAACTTTGATGGGCAAATGGCATTCTCTGTTTAATACACAGCATTAAAGAATCTTCATACATAAAAGAATCTTCATACATAAAAGACTCTTCATACATAACAGCAGCAGCAGCAGCAAGTGTGGGGCACCAAATGGTGGGCATGTCGTGAGCGGAGCCGGCTGGTGCCGGAGGTCAGACTAGATGGCCCGAGAGACCCCTTCTGACTCGCTCTGTTTCTATGTTTCATTTGGAACAGCAATACTGCATATGTGGAGGTCAGAGTTATTTGATCCTTTCCCAAATCAACCCACCCTCACATTTTTCATGGCACGTGACCCTTGGAATAAATCCCCTTGCATTGACCCAAATCTAAGGGAGGAAAAGATGAAGCTGGGAACTACAGACCAGTTAGTTTGAGATCAATCCCCGGAAAAATTCTGGAGCAAATTATTTAAAAACCCATCTGCAAGCATCTTGAAGAAAATGCAATGATTAATAGAAGCCAGCATGGATTTATCAAAAGTAAATCCTATCAGACTAATTTAATCTCATTTTTGGACTGAGTAACCTCCCAAATGGGCAAAGGGAACACTGTGGACATAATCTACCTAGACTTTAGCAAGGCTTTAGACTTAGTGCCCCACAACATTCTGATAAGCAAATTAGTTTGGAAACACTGCCCCATGAGGAGAGACTGAGAGAACTGGACATGTTCAGCCTTGAGAAGACTGAGGGAGGACATGATATCCCTCTATAAGTACCTCAAAGACTGTCTCAAAGAGGAAAGTCAAGATCTATTCTTGCTGATGCCCAGAGTGTAGGACATGCAATAATTAATTCGAGTTGCGACTACCCAGATTCAGACCGGACATCAGGAAGAGCTTCCTCACTGTCAGAGCAGTACAGCAGTGGAACCAGCTGCCTGGCGAGGTGGTGGGCTCTCCCACACTGGAGACATTCAAAAAGAACCTGGACAGCCATCTGAGTGGGAAGGTGTAACGTGGTGTCCTGCAGCAGCAGGGGGGTGGACTCACTGGCCTTCATGGCCCCTTCCAGCTCCTCTATTCTATGATTCTATCATTCTGTTATTCTAGGAAAGCATTGATTTCAGCAGTTGGAGATAGCTAAAGAGGTTGCTTCCATCTCCACACTCAAGAGATGGCTGGCCACATGCCAGCTGGATTAACAAAAATGGCCCTGTATTTTTATCATGTCTTGCTCGAGAACCCACTGAGGTGCTGGGAATGAGGGACCAGTTGCTCTTGGCACACACTCCTGGGTCACACCAATCTGGGATCCCAGCCAGAACATGAAGGGAAAGGGGCGGGGGAGGGAGCATGTGGGGAGAGCATGGGGCCCCAGACTTTGGGATGAAAGAAGTGGAGGTGATCGCTTCAAGGCCAGTCTCCCCAGGCACCCAGGCAGGCTTGGAGAACAGCCCAGATGCAGGTAGCGGCATGGGAGAGGCACTCCTGGAGTCGGGAACCTGCCATAACTCTGGGGCCCCTGATGCGGTGTCGGGAGAGCGGGGCCAGCCAACCAGAGGACAGGCATATAGAAAGAGGTAAGCCCACTTTCAAATGGGCCCTTCCGAAGGGATCAAGTCTGGACGTACTCAAGAGGAGGGTTTCTGGAGGTAGCTGTTTAGATCAGGTTCAATAAACTGTTCTCTGCACGCTCCGAGATGCATTCTGTGGTGATTGTGTTTACTGGATACCCTTTGGTGAATAAAGAGCTTTTTATTTTGTTGCCTTGAGTGTGTGAGGGGAAGAAAACTTGGGGCACAACATATGGCTGGCTGTATCTTCCCCAGCCCGACTCAGGGTGCTGGTCCTGGCCTTTCTCGGTATGAACCTGATCGTGCATCAGCATCAGCATCCGATGCCCACCTTGACAGATGTCCAGGGGCAACAAGGAGGGGGAAGGCCTTCTTGCTGATGGCTCACTGACTGTCCTCTGCAGTGCAATCCTTAATCTGGCACTTTCTGGGCACCAGACTAAAGGAGTGTATTTTACAGCATGCTAGCTTTCTATCAGTATCTGCTAGTTGCATTGTTTCTTTTTCCCACTTGTTTTCCCACTGTTTTAAAGTACTGAATGCTAAAACACTCTTGTGCCTTATCTTGCTGTGAGCTGCCCAGAGAAGTTTTGCTAAACAGCAGCGGAGAAATGTAATAAATGAATAGCATGGGGTGAGGGGGTGGAATCACGGGACCTGGCACCGCTTCGTTGTCACTCAAGGCGGAAGAGCAACCAGAGTGGCCTGTTCATGGCAGGCAAGCACTGCTGGAAAGTTCCTTAGCTGTGAGAACAGCTGAGGAACTGGTTGCATTGCCCAGGGAAGTGATAGGGCTTTAGGGAAAGGGTGTGCAAATAATAAATCAAGAGTATTTTATAGGTGTACTGAATCTTATCATAGTGTGGGGGGCTGGAACAGATGGCAGCTGTGGGTCCTTCCAGATGTATGGCTTCATAAATCTTCATGCCAATGTTTTAAGTGAATAAAGGAAGATAAATTCTGTGCTGCTTCTTAGACTGGGACACCTTTCCCCAGAGTCAGTGCCAAGATGGATGTTGTGGTCTCACATTTTCCAGCAGTGCTTGTCAAGGACATGCTAGAACAGGCTGGGGAGACCCGACTATCACTTTGATGTCTGTTTGGCATGTGCAAAAACAATGCAGGTTTTCCTGTATAGGTTGTGTGAGCACTCCCACGAAAATCCAGCTGTTGGCTTTCATCACAGATATGTGTAATGCATGATGTACTGTCCAGCAATCTCCAGAAGAATAAGCCATTTTTTCTCCTTTCTCTCTCACTCTAAAAGCATTACCTCTCAGCCTGTTGGATGGAAACTTAGTGATGTGCCAAAGCTGGTCACCACCTCCATCACTTCTCCCCTGCAGAAGAACGACCTATTCTCAGACATTTTGGTAAGGGATGTGTGAGAAATTTGTTTCCATTTGTTTTGGACCAGAATCTACCCAGTTCACATCTGCTGGAGCCAAATATGAGCAAAATGCAATCAGGCTGAAATACGCATTTTCAGACAAAGGAAAAAGAAAGGGTTTCATGCTTTACATGCATTTGAAAAGCAGGTGTAAAGTATGTGTAGCCCAGAAAAAATCTGAATCTACCCAGGCTTTAATCAACCGAGAAAATGTTTGAAAATGCAGACCATCTATACATGCATCTATACATTGTGCAGCATGTGCATAAAATATGCACAATCATTAAGCAAGAGAAAAATCTAAGCTCACAGTCTAGTATGGATGCAGGACAGAAGTTGCTTTGAGGTGGAATTCAGAGAACTGTGATGGCTTGAGCTTTGCCACCCCATAGAGTGCCTTACTGGCAAGCAGCTCTTCCACCTCCAGCTGAACATGCACACTAATACCCTTGAACAACCCCCCTGCACACATGCGCACACACATTTTCCAGGCTTTGAGCAGATTTCTTCTTGCCCCTGCCTCCAACACATGCCCAAAAGACATGCTATTGAAACTTTTGGCCAAGTTCCAGGCTTCACATTGTCTTCTCCAATATTGTGGCCCTGGCTCACATATGCGTATGGGATATAATTAAGTTCTTGCTTTGAACAGTTAATTCAGGAGCCTCCTCCTCTGAGGGGGATGATAGGTTGCAATCCTCTCAGGATGAGAATTTGGAGTCCTAAGCCATGAGAAACCTATTTCTGAGTTTCTCCTTAAACCTTAAGGAGGCCTTCCTTAAACCAGACTTGGGAGTCACAGAGAACCAACTTCAGGCTGTCCCAGAGGTAGGATGTACAGAAGGGAGTGAGAAGGCTACTCCATCCCAACTGTTCAGAGGAAGAAAGGGGAAGAGCTGGATCCAGGGATCTGGAATAGTTCAGACCATGGGAAACGCTGTATGGAGAAACTTTTGTTCATTCCCTGCTACACTCTTGTGAACCCTTGAAATAAAATACCTGTAAAGGAAGATTACAAAACCAATTGGAAGCCAAATGGATCTCCCTTCCAAATATATTGGCCCCAGTTGCCAAAAGAAGAGCCATCCTCTGGATGACCCCCCACTCTATAACATTAGGCTCTACCTCTGCAGACGCAACTCAGTGGCACAGCACATGTTTTCTGTGCATGGGCCCCCATGCTTGATCACTGGCATCTCCTGGTAAGGCAGGAGAAAACCCCTGCTTGATACTCTGGTGTGCACTGCCAGTCAGTGCTGACAATACTGGCATAGCTGGGCCCATGTCCAGCTCAATATGGGGCAGCTTCCTGTGGTTCTATGTAGCTGCCAAAAATCCTCAGCTCTCCTCCCAGGTCTGGCAAGACTGCAGTGGGTCTTTGAGTCGGGACCATGAAGCGCAGTGCAGTTGCACCTTCTTGGTTCCAAGCCCTCTGACACACCTGCAGAAAATTCAGCACTACAATCCAACTTGATTTTGCAGACATTGTCACTGGTTTTGCCAGTACTGTACTCTACACTTGAGAGGTCGTTGAGGCCCCATCGGTGCGGGTGTTCAAGGATAGGCTGGACATCCACATGGTGGGCATGTCGTGAGCAGAGCCAGCTGGTGCTGGAGGTCAGACTAGATGGCCCGGGAGACCCCTTCTGACTCGCTCTGTTTTCTATGTTTCTATGTTTAAATACCATAAGATCTTTTCCTACATAAAGGAATCAGAAAGAATGAAACCTCACATGAATATTCTTAGAGAAGATCCAAAGCCCAGCTCTGATTTGAAGTAGATTCTATGCACATGATGAATATCCCGTTTTTATTCCACTGATCTCAAATCACTGACCCTGACTTTCTATACACTCATATATGTGCATAACTTTGCTGTCATTTTGCAGCAAAGTTTGCTGCTCATATATGTGCTGCCATTTTTCCTTGTGAGAACTATCACACAATAAATGATTCCGTTGTCTTCTACTCTTTGTTGAGCTGTTGAAATCCCGTGAGCATGCATTCTTGGCTCTTCCTTTAAAAATAGAAATCAACCGGTCACTGGTCACCGAATTGGCACAGTTTTCTGTGAAGCTATTCTGTTCAAGCAACTTTCTGAACTGCATCAACAGTTGCTGCTGTGGTCCCAGTCTCCTCCTCCCCCTCAGAGCATCTTGTATGTGTAAGCTTTCAGTTACAGCACTGACTCATTGCTTGACTCATACCTGATTCCTCTGTGGACATGCAAGCACAGCGCAAAATGATGCTTGCTGCTTGAATTGGAAAATTGCACAAACTGAGCAGTCATCAAAAATCAAATTTGTGCGACCTTCCTCCATAGATTAAAGCAAGGCTGAATCAGTCTAGGAGGTAAAAAATTCTAATTTCTCCATAATTAAACTTGGATGTGGATTGAACACGATCACATATCCAAAAATTTGCAAACATTTTTGGTGGAAATGTGCTAGTGACTGCAATTGCATTCGGGGCTTTGTATTCACATGTTTTATGAGCAAAAATGAAATTCTCACACATGCCCACTTAGACTGAGACATTTGGAACATCTTTAGGAATGTGAGAACTCCCCTGCAAAAAATTATGATTTATTATGTATCTTTGTTATTCCTTTTGTTCAGGAGTGGGCATGTAACCCCGGGACCTCCCTTGCTGCACTGACATTCACTGATGACAAAATGTCCCCACAAAATCATGCCTTTAGTGATCTGTAGTACAAATCATCCAATTAAGCTTGCACTGAAACTAAATTTTGCAGTGTTATTGGTTCATTCATTTATTAAGGAATTTTTTTTTACTCCTTGACATTCCTGCATACCCACGTGGATAACAAAGCACAGACACAAGATAAAATATTTAAAAAGTATTGGAACAAATGACAACAATAACAGTACATCAGAGCGATTTTTCAATTAATTAGAAGTCAGGGCAATACTAGTGAATGAGTGTGTTTTCAAGATGCTTTTAAAATCACCTTTCACCAGAAAGTGGACATCACGAATGACCCGTTCCTGCTGCACAGCAGGAACCAAAAGGTCAGATTTGGTTTAATGCCACACATCAGTCCACCATTTTCTCCCCAAGGATTCCCCATGGAGGGCAGATCCCAAAGTGGGAGCAAAGCAGGGAAATGACCCTCAGATCTCCCATGGTTGCCATTTCCTACTTCTGTTCACTCAGATGTGTAGAGATTATTTTTAAAAAAGCCCTACAAAATGATCTATGACGATGCAGTGCTTCACCTATACATAAGAGTATACGTACAATTAAAAGAATTTCCACAGGGATGCATGAGAAGTTCATTTTTGCTTGCAGTGCACATGAGTACACACCATCTGAAGCTCCAGGCCCAAGCACTTGTTCACCACAGGTATTTGTAAATGGTCATATCTGTGCTTGGGTTCCTCTCATTCCTGATTCCGTTGATTTGCTCCAATTTCCTAATGTGCAAATGAAGCCCACTCAGGTCCATGGGAGTTGTGCAGATGACAAAATCTGTGCAACTTGGGGAAACCTGTGCAAACTCCCACTGGACACCTGCCAACACCTCTTCAGTTTACTCAACTGAACCAACTTCTCCACCATCACCCATTGGGGTAATTAGGGATCTATGGGATAAGCAGGCAGGATTCAGTGAGGGCAGATCAACTTTGGGTCATAGTTTAATTATGCGACATCTGATGGAAAAGTATGTGACTAAAACTACTGTTTCATTATATGTAGCATTTATTGACCCGAAGACTGCATTTGACTCCATTTCCAGAGAAAAATTATGGGAGAAACTTGAGGCTACATCTATTGACTGAAGGCTTTTCTATCTGATCCAAACCTTATCTTCCAGTACTTCTTTGAAAGTGAGATGTAATAAGATGGGGCATCTCACCGTTTCTATAGAACCTCAAAAGGCGTGAAACAAGGATGAGCATTGGCACCACTGCCATTCACCTTTTACATTAATGATGTGATGAAACGGCCAGATAATCTCACCAGTGATGGGGCTGGATTGGTCAATGGCAATTACCAAACGGAGTGTTAGATACTGAGCGGTGATGTGCCATCGGGAGAGGACCAGATCTTCTAGCTCCGGAGAACACCAGGCACGTTGCTGCCACGGCACCTTTGGGATCGAACTTGGACTCTCCCCCTCTTTGAAGGGCCTTCTCTCTACGAGTAGCAAGATGGCGAGGGCTCCCCCTGCGGTCTTGGAATGGGGCGTGCAAATATTGCAAGATGCCAACGGCAGAGAGGGTTTGCCCTTGTGGTGCCAGAGAGGTGGAAACAACTGAACTTGCTATTTTTTTACTTTCAGTTTTATCAAGAAGTATGGACAAGCTTATTTACCATCTCTTCAGAAGGTGGTCAAGCAGATCTGATCCTGAGCTTGCCAGAAAACATAGAAATATAGAAACAGAGCGAGTCAGAAGGGGCCTCCCAGACCATCTAGCCTGATCCCTGGCTCCAGCCGGCTCCGCTCACGACATGCCCACCATGTGCATGTCCAGCCTATCCTTGAACACCTGCACTGATGGGGCCTCAACGACCTCTCGTGGAAACCCATTCCACACCCTCGGGATCCTGACTGTCAGGAAGTGCTTCCTGGCATCCAAACGAAAACTTGGCTCGCTGAGCTTTGCTCCGTTGGAGCGCGTCCTGCCTTCCTCTGCAGGGGAGAACAGGTCTCTACCCATCTCCATGTGACATCCCCTCACATACCTGTATGTCACCAACAGATCCCCTCTGAGTCTCCTCCAGGCTGAAGAGACCCAGTTCCCTCAGTCTCGCCTCATGCGGCATCCCCTGCAAACCGGCCACCAACCTTGTGGCCCTGCGCTGCACTGACTCCAACCTGGCTATATCCTTCCTGTAACAAGGGGCCCAAAACTGAGCACAATACTCCAGGTGCGGGTGCACCAGTGTCGTACAGAGTGGAAGTAACACCTCTCTCAATCTAGAAGCTCCTTATAGGCCCAGCTCACAGTTTGTTGCGATAGGTTTTTCACAGCAAAAAGATCTGCAAAGATATTGTATGCAATGTTTTAAAATTTCAGTTAGAAATTGTAACTGGAAATCTTTAACAATTTGATATCATTTGCTTACTGTTATTTTGCCTTTTAATAGTTGGAATATTTCAACCTATAGTCTTACTTTGTACATTGTTTTTTAAGGGCAAGCTGGTCACTGAGTGTAATAAACAGCTATTGCTATTGCTATAGGGATTTATGGACTTTATCAGACCCCTGATATCTGTGCTCTGTAGACTGCCAAACACCTTTCATTCCCTCATCCAATTATGGGCAAAACCAGATTTTGCACAGATGCAGTCATACATAACTGTGAAAATGTGCACTTCCACAAATGTGCATTTCTAAAAATATGGCAATCCCCTCAAACGGTGTGTTTTCATAGTTTAGTCTAAGGAAGAAATGTACTTTTCCTGCCAGTGTTTTATTATTATTCTTTGCCATTTTCTCTGACTAAATTTATATAAAATTCCAGAAAGACAAACAAACGGATTCACAAGGCCTGTGACGCGAGCAAACCCACCCTACCGTGGCATTCACAGCTCAGCTGCACAAAAACCCAAAACAATGCAAAGCTGTTACAGATTTCCGCCATCTCCCTACGCGTGATAGCAGCATCTAACCACAGGAGCCCTGCGTTTACTTGGGGCCTTCAGGGACTGCTGCTTCTGATTAATCAAAATACCACTTGTTTCCTCTTTCCTCTCCCTCCTCCCTTCCTCCCCCATCGCTAGGTGTACGCATCATTAGGTCAGTGCAAAATTCTTGTCATTGCATTATGAAGAAGACACTCCAAATCATTTGCAGTGAGATGTTCTTCACTGCCAGGATGAAGCATCCTAGCTGTTATTGGCATGCTTTTTGCGAAGTGATGTGTAATTTGACTGAATTCTTCCCTGCATGCCACAGGAGGAGGAGGAGGATAGCAAAGCCTCAGTAATTACAAGAGAAGGAGGAGAGAGGAGGAGGCTATAAAATTTAGAATATCCCTTTCTCTTCTCTTTTCCCTATAATTCTCTATTCAAAGGGAAAACATAAAAGTGTAATTTGTGATGGGACAACCAGGGATGCTCAGGCTCTCCAAAATTCTTTGAACTCTGTGAAGCGCAGCCTGTCTCGCACCCATTCTGGTTAGCAATCTTTTTCCCCCCAGTTTGTTCAAACAGGAACAGTGTGCATTTTGACTAAAGCATGAAAATGTCTACTTTTAACAATGCACACCTTAAACTGTGAAATAGGAAAATAATAGATGTTTATATGAGCAGTTTTTCAATTGTGGATTTTTGTAAGTGTGCATATTTCACGTTGCAGATTTTTAGAAGTGCATTACCTGGCGTACACATGTTTACAGTCATGCAGGTTAAAGACATGAACTATTAAAGTGGTATATTTATGAAAGTATGCAATTTTTGAGATGCTCAGTTTTTAAAGTGTGCATTAGGTGAACTTTTTCAGAGAACATCAGCTCCCAGTTGCAATCACATTCAAGACTGCCAGCAGGACATTTCTGGGTGTGTTTCAAACTGAAAGAAAATTCCCAGTCAGCCCTCTGAGTAATCAGAGTGTGTGATTCCGATATGTAGCAATGGACTGGATATCTTGTGAGGATTTTGCTTCATTCACAACTTCCTTACCGAACATGGACTTGGGTGCATTTGAAGGCCATACATTTCTGACCTTGCAATCTGACTTACCAATCAATGCATTCAACTGCATGCATATAGTTCATACATGTGTATAAAATATGTACTTTTGAAAAATGCACTGAACCATGCTTTAATCAATGTGACAAATGTGTACATTTCAAATATATATAGAACTGATTCATTCATTTGGAAAAATATTCATAAACACATGCATGGAGGAGAAGAGCTTGCAAGCCAATATAGACTGGAATTGGAACTACCTTCTACCTGGAATTTGTAGAATGTCAGTGAGCTGGAGTTCTGCTGAGTTCACCATCACCGAGGCACCACCCAGGCCCCTTTTGCACATGAGATTTTGGTATGGTGGAGGCTGTGAATAAGAATGCACTGAAATTCAGGAGTTCTCTGCCTCCCTTGCCCACTTCTTATTTCACCAGTCAAATTTCTGGGGGCATAGGCATTTGGGAATTTTTGACACCTGGCCTCTCTATGGGAAGAAGAAAAAATGCATTGTATATGTCTGAGCACATGTGTGTGCGTGTGCAGGTAGCAAAGGGGTAAAGTTGCCTAAAATGTATAAGTGTTTAATCAGGCAGAACATCCAGTAATGTTTAGGTGAGGACTAAACAAAACAGAAGTTTAAATGAGATGGGTAAAACACCTGGTGGAAAGGGAGGTGCATGCAAGGGAAATGAAGAAAACTTTGGCCTTTCTGAGGCTTCCTCTGAATGCAAAAAATTGAGACTGACTGGGCATGACTTGCTCAGGCAAAACACATCTCAGAAAATTCTCAGTCTGCAAGGAGAGCGTCAACGAGATTAGCCAGGTGTCTCCAGCGCAGAAAGGGAGGTCGCACTTCCCCAGGGCTGAGCCCTTATCCTTCTGGGGACCTGCGATATTCATACGATGCGCACTTAGGAAAATTTCCCATCTAACTAATTAATAAGCCAGACTCACACAGGCAGATGTGCTGGAGATTTAGCTGAAGCCCAAGGGGGGGGCCCACCCTGGCTCTGTCCTCCGGTTTCAAGGCCCCCTCGGTGGAGCGCTTCTGGGCTGATTGATTTATCTCCCTGATGTTCGGTAGCTCTTGTTTTTATTGCAGTGTATTTATGAGAAATGGAGCCTCTCTCCCCCAGGCTCCCCCTCCTGTTTTCAAGCATGTAGCCAAAGCTTGCAGCTCTGCTTGTTCATTGCTTCTCTGAGCACCAGTTCATGTCCCTTGGATTCGACTGCCAGTGTAAGGGATTAAGGGGCTAAATGAGTCTGACTGGCATGGGATCTTTCAACTGTGCTCCTCCAGCACAGCCCTTTCACAGGCAATTTTATTTAACCCAGGAAAAAACTCCCTCAGTGAGAGGCCAAGAGCAGCACAATTGCCTATCGCAGGGACGATGCAATATCTTCCTTGCAATTTCCTTCAGGGAAAGTGGAGAGGGGATGCACAGGGGAGTAACCAAATTACAAAGCTGTTGCTTTTTAAAATAAAGTGACCCAGTTGCTTAAATAATTACCCACTTACTAGAGTTGTTAGCTGAGATTGCAGCGCGTTATCTGTAGCTTTGCCACGGGGCAATAAACACTCAGAAATTCCCTGTAATCTTATAAATATGGTTCCACACGACTACAGATCTGTCTTTCTGTGTACATATTCAACTTCCCCTCGACCATTGTGTAGAGAGAGGGACCATTGGGAAGTTAAGAGGAATGGAAAGGTGATTGGTCGTGTTTTGGAAAGCTGCAACTTTTTATTTGCCAGAGAGATCTGCAACTCCCCCTCCCCAGAACGCCCCCACCCTGCTTTGGAGAGGCACAAACACTTTTGCAACATCCACTGGTGCTGAGCCAGATGTTCCCCAGGGAGCGTCTCCAGTGAAAACTGGGGTGGGTGGGGATGAGAAAAAGGGGCTGATGAGACGAAAAACCCAATTGTTTTCAAGGTGTAGGAGAATGATTAATTTGCTTGATTTAAGGGATTTTTGACAACTGCCTGGAATGGGAGCAGTGCAAGGAGATGCACCAGAAGCTTGGTCCCACAGGAAAGCTGATGGAGCAGCCGAGTAGGCCTGTCCTTCCTTCAGCTGCATTCTGGTGAAATGGTTTGGCCATGCAGTGGCGACTGTTGGAACAAGCCTCTTGGGCGAGCTGCACCGTGCGGCCAGCAGTGGCTCTGCTTCTCTTCGCTCCATCAGCCAGGACATTGTCCCTTCTTCTCTCTTAAAGAGTTTTCCTACAGCTGCCCCTGGTGCTGTGGTGGAAATCGGCAGCGACAGTCTGGGGACGCTGCAGCACGGGCAGGGGGAATGCACTCAGATTACCAACATCATTGGCCTGCCTATTTCAACAAAACCCAGACTTTCCTGTGAAGGTGAGGTGTTTAGTCTGTAGCGATCTACTGGGATCAGCAAAGGATCCAAGACCTGGTGGGTGAACTTACAGGATGGTCAAGACCTGTTCACATTGCCTAATTCTGAAGGCTGCAGTCCTAAATACAGGGAGTAACACCTATTAAGCTTAGTGGAACTTACTTCCAAATAGACATACACATGACTGGATTGTAAAATTTTAAATGATCCATCAATTATATTTGCATATTGCTCAGTATAGGGTCCTTTTTGATATACTGACATGGGATTCATTCATTAGTTAATTGATGGACAATGTTATCCTGTACTTGTCTCCTCCAAGGTAAGCCCCACTGAAGTGCTATTACGTGAGATCATTTATACTTTATAGCTATTGTTCACTGTTATAAGCAAAAGGCCTCAGACTTTCTTCCTCATCATCTCCATTTCCTATTATATTAACTCACTAGACTGAACAGCCTCAAGATGAAAAGAAGAGTCCCTTAATTTGGAGGCCCCGTGCAGAAATCTCTCCCTACCCACCAAAGGTCTCTTTGTCTTCTTCTTCAACTTCTCCTCTTGGAGGCTGGACATACCCTGGTTAGACAATCTAATGATCTCACGTGTATTTAGCCATGATGAGTTGTAACCAACTAGCACTGGTTACAACGGCCACCATCTCACCAGTTTTCCCTACCGAAGTCCCAGCACCAGTCCTTGCCTCTGTCTCTTATTACTCTTGACACTCCTGCTGCCCAAGGACAGGTGAGGTTTAGAGACAATTAATTCTTCCAGGCTCCACAAACCACCTGCTCAAGTTCCTATGTTGAAAACACTGGCTTTTCTAGGAGCTTCTTTCTGCTTTCTGAAACTCAAGCATAGTTGACTTAAATGGTGGTACAACTCACCAAAGTCCAGCGCTCTTTAGGAGCAACCCCTCCAAATACTGATCAATCCATTGCAGCTTCAATCCAGTACCAGCCTCAGAGCATTTCTGAGAATCTAGGGCTCACATTGCAGAGTGGACTGGTATCTTTGGGGCTACGTTAATCAGCCAATCTTACTTCACTGGGTCAAACTGCTTTGGTCAATCTACTGATTGAACTGACTCAACAGTCTCTTGCACTAGTTCAGATAAATCAAAAGTACAATGCCCTGACCCTGCCGAAGTTGCACATAGATACACACTCAAATGTGCAATGACAATCAATGCGGCATCCATAGAATATCTGGATGCATAACCAATTCATGTCCACGGTTCCTGAGGAGTCCACATATTGGCTTTCTTAAGTGCACAGATCTGTTTAATTGAATTAGGAAGCCCTAATAGGATTGAGGTAAACTTGTAGCTATACAATAGGATCAATCCGGAAAGTTTATATAACAAAACTTGCAACTTGTTCAACCCCCCCTTTAGGAAATGGTGCTGGAGAGGGATTGAAAAAAGATGGCACACATTTTGTCAAAGTTCTTTACAGTGACTTGAATATTAAATTTTCAGTGAACTCTTCATCATATTCTCATTATGATACATTATGGCATCTGGCGTGAGTGTCAATTATATGCACTAAATTGTTTGTATTCCTTCAGGGTTTTAAGGCCTAATGCATTTGCTCAGATACCTCTTTTCCAGGTCATTAAGACACACTTGTCAAAAGAATAGATGGCACAAGCTTTTAATCTCTTACAATGCTTGGTAAAAGTATAAAGCAGGTACTTCACCTCACATCCATTGCTGGCAACCTCTCTTCTATCTTAACAGTTTCTGGGAAAGATGTGAAATTTATGGATTTTTAGGGCTTCAGTGATCAGGTAATTAACCCATTAGATTAACCATTTTAAAATGGTTGATCTCCTTAAAAAGTGCCCCCAGTTTCAATGGGCAGAAGATTAAAATTATTTTACATTTAAAATATTGCTTGTTCAGATAAATTGCCTATCTATGGCAGGATGAAAAGCTAAAACAAAGAGGAAGCAAAATAATCACGCACATGCACACTCACAAAAACAACACCCAATTAACTCAGTATTTGCTACAAATAAGACACGCCATCTCAACTGTTATGCAGCTCTGGGGCAACATGATTCTAAAGAGGTCCCCTGAACTAAGCAGGCCTTTCCTCCAGATCAATGGGCACAAGCCCATGCGGCCTTAGCCTCAAGGTGCTCTCCTTGTACACTATTCTGAGAGCCGTCTGTTGACAGAATGGTTTATAAAAGCTGTAAATAAATAAAGTACTACACTCCAGAACAGGGCTACATTTGCTCATCTTTGCCAAGCATGCTAAGAGTTGGCTACCTCAGTATCGGGAAAAAAGTTTCCTTAACCAGGGAGTAATGACAGCCCCAAATCACATGGTGCCAGGACTGGCCAGGGGACAAAGCCAGGGATCCTAGCCAATGCACGCTGCAGAGCACGCAGGAAGAGCACTGCTGCTGAAGCCTAGGCCCTGTACAGACCTTCCTGTCTAGGAGGGCCCAATGGAAGCCTGCAGGGATGGGGCCAGTCCAGATCCTGACTATATTCCATCGGCCCAGAGGATGTTCCAATGCATGTTGTAGGCAGCTAACCACTCAGCTCAACTGCAGATGCAGCCAAAGGTTCCCAGGGAAACCCCTGCTTTGCCTCAGGTAGTGGGGGCACTTGTACCAAGTGCTTTGCAATTTAGAACCAGGACTGGGGATTGTGCGTAAACACTTAATGGGAGCCACTTGGAAGGCTGGCAAAATGCCCTCCTTGCAGGCAGAGCAGCTTCAGTTCATCCCAGCTTCATCACAGGGAGGCACAGACGAACTGACTTTCTGCTGCTCTCAAAGGGTTTTGAGAATATGTAAAGACAGCTCTGTCTGTGCAGTTGGTGTTGCCACAGAAAAATGGAGCTGCTGGATCAGCTAAAATGCTTTTTGGCTGCTTGCACCTTCAGATGTTGTGCATTACAGTGCCTTTTTATTGCTCTTGCTAGGTGGGATTGATGCAGGATGGTTGAAAACACCAGGAGGACCCCCAGTTGGGGAAGGCTGTGCTACAGACACGCACAGAAGAACCCCTCCCAAGGGGAAAGTCATTTGCCTTTCTGAAATTCATTCCCTTTGCTCCTAAAACACCACTGATGGTTCACCCAACCAGGAACACCCAAACTGGGTTTGAAGTTTTGCCTCAGGCAACGTTCAGTGGCAGCAGTGACCTCCTCAATGATGGCTTTGGCAAAGAAAGGGGGATAAAAACACATTTCTCGATTTCTGTATGATGTTGCGCGATACAACCATAGCAACACCTCACAAAAAGGGGGCAACAAAGGCTGACGGAGACATTTCAGCTTTCAGCTTGGCTATTTGTACCAACTGTGTTGGAGGAGACTCCATCGGGCTTCTCTACATGTTTATTTAATTTCAAAGCAAAGAAGTCATGTTCGGAAGAAGGTGCCTATTAGAGAAAAAAGGAAATTAAAAGAGAAATGTACAATTCTACATAAATTATACATTTTAAGAGGCAAATATATCTTTTTTACACAGCTCTTTAAAATAATGAATAATAAAGAAATAATGGGAAGACCAAAAAGGGAGTAACAGTTATTCCAAGTGGAGTGATCAATCATACAGATTAGAAGATAAAATGACCATTCCACCTGAACATTAACGAATAAGCTATTATTAAATTTAAAAAGCAGCTCTTACTATAATTCCATGTCTTCATATGGTATGTAGGGTTTGTGTGTGTGAGTTTTGCTTCCCTTTCTTTATGGCATATTCTTCTTTGCTGAGAAATCAGTTATAGCTTCATGCGTAAAACCCGGCCTGCACAAATATGATCCCATGTACTAAACTGTTACGAGGTAATACCATTTCAGACCTAGCGGGCCTATGATCTTATAGAATGGGAATTTTCACTTTATAAGGTTACTTCCAAATGTGGCAAACCAGCCTGGATGGTTACTAGGGATGGGTGACTTTCTCAAATTGACTTTCATGTGGTCCCTCATTTTTCCAGTGGCGTGTTTCAGTGGTGTGTATTTCACCCAAGTTCAGTTGCTCATCTTTCCTCCAGCAAACAATAAATAAAATCCATTTTTTCTGCACATTTCTTCTAATATATGCATTTTTGTATGCACATTTCTTAGTGAATGCATTTTCCAAGTTATGTTCCCTAATATACTGTGGCAACTCTTCTCCTCCAATATAGACAGTTTTGTGCGGACCTTACTCTGTGTGTGTGTGTGTGTGTGTGTGTTTCAGTTGTGATTTGCTTCACAAATCCCTGAAAAGTGAAACGATAGCAGGCAAACATGATCCGGTTTCTATTGTTTCAGGAATTATTCATTATGTGACCCTGCATAAACACTGAAATTGAATTAATTTGGGGATGCTTGAGAATTTTGCTTCTGTCCGAAAACATGCCAGCATGCTCCTTCTGAAGCCTTGAAGCTGTGTACTATTTTTGGTGTACTCACCAAAACAATTCCCAAATGGTCAAATCCATGCCTCCATGCCTCTCATTCCTAATTTGCATTCTGAGTCACATGACTTTCCTAATTTGTGCAACTTTTTTCCATAGATGAAAGCAAAGTGACACTGTCACAGACCTCCTGCTTTTTTGCTGTTTGGTCTGCAGGACTCCCCTCTCCATGGGGCGAAACCAACAGTCTCAAAAGCAAACGGGAATCAGGCTCAAGGTGGGTCGCGAGAATCCTTGTGATTTCAAACATCATGCCTTGCCCATCTCTAAGTAACTCTCTTATCTAGTAACTGCTGAGTAATCTTTGCTTCCAAATCCTGTCCTGCATTCATTAAACATATTAGGAAAGTAAACTTTTTAGGGTGTGTGTGTGGAGGGGGGGGGAAGGAATATTCAGACTTGTGACACCGATACCCAAAGTCCGGATTTGTACCAGACTCCCAGTGTTTTATCACATGTTCTGCTACATTTGGGTGGTCAGACGTAAGAATATCTACGACCACTTTAAGCTAGCAGCTCTTAAATCCAGAAAGAGAAACCCCAAGGAAACATTTTGCAAATAGTGGACCAGTTTATTTTCACACAGCCAGACCTTTCTAATACCTTTACACTTAGATTCTAAAGCTAGGCAATGCAGCTGAGCTATCCAGTTTGTGCCCCTCCCTCATCTGCCCAGATGCTGAACATCTTACTTCCAGTAATAGGTACTGCAGGCATAAAAGTATGCAAAAAAGTATGCATAAAATCCATTCTTGCCACATGTTTTTGATGTGCATGGCAAAACAGAGAATGCCTTCATCTCCGAGTCATACAGTATATTGTATTCTAGAATGAATTACATACCACTTAGCATTCATAGAATTAAAACAGGGATATCAGCTTGAATGCTTCCCCCTTTCCCTTTGGAGTGTGCAGAGTTTTTTGTGGAAGCTGTGTCATCTCTTTAACAGTCAATAAAGGGCCCATAAAGGGCATCATTTATCCATGCTCCGGTAATATCCTGTTTGAATTGCTGGAATACATTGTGTGTGGTACTTCCTGGTGTTGAAGCTCTTTGGAAAATACAGCAAATTAAATATGCTTATGTGGGGTCAGGCAAACAGAATATGTAATAACTCCTCCCTACCCCCAGAATGTTATCATGATTCAAAGACTATATCTGAAGGCAAAATTATGTTGTTGCACTTACGGTTTCTAAGAACACACCTGAATTGGTTTGGGGTATACCAAGAGGTGTCTCTAATTCAGAAGACAGTTTGTTTCATTTCTCTTGAAAAAGGGTTTGTCTAAGTCAGCTAATGGTTGGGTTGTAACACAGTTGATGTCACATGGCTTCTGTTCACTTTTCTGGCAATGTTTCAGCTTAAGTTTTGGTTGCTTCTTTTTGGGACGTGGTCGTGATGCAGGCACGTTTTGCATTGGAACCCTCCTTAATATTGACTGAAGGGCACGCTCTTTCGAATTATCTGCCTGTTTCCTGGAAGTTAATAGATGGGTCAACACAAGTGGATTTTCCATGCCTCCTGACAGCTAAAAGACAGATATTACAGCTCTGGAAGGATAACCGCTCACCTCCTGTAATGAATGGATTGAAGAACTTACAAAGCTTTCAGCATTTGAATAGGTGGTGCATGGATGCCACCTGAAAATGGAGATCTAGTGGGCCTGAATTGCTTTATTGCAATGTGGTGAGGCTGGCCAGCATTAACCCCAGGTGGGCTGGTCGTGTTCCCAGTAATATCAGTGAAACCTGAGCCAGGCACTTGCTGGCACGTCCAGTCCTAGCCTCCTGGGGTAGTGTGGGAACCACCTGAATTCAAATGACCCAGTCAGTGACCTCTGTCGCTGTCGCTTGGTCAGCAAAGCTATAAAAGGGGACTGCACTAATGCTCTGGGTCAATCACACTTTCGTTTGCGATTGATCTATTCGAGAGAATAAGTTTCCCATTTTTCCTTAGCATTCTCGTCCTGCTTGATTGGGCTGGTGCCCCAAGACTGGGACACTGATGTCCTTCAGAAATGTATATAGAGTTCTCTCCCTCTCTTCATCTCTACATATTAAGATGGATACATATTTAAATCTATTTTGCCACATTTTCCTTTTGTTTTTCTTTCTCCTCTTTTGTCAAAATGCTACAAGATCAGTTTTAGTTTTGCTTTTGAGGACTTGTGAGGACAACCCTTTGGCTGCACTGAGTTCCCCCAGGGCTCCCTCACACTACATCCCCCAAGTTCCCTCTGTGCCATTTTTCCCCATATGTCTAAAATGGCAGGTGCACAGCTCTAGCCTATGGGACCATGAAGTTTCCCTCTCAAAAACTCAGCATCTTGCCCTTTATGGGTAAGTCGGCCCAGCAATACCTTCTGCCAGGCCTCCCATAGCCTGGCAAACAGATGAGGAGCACTGGAGGCAGACATGGCTACTTCCCCTCAGCTGCACTTTGACTGAAACACCTGCCTATCAGCCATGGGCAGCACGCCCGGGAAGAGGCCGGCAGGAGTGGGCTGTGTGGGAGAAGGTCTTTCAGCGGCACCTCCTTGGGTATCAGCAGGAGAGGGCAGGGCAGAAATGCCTAACCAGGCATAGCCCAAGTCAAGGGGCAGGTTTCCCTGCCAGAACCAAAATTCTGACAGCGATTCGTAAGAACACTCCCTCTCTCCGGAATGGTTCTTGCCATGCAGGCTGTGAGGAGGGCAGGGCAGGGCTTGGCTGCTGGAGCCCAAATGCTCAGCTTGGAGCAAGCTGGTACCGGGAGCCCAAAGACTCTGGTAGCATCACCGTGCCTCCCTCCTCTGGTCCACCTTTCCATCAACTCCTTGCGTCATGTTCAGACCCTGCTGCAACCTGAGGCCAAGTTTGGCATGTGATCAGGTGCTACACTGGCTCTCGTCTCTGTATCTTTCTCTGTCATTTCTTGCTTGGAGTTTTGTTTGCTTGTTTTATGTTTCAGGTGCTGGATCTGCCATCATTTTAGGATGTGGACCAGGGGATGGAGCTAATATTCCCCGTGAAATCAGTCCTGGTTTCCCCGCTTTGCAGCAGCCTGAAGTACCTTCTGCCTTCTTTGGCAGTGACATATTTATTGTCATTGCCTTGCAGAACTTACCACTTACTTGAAAGTCTGACATAAGAAAATTACATTGTTCGTTCCTTGTCAACATACTAAAATATATGTGCCATCTCCATGAAGTTTTCTGTATCAACAACTACATGGACAAACAGGCAAGCCGGTGACAGAAAATATATTCTTTATGAAGAAAAATGTAATTCCTACACAAGCATGCCAATCACTGGATATTTTTGCCCTAAGCTAACTGAATTTTAGGGAAGAATTTGCTGACTAATCCTGAGAAGACCAATTCTAGGCACTTGATTTAGGATCTGAGCTTGAGTCTATGCCCGAGATGCCAGCTTTTGGATGGCATTAGCTCCTAATTAGTTATGAATGAGAATTTTAATCCACTTCATTATTAATCAAAATGTATCCAGTTCACAGCTGGAACAAACACAGACTCAGACATGATCTGCAGTCACACTCTGTACATTTCCAAGATTAGATGGTGATGTGGGGCACCCTCTTATGGCCTGTCAACATTGTTGCAGAGGTTGTAAGATTTGAGGTACCAGTTCCTAGATCCTGCAGTCTTGGCACTGGGACTCCTAAAGCTGAGCTGGCACCCTGCCCCTTTCTTAGCTAGAATGGAAAACTATCCCATCCAAGATTGCAACTGAGTCTTGGAGGGAGGGAAAGGGAGAGGTGAAGCAGGGTGGGGAGCAGGCATGCTTCAGGGCAGGCAGTTTGGTCCAAGGACTTGTGTTGATTCTTACTGGGCTCCCAGCCTCCTTCCCTCTTCCTCCCTGGCATTTTATCTTGGTGGCCAGAAATGGCTGTCTGCTAGGCCACAGACAAAGGCAGGGACTGCTGCTGTGGTGCGTTTCAGGCCTCTTAGGCTCCGAGTTCAGAGACGCAAAGAATTGTGCCCTGGCTGACAAAAAGGACTGTGCTCAACAGCATGCCAACGTTCGAAAAGAAGGGTGCATGAACAAAATGCACCTTAACTCAAACTCAAGTTAGAGAAATGGCAAAAGCTGTGGGAAAGACATATTAAAGTAACATTAGCAACCTCATACAAAGAAAACCTGTATAAAATGTTTTATAGATGGTATTTGTCATAGGTTAGCTAAGATGTTTTCAAGTATGTCAAATGGATGTTGGAAATGTAAACACAAATCGGGTACTTTTTATCATATGTGGTGGACTTGTGATAAGACAAAAAAGTATGGGATTAAAATACACAAATGGCTTGAGGAAATGTTACAAAAACCTCTAACATTTAAATCTGAAGTTTTCTTATTAGGCATTGTACCTGATGATCTTAGTAAACAAGCAATGTATTTGACTCTACATGTAACTACGGCGGCGAGGATTGCATTTGTCCAACACTGGAAGAGTAAAGAGCCACCTACCGACGAACTGATTCTAAAAAAAGATCTTGGACAGTGCGGAAATGGACAGATTGACTTTGTCTCTGAGGGAGAAAGAAGATACAGACTTCTATCAAACCTGGGATTCTTTTTATCATTGGCTAGAGAAACGGGACTATGCATAGACTTAAATATGTTTATAGTTTAACATAAAAAGAAAAAATGTGGGGGGCTGACCCAATAGGTTTTCGATGATTAATGTTTTTTAGTTTCTTTTTGTTAGGTATATTAAGAATAAAACTTATTTAAAAAAACCAACGACAAAATGCACTTTCAACATGTGTGCACAGACATCCTTTCTTGGGAGAAGAATGTATCCAGTTCAAAGATACTGGCCAGCACATGTGTCAGACTGGTCAGGCATCCTTTATTCCATTGTCAGAAGTGGCTCTTTGCACAAGAAGCGCAGTCTTCTGTAAATGAACATGAGCAGTAATGTGCACTTGCAGTGAAGAGTATGGGTGCAATGGCACACGTGCCCCAAGCAACTGAAATGCAAAAATTCCACTCTCGGGCCTGGGGAACCCATTTGGAAAATGTCAGTCCATGGCTGAACACACAGGCCATATTTACAAAAATCTCGACTCACGTGAACTCGTTGTGGATTTCTCCGTCCCCTCTAAGACACAGGTCTTATATCAGAGAAATATCACACAGGACATTCCTACTGAACACTGCATATGAATTTTTATTTTTAGCCTATTTATTTTGTGATGGCATCACATGACAAAGTATGTTTCTCTGCATATATAATTGTGTATATCTAACTCATCCCTAAACACTAATTAGCAGAGCTAATTAATCCTGAGAAGTGAAAATTATTCTTCCTTGGAGATCACTTTCACACTTAAGGGAGAAAAAGAAGAGATCACCCCTGCATCATCACTGACTTCTTTAATGCCATGCGTATGACCATTAGCAAAATCCCCAAATAATTAAGTTAACAAAAGGAAACAAATAAAAAGAATACTGTTTTACTTAACAGTTGTAAACTGCCCAGAGAGTCAGCTACTGGGTGGTATAAAAATTAAACAAACAAACAAATGAACAAACACGCAACAGAGTTTAGACCTGCAGTGAGCAGATGGTACCCAGAGCGGCTGGACCAAGCCCCAGAGCTATTTTACCTGGCCCAGCTTCATTCTAATTTTAGGTTTCTGGTTTCAGGTTTCAAGAAAGAAAGAAAATGAGTGGTTGTGTCACAGCGATGCGTCAGTACATAGCATCTTGAACTGTTGCATCTTTACTGCTAGTTTAAGGGATGTGGTGGCACAGTGGATTAAACCACTGAGCTGCTGCGCTGTTGATTGGAAGGTTGGCAGTTCAAATCCGCATGACGGGGTGAGCACCCTCTGCTTTATCCCAGCTTCTGCCAACCTAGCAATTCAAAGGCATGCAGATGTGAGTAGATTACCTATTTATGGGAAAGGTAACAGCGTTCCATGCACCTCGGCATTTAGTCATGCTGGCCACGGAAGCATCTTTGGTCAGTGCTGGCTCTTCGGCTTATAAATGGAGATGTGCATCAGCCCCAGAGTCAGACACAAGGGGAGCCTTCACCTTTACTGCAGGATTACTAGCATTAATAATTATATAAGTACTCTGCCCTTCTTCCAAAGGACTCAAAAGAACACACAGAGTTCCCTGGATTATCCACATGATAAGTCCTGAGAAATCTTCAGCTAATAGATTAGCAGTGATACTGTTTGGGGATCAGTGGAGATTTGGAGATCAGCATCCCAAGTCGGTGTCCAAGATCCTAGTCCAAACTTCTCCAGCTTAGAGCCATACATCTTCCCTGGCCATTGGTCAGCAGGATGGTACTTGCTCGTAATCCAGCCTATCTGGTGGACTGGAGGGCACCTGGCCAAGGAAGATTGATCTGTCATATTTTGGTACCAGTTCAAGTATAGTTATAATGGGTGAATGAATTTTGTGTGACCAAGAATACCTGAAAGCAGAATGGCCCATGAGAATACCGACTGTTCAGGGTCCAAGCGAACCTTTAGGCAGAGATGTTTAAATCAGCAAAGTGCAGGCTTGTCAAAGGTCTCCGAATTGCCCCCTGAAGCTCCTTCCAACTCAACTGCATTACCAGATTGTGATACTTTTCTTTCTGTGTGAACATTACTTATTTTTGGCAAATGCATGCATCAGTTGTGCACCAGAAATATATGCATTCTTCACCCATTTATTAGGATACATGTTTGCAAATTGGTCAAAACTACGTTTTTCACATATATTGTTTCCAATTGGTGCATGCCATTGAATCCATGGTGGGGCCTTTGAATCACACTGTAAGCTCAGAGTGTAGAGACTTTGAGAGGACTGAAGTCTTTTCAGGAGGGTAAAATACTACCATGCATAAAGGATGGGGGAAAGTAGATTTTGCACCAAAAACAAATAAATCACCTAAAGTGCCTATCATGTACATGGTAAATGTTGGGTTTTGTCAAGAGAAACACCTGTGCAAGGTTGAGAGAAACCAAAATAATTTCAATATGAGTAGCAGACTATCACCAGAACGGTGATGGTGGAACTGGACCCACGTGTGTTCTCAAGGTTTTATCTGAATTGGCAATTATTCCTCAGGCAAAGATTTGTTTGAAGACTCTTGAAGGAAAACAGCAGGAGTTCAACAAGACAGCAAGGGGTGGGTGTCTCGCTTCTCCAGGGAGGGGAATCACCTCACCATGAGTTCTCTGTATCAAAAATTAACGTAAGAATTGGGGTAATGCAGCCAGTGCCCCATCCAAGCCAAAAGAGATGCGAAGTCTTATTACGGGATACTTCTTCTTGCATTTTTCTTGATTGCACGAAATCAGCAGAGAACATGTTTCCCCCACCCCTCAATGAAGAAAACACTTCTACTTGGGATTATAATGGGAAAGACTATGTGATATGATTGATGGGCAATTCTGTCAAAAGCTACGTGGGAGGGGGAAGGACATCCATCACTGTATATCCCATGTGCTGATGATGCAGAACCACTGCAATGCTCACTGTGTGTGGTGCAGAAGCAGACGGAATTGTAATCAGAGTGAGGTATGGAGAAGTACCAGCATTTTAATATTCATATTAAATAGCTTCCAGAGGATATTTGCAAGTGATAAACAAACAGGACTGTTTCTTTTTGCAAGGATAATAAGTAAAGTGCCGTTGTCAAGATGAAAATCATATATTAAAAATCAATTTCCTTTTGGTACTAAACATTATTAATGTGGTAAGGATCAGTGGAAAATGCAAGTGGCTAGCTGCCATTCATGGCATAGATGCCTAGCTCTTGATCAGGCTGTCTTGGAGTTGGGGAAGAGATTACGGATGTTTGATTAGATTTACTATTTGAGTAAAACAGCTTATGTGGGCGGGAAGACTATGTGTGCTGTGGACGGACCGACTGAGAGGGCAGCAAGTTCTTCAACTGCTGCATCAGGCAAAGCCTGGGCTTTGATAACATAACATTCCTAGACATATTTGAGAATTTCGCTTTTGGACATGAATGTGAGCATCACGATGTGTCCACCGGACCCGTTCAGGAACATGGGCTGGACATGTGCTCACATTGCCTGTGGCTGAATACCTGATTCAACCTGTACAAATGCCCAAGAGTGAATCTGCCCCGCTGGTTTTGGTGGGGGGCACCTGGACAGATGAGGAAATTTGTGCAGCTCTCCCACTGCTCTCTGCTTGATTTTGAAGATCTCCATTCACACAGCATGGGCTGCAATCACAAGCCTGACCAGGAATTGGGCATGGGATGTGCAGCAAGACCGTGCCTGGAGAACCCAGCCTTGAGCCTTGCCGACTTACCCAGCTCTCTCTGTTGCTAAAGCACAAGGTAGGCAGGCAGACAATTCAGTATGTGTGCATGTATCCATCATTATTCTGTTAGTAACACTTGCACACTGCACAATACAATACAATGTGAGAAGATCAGCAGGAGAGCAGTCCTATGATCCCAAGACGGCATTTGAGTTTAGATTGCTGGATTGTCAGAACCAAGGTTGGAGCATCCTAAGGACAAAGCTGGAAACTGCACACTGACTCCTCTCCCCTTCTCCCTCATAGCCTGCATGTGCCAGCTTTTCTCCAGAGTCAGAAAGAGAACTCTGGAAAAGGGAAAGGGGGCAATTTGGTGTATGGGAAAGGAAGTAGAAAGAACGTACTAGGATATGCATTATCGAGGTCATCCCTCTCTCTCTGAAATGCTATTGCTACAGGGATGAAAAGGCCTATCTAGCAAAAATACGGAGTGATAGGGAGACAAAGATTCTCTAGCACTGCCCTGGAAAGGATGACCATGAGCTTCCAGGCCCAGGGACTGATGCTCAGCACAATGGGCCCTACATGATTTGGGCATGTTGAGCCTACCGCTTCAGCTAATAGTTTAGGGGAAGGGGTCAAAGGGAATTTCTCTTGAAAACTGGGACAAGGAAGAAGGCCCTTCTCCTTGGAGAACCATTGACAGCTGCAGCAGCTGACTTTGGAACATCTGTGCTTAGGAGCACAGATTAGAGTCACCCTCCTAGAAGTCGAGGGGCTCCTCAGGGCATTGGACATTACAAAGGTGCCAGGCCCTGACGGGTTACACCCAAGAGTACTTAGAGAGTTGGCAGGGTTCTCTCATGCCCGCTGACCTCCATTTTTGAGACCTCGTGGAGAACGGGTGAAGTTCCAGAGGAGTGGAGGGTGGCATCAGTGGTCCCAATTTTCAAAAAGGGTAGTAGAAAGGACATGGGGAATTATAGACTGGTTAGCCTTACGTCCATTGTAGGAAAAACAATGAAAAGGCTCATAATAGAGAGAGATCTAGTGATGCTAGATAGGGAAGGGAGGCTGACAGGCACACAACACGGCTTCCGCAAAAACAGTTCCTGCCAGACAAACCTTGTGGAATTCTATGTCAAGGTTTCGAGATGGCTAGATGGAGGGGATGCAGTGGATGTGGTATACCTGGATTTCAGCAAGGCCTTTGACAAAGTGCCCCATGATATCCTGGTGGAGAAACTGAGGAGTTTTCGCATACACCAAAGCACTGTCCGGTGGATGAGGGCATGGTTGACTGACCGAAAGCAGAAGGTAACCATTAGTGGGGAATCATCGGGATGGCAGCCAGTGACAAGTTGGGTCTCCCAGGGCTCTGTCCTGGGGCCGATCCTGTTTCATCTTTTCATTAATGACATGGAAGAAGGGGTGAACAGTCTGCTGATCAAATTTGCAGAAGACACTAAAACTGGAGCAGTGGCCACAACTGAGGAGCAGGTACTCCAGATCCAGAAGGAAGTGGGCAGGAGGCAACAGGATGGTGTTCAATGCAGATAAGTGCAAGGTCTTGCACTTGGGGCATAGGAATAGGTGTCATGAGTACAGGTTAGGTGACAAGTGGCTGGAGAGCAGTACTTGTGAAAGGGACCTCGGGGTACTGGTTGACTGCAGGCTGAACATGTGTCAGTAGTGTGACGCAGTGGTCAAGAGGGCGAACGCCACCCTTGGTTGCATAGCCAGAAGTGTGGCTTCTAGATCAAGAGAGGTATTACTACCACTCTATACGACTCTGGTGCACCCACAACAGGAGTATTGTGCTCAGTTTTGGGCCCCTCATTACAGAAAGGATATAGCCAGGTCAGAGTCAGTGCAGCGTAGGGCCACAAGGTTGGTGGCCGGTTTGTAGGGGATGGGGTATGAGGCAAGACTGAGGGAACTGGGTCTCTTCAGCCTGGAGAAGAGGAGACTCAGAGGGCATATGTTGGCAACATACAGGTATGTGAGGGGATGTCACATGGAGATGGGTAGAGACCTGTTCTCCCCTGCAGAGGAAGGCAGAACGTGCTCCAACGGAGCAAAGTTCAGGGAACCAAGGTTTCATTTGGATGCCAGGAAGCACTTCCTGACAGTCAGGACCCCAAGGGTGTGGCATGGGCTTCCACAAGAGGTTGTTGAGGCCCCATCAGTGCGGGTGTGCAAGGATAGGCTGGATGTGCACATGGTGGGCATGTCGTGAGTGGAGCCGGCTGGTGCTGGAGGTCAGACTAGATGGCCCGGGAGACCCCTGCTGACTCGCTCTGTTTCTATGTTTGTATCCCAAATGGTGCAACTGTTTTGTAAGAACTGAAAAGATTGTGCTCTGTGATTTGAAAAAAAGTCTTTGTAGCACTCAGCTGTTCCAAAGCCAGTCTCCCCAGCAGCCTGCACCTCTTCAAAACCCACGGTGAAATACCGTGGTATAACCTCCCTTGGGCCTTCTAGGCAGTCCAGGTTAGGATGGGGCTGCAGAATATTTTCATATATGGATGATATTGATCTTGATAGTGAAAGAATGTGTAAGCACCCAACTCTTTCCTGTCACATCTGGCCACCTTTCTGGTAGGAACACACCATTAACTTCAGAGGAATAGAAGCTGGCCCTAGAATTTGTTGGAGTTCAAGAGAAGTCTCTGGACTCAAAAAGCCCGCCTGAGCTGAGGATGATGCTCCACTCAAGGAGACTGTGGTGTTGGAAGAATTGTAGAATTGGAAGAATTGAAGAGTAAAATCCAGATAAGTCATACAAGTAGGCTAAACATCTTAATATTCAACTATCCACTTAGGTTAGACCATTGTCCTAAGCTCCAGTCAAAGAAAAATGCATGAACTAATTTAATAGCAACCAACTTAAGCATCTTCTTGAAGATTAATGTGGCTCCAGTTACAAATACCTGCTTGATGGCCTTTTAGCAGCTTTGGGAGTCTTTGCAGCGGGGGGCAGTCAGGGCCCTGCTCTCCCAGGCCGAGTGCAAATGAGTCGGGTCACAAGGGAGGGGCCAGGACTCGCAGGAGTCACAGCTAGATGGTCCGTTTCATCATTGCTACTCATTTTCTCTGAGCAATAATGAAGGCTGTGGAGGCTCTGATGGCAGGCATCAAGGTTCCTGAGAATGCAGCCTTTGTGTCTGTCAGGGGGATCTTCAGAGCTGGCAACGCCTTGTGCTCAAAGTCCTCACTGGGGCTCCAATAAGGGCTTCCTCCTCTTCAGAGGATGTGGTCTCATCGGGTTCAGATCCTGAAAGCTTCCAGTTGCAGATTATTGGCAATAGTGCCAACTCATCCTAAAGTTATTGAAGTATGGAACCTGGTTGACAGTCTACTTCCCTGTGAATGGAATCTAGAGGTAGTGCACCCCAAACAGATGTTTGAAGAATACCAGTGTGTGAGATCATTGGTTCCGTTGCCAATCTGCTCTTAACATCCTCCCACCAGATCCAGGTGTGCCCTCTGCGGAAACAAAGCAAAAAATATTCTCTCTTCTATGTGATAGCTCTTCAGGTATTTGTGTTAAACCTACCCAGTTGCTTGATCGTTATCATATACAACTTTTTTCCTATATGGCTGTCCATCCTCATTGCTCTCCTCCAGATTGATTTTATTTTATTTTGTTTATATCATTTATCAACTGTGTCATCTAGGAGTCCCTCTGAAGTCTGCCCAGTGCAGGAGGGTGCTACATTTGGTCCTTCCACAAGGGGTGTGCGTGAGAGATCTTTTGAAGAGAAAAAGGATATAATACCAATTCTGGAATTGGTCAAAACAAACAAGCAAACTGCCTAATAGAAAACATGATTTAACATGGACCTCAGCAAACCAATGAACAAGTAATTAACTTGCAATTAATTTATGCTGTCAAGGAGTCACACAAGCCTGCTGGAAATTGAACATGGTGGATTGAAACAAGATTAAATGCTAAATTAAAGTGAAGTTCAGGAGAAAGGAGTGGGAATGAGAAGATCTGTCTTTGATGTGAAGGTCCATCTTCATCAATGAGCAGAAATGGTGAAAGGGAATAGAAAACTTTTAGTGGACTTGGGGAAATGATTCCACAAATTAAGGGCCTGGGGTGAGGGAGGGAAACTCAAAAATTCTAGAGAATAATGAAGAGCCTTCAAGTAATCCTCTAAGAAGAAAGACAGGTAAACAACAACCAAGACATCGCAGCCTGGGTCATTTGAGCTTTGTGTAGGATGATATGCTGTTAAGTGGGCAGACTGATGAAGAGTAATGAAGAAGGAGTTTGCACCACATTTCTCTTTCTTTAGTGGTGATTCTCTCAAACACAGGAAGAGTGTTCACCTTAGAAAATCTACATAAAACATTACTACTATTATTAATGTCAGTTTTCAAGAGAACAATGCATTATATCCATATCACCCTTTCATTTTTCATTCCCTTGATGAGCTAAGGTTAATTTACAGCAAGTCATTTCATTCAAACAACGAGAGAGAGGTATTGACAGGCCTGGATGAAATAAATGGAGCACCCTAAACAGAAGCAAATTTTGTTCAGGTACATTCAGTATATTATCCTCTCTAAATGAGTCCAGTAATTCTGGGTTTTATGTCTCAGCATCCAGTAATCCTTGTTACCATCTGACTGCTTGGGATGTGAGTCTGTGGATTGTGTAGGATCACATTCTGTCTGTCCCCTCATCCATTGTATACCAGTATAGGGGAGCAAAAACACAACTCTTATCTCCATCCATTCAGTCTTCCTGCCCTGCTTCCACTGCTCCCGGAGGACCACATGGGGTAGAACATTAGAACGGAGCCCAGGCAGGTATGCTCAGATCTCATGGTAAATGTCAGTTCTCCCCCTACCCTGTTAGTCTTGCTCCAGTGCTTCCTTCTCCAATCCAGACAGCAACCAGGATGACTCATCAGGTGAAGGTTATAGGTGGGACCACACGCACCACTGATATCAGGAAAGAATGTACTTCTACAGATAGTTCTACAGCAACAGGCTCTGAAAGATCACCAGGTAAGACCCTGGAGGACTCCAACTCACCTGTGCTGGCAGAGATTGAAACTGATTTCTCACCTAACCCTTAGTCATCTTTTCTCCAGAAGGTGGAAAAACAGAGGAGAGTGATTGGGTCCAAGCTCCTGCTTAGAGCAGGACTCCAGGTGAAGCCATCGCGCTCTCAGACGGCTGTCCAGCTGCATCGAATGCCTCTAGTGTGGGAGAGCCCATAACCTCCCTAGCTCGTTGCTTCCACTGTTGCACTGCTCTAACAGTCAGGAAATGGTTCTGTAACTTGAGCCTGTTATTACATGTCCTGCACTCTGTGATGATCGAGAATAGAGCCTTGCTCTTTGTGATAGCCTTTCAAGTACATGAAGAGTACTATCTCCCCTCAGACTTCTCTTCTCAAGGCCAAACATGCCCAGTTCCTTCATTCTGTCCACATAGGGCTCTGGTAGGCATGTCGTGAGTGAAGCCTGCTGGAGCTTTGGGTCAGACTAAATGGCCCAGGAGGCTCCTTCTGACTCACTCTGTTTCCGTGTTTCTATGCCTCCAGTCCCAGGATCATCCTTGTTGCCCTTCTCCGAGTCTTTTCCAGCTTGTCTGCACCTTTCTTAAATGGCGGCACCCAGGACTGAGCACAGATGAGGCCTAACCAGTGCTGAGCAAAGTGGAGCTGGTACTTCACATGATTTGTTGTGATACTTGTATTTATGAAGCCTAAAATAGCATTTGCTTGTGAGCTACAGTAATTCCATGATCCTTCTCACTTGCAGTATTGTTGAGACAAGTATTCCACAACCTGCAATGACATATATGGTTTCTTTTTCCTGGATGCATCTGTCTCAATTGCATTTCATTCTGTCATTTTCAGCCCAGCAGTCTAACGTATCGAGATCACCTCAAACCCTTTTCTGTCTTCCAGGGTATTAGCTATCCCGCCCAATTGTGTGTCATCTGCAGATCTGATCATCATGCAAGTCATTCATAAAATCGTCAACAAGCACTGGGCTCAGGACTGCACCCTGGGACACCCACCTGCTACTTCTCCACAGTCAGGGAGGGTGGCATTGATGAGCACTGGTGGAGTCCGGAGTGGCCAAACACTTTCTTTACAGTCCTTGTAAGGTACGGCCCATCCCTAGGCAGCAACCCATCTTCCAGGAAATGTAGCCTGTGGCTCCAGAATCCACATATCTCATGTTGGCACCGCCTTCATTGGCATGTTGGCATTCACTTGGAGCATTTTTGTCTTCCCTTGTCTATTCCTCGTCCAGGAACTGGAAACACTGAAGAGAAAACTACCTGAGCCCAGCCTTCCTCCCTAAAGCTTCAAAGTCCAATATGACATCTTCAAAGCTCTGCTTGGCAGTCACATTGTTCCCACATGTGCAGAAGAAGAATGGGGAGCTCCAATGCCTTCTATCCCTGACCTTGGCTTGAACGTGAGCACCTGTGCTCCTGGACATACCTCTTTTTTGGACTGTGTCCCCATTGGACCACTCTCTCATGTTTTGAACTCAACTGCATCTTAGGCCTGCCTTCTGGAAGCCCCCACCTGCTCCATGTGGTGCTTCGACCTTAAGCACTCCTATTGTAGACTCACTGAAACCTGTGTGTTTGGCCATTTGACTGCCTGCCTTGCCTGGCCTTTGGATGATTCCTCAAGTTTATCTTATTGTTGAGCCCAATCCAGTTCTAGCAGGGCATTTTGGCAAAAAACCTTAGAATTGCCATGATTGTGTCTACATATCTAGTCAGGGAAGCAAGAGGCACTGGGGGCTGCATAACGGCTGCAGGGCATGCAGCCTACGTCTTGCCCACTCAAGCCGTAAAGGGAAGCTATCACATCTGCACTGAATGTGATGAGAGGGATCATAGGTGAATGCCCACCAAGGCAGTATATGCCAGTCCATCCATTTCCTTGGCCATGGAAGCTCATTCAGGCCCCTGGATGCTGAGAGACCCTTTCAGTTCAACTGGGACTCAAGATATGTGGTCACTTTTCTTTGGATACAAGCAGGTTCAGTTGCTTCCGAGGGATACAAAATGAAAACAAAAACAAGAAAAAGGGATTTGCAGAAGTCCGGTACTGATATTGAAGACTCAGTCTGTGAAAACCTGCTGCTGTTTTACTTTTTAACCTCCCTTCCTTTGCAAAAAAGAGCAAATAAAAATAAAAAGCACCACCTTAAATAAAGATGGAGAGTAAATATAGCAAAATGCAATTCCTGTTTCTGCGGGAGATGAACAGAGGAGTCAAAGCCTCTTATTTTTCGAAAGGGAAAATAATGCTAATTCAAGTCTGGAAATGCCACAGTAACAGATATATGGCTGTACATCTTCCAGTCAAAAAACATCACCTAACAAGGTCATTGTAGCTCAGGCAATTATTTTGGCAAATTGGTCTCGAGGAATAAAAATCTAATAACACAATGTATAAACTGCTCAATTGTCTGTCCGCGCCTCTGTGTTACTAGATGAACAAATTTATTTCTTTAAATTAGGGACATGCTAAAGTAGTTTGTATTGCAACTCCTCACAGAGATCGCTGTTAGAGAGGCTCCCTTTCCCTTTCCCTGGTTTTTGTTTTTTTCCAGTTCCCCTCTTCTTGTTCTTGGAGCAGAACTGTTTGTCCTTTCCACCAGTGGCCGCCTTAATAGCTAGCCAGTTTGCACACAAACAGGCCCAGTAGGTTAGGCCATCAAGTTGGCCTATTTCAACTCTCAACTGAGATTGGAATTTCACTGAAAGCATGTGCCCTCTCCATTTGTGTGTTGCCTCCCCAAAGCATCTAAATATGCCATTGTGTTGATGGCAAGAGCAACAACAAACTAATGGTACTGTCCAGCATTGTGGTTAGTCTGCTTTGTGATGCTTGCTAATGTGGCAAGCCTGCATCAGTATACTAGGAATTTGTTTTAAGCCCAGAATGGGTTCCAAGCTTTGGGGCATGTGTAGTCTGCATTTAAACAAAGCTATTTATGCACGTGCACTAAGTTGGTCGGTTTAAACCTCACTGTGTGCTAGCAGAAATCTAGCACTAGTCACATTTGGGGACATTTTTGACCCCAAAGTGTCTCAAGGGAAATGCTGCATATAATAAACCCCTCTTTCTAGGTAAGATTTTTCCCCAAGAGTATTTAATCTGTATAACATTAGCTTTCAGTTATCAGCAAGTACAGGTAATTTAAGGTCTAATCCTTCATGAAACTATGCAAAACAATGCAGTCTGCATCACAGTGCTTAGCCAGTTGGCTTTTTCTTTGCATAATAATATTTTGACCTAGAAATTATAAACAAAACCACAGCAAAGCTTCCTCTCAATGGTTTTTAATTTTGTTTGCTGGAGGTGTTAGCTAACAATCTTAGCTTTCAAAAACAAGATGACCTGCCTTGAACTTTCTTTCATGCCTTTGCATGGGGTCTATATTGGGCTGGTATAACAGTACCGCATAGTATTCTTCCTGTGGAAATTCTGAGGTACTTTTTGGGTCCTGGACATAAATATAAAAGTAAGAGACTGAAATTTGGGGACTGAAAGTAGGTATTTTGTGACAACATCCTAGAAGGACGAGTCTTATAGGAATACTTACATGTAAATTACAATGCAGAATATGAAATGAGGGTTGAGAATTGGCTTTCTGTAGTGGCTGGATTTCTTACTCTGCAGGGACATAATGAAAATGCCAAGGGTAAGTTTGCTTCCAAAGGTATTCACTGAGTGTGCACCTTGTTTGGAAGACAAAGTGTGCTGCCACAGCAATCCACTGGGACAACTTGCTTCCAGACAAGGCACAGCCAAGAATGTCTGGATTCAATGTTTTGGTACTGATATGACAAGAACTTTGGCAGCAAATTTGCTAGTACAGTGGCATGGGTAACGGAAGCAGCTCCTAATTGGTTCCATGGAACAATGCCTTCCCCTCACCATGGTCCAAGAAGATGCCTTCCCCTAACCAAAAGCAACCTTTGCATTAGGAGAAATAACAGTGGAGTACTAGAGGAAGCTGATGAGATTTTCAGTAAGGTGAGCAGCAATTCTCTGGAGACAATCCTAAAGAGCTGGTAACTTCCCAAGCTGAACGTGCCTCTCCAGCTACATATAATGGGCTGATAAGGGCTGATTGTGCTTCCAGTTTTTTCTGGTGACATGGAATGTGAGCACTGCCAAGCTCCTGGTAGGGCACACTCTTTGGGGTGTGTATGTGACCCAATAAAATGGTTTGGTAATAAATTCAGAGCCTGCATAATGAACTGTTTCTTGCCACAATATACCAGAAACCTATGAAATCTGTTGCCTCATCTCATCAAATCATTCAGTTGCAGAGATGCAAAGGGTGGAATATGGGAGTCTTACATCTTCCTAGGGCACAGTTAAATGATGGGACTGCTACCATCTTATATGATTCCAAAAGGGGATGAGAAAAGTTAAAGGAAGATAAAGGTATCATTGGCAACTAGACATGATTAAGGATGTGTTAATCAATAAAATCTGAGCTTTGTCTCCAAATTTCACCTTGAAACTTGTTCTGCCCAGGTTTAATTTTGCTTGGTTTTGCGTGAGCAAAGGATTTTGTTGTTTGTTTTGCAAAGGCACATATTGATTTTTAAAAAGCAAGACCTGAAGTCTGTTCCTATAGATACGATTGCTACTTTCCCCATGTAAAAGGTACAGCCAATACTTTTGCTGATATTATTTAAGGCAACTTTAACTCATCCTGCAGGCAAATGTGCTCCCAGAGCAACTTGTCAGTATCATACAATCCCTTCCTGTGGATTGGCACAAAAGGAAAATGGGTTAGTAGGAAGGAGGAAAAACGCAAGGTACTCAATTAAGGGCCCAAATACTAGTTTCTTGCTTTAGAAGCTCAGCAAGCCATGAAATTGACAGGTCATAGAACAGGATTTAGGCACGGTGGAAGGGGAGCTTTATCTCGCTCCCTCTGATAGTTCCAACTGTGATAGTTGGTAGCTGGTGCGCTGGGGCAGCTGGTGCACCATCTTTAGTGCTTATCATGCCAGCACCTTGGTTACTCTTGCTCACAAAAGCAGAAAGACACCGGGATTGGAAGGGCACAATGGGGACAAGAGGTGGTTGTGAAACTGTAGGAAATCAACATATAGGCCCAGGAGAATCTTCCTCTTCCTCAGTGCATAATCTACCACTGAATACTTTTTAAGGGAAGTAAAAGTACTCAGGCTTTAGCTTCTGTACGTCTAATGAGAAATAGGAAGAAGAAATGTCTTTGAAAAGCCACCCTTGCCTTGTGGCCAACAAAAATCCTAATGCTTTCAGCTGCGTGAACACTCAGGGGTGAGACTAGACTATGCCTCCAAGCAAAGACATGCAGCGGAGAGGAAGATGCTTGATCTGCAGCTCAAGGGCAGACTGGAAGTAACGCACCCACCACATGCAGACGTGAAGCCACTCACGGGGTGTTCTCATCGACAGAGTGCTGGAGGCCATACCAGCAACCGCCTCCCTGTCCCCTGCTCCTCTCCACATCTGAGGAAGCCAAGAACATCACATCAAACAGGAGGTGCATGCATTTCTGGAATATCCCAGAGGCAAAAATAAGAGTGAAGCAAGAACAACTTTCCAGGCTAGAGATACCGTTTCTTCTATGTAAGTTAAAAATCCTCAGTGGGGCCTGCCCACTTCTTACTGTCCATTCACCCTTGCTGGCTCTTTCATGGCCCTGGAAAGCAGGAGGAAATGAACTTGGAGGTGCCACTAGGGTGCAAGCACGTGTGGCGTGGCATTCACTGGGACGAAATGGTCCTAACATCATGTCTCTGC
The DNA here is from genome assembly GCF_004798865.1 of Varanus komodoensis. NCBI lineage: Eukaryota > Metazoa > Chordata > Lepidosauria > Squamata > Varanidae > Varanus > Varanus komodoensis. The sequence goes on from NW_025336599.1 coordinate 339,522, forward strand.
TGGCAGGTGCCGTGCTGTGAGTGAGTCACCTGCAGCCCAGGGGTCGTGGGGTTGTGGTGGAATGCCCGCTGGAAAGGGCAAGCCAGTGTCCTGCTGGTGCAGACAAGGCAAAACCAGGGGAATCAAAACGAGAGCCACCAGTATGTCGGTACGACCTGTGGAGCCACTGCAGTTGCAGTTCAAGCTGAAGGGATCTTGCAAAGCCTGCCCAATGTGTTCCACCAAAAACCGTGACAGAATTAATGGGTCAGCACACCATCAGAAATTGTGGTTTTGCCATTCTGCCCCCTTCTCTCTCAAAAACTTTTGCCTGACTCCAGCATCAGTGAACAGAACTTCATGATATTCTATCAGGCCAACTCAGGAAGTGAATCAAATTCTGTCTGAGTTGAGTCATAATTAGAGTCATAAGAAATTAGCCATTAAAGTTAACAGTGAAATCCCACTTGTACTTCTTGTAGATTAATCTATCACTTTGTGTTTTCCTGAGAGGAGTACAAAATGTTCTTTCAGCGCAGTACCACCAAAGCACCAAATGTGTATATTAATTTTTCAACCTCCCTGATGAATCTTATTTAGAAAATGGATCATAACATAATGGCGCATCATTATCAAACTAACAGAGCTCCCTTATCTTTTTCTATTACAATGAACAGTTACCAGTCACAAGGGGAAGCCGGAAAAGGAGGGGGCAATGGGACTTAGATGCAAAGATGAGATGCAAAATTAAGTGGCATATAAGGTACAACATGAGAGAGAATGAAAGGGAGGGGGGAGGGAGAGCAAGGGGGGGAGTTAAATTTTTAAGTCAAAAAATAAATTATAACTATTGTAAGAAAGGTTCAAAATGAAGGAATTTGTTATTTACCAGGAAAGCAACAAATGTGTCCAAATATGAGATGGCTTGACTCTGCAAAGGAAGCCACAGCTTTGAACTGGCAAGAGCTGAGTGGGTGGGCCAAGTATCGGGCATTTTGGAGAGCGCCCTCCGCAGGGCCGCCAAAAGTCAACGAGGACGATGGCACACAAGAAAGCAATGAATGTGTCCATCGGAGATTCGAAGTGCCTTTCATACGAACTCTTCTTCCGTGTATTCCAGTTCCAGTCCACGACATCAAACTGTCTTGGAATTGCATATTACAGCTTGACCCCATGTTATGTTCTTTCTGCGCTTTTTCTTTTTACGTGACCCGTCTGTGGGATGAAACCACCATCACCAATTGCCTGCATGAAGACCATCCACCCTCGAAGGAACCGTGTGGCGCCCATCCAGGCACATCCCAAGGACGGAGTGGACTGGGAGCCACTCCACAGTGGAGGAGGCAGCATAGGCACATGAGTCCCCAAGTGCCTTGCCATGGTAATTTCAAGTGTATACATAACATCTAAGAACAAGCATGTGGGTCAGTCCCTTGGAGACTGTCTCATACCTGATGTATTATTTATTCTGCATGAGGGATATTTAGATCTTCCTCCTTCTGAGTCAAAATGTGAAACAATCCATGGCAACTTACAACCTCAAATAGAACAGATCACTAAAATTCCAGCAGCAGCAAAATAGAAATGACAGATAAAACCACCAAAAAATCAGATCACTTCCAACACAAGCGTGAGTCATGCAAGGTGAGGGCAGATCAGCAACAGAGGCATGTTATCAGTTCACTGCAGTCGGGGACTCCAGACAGTGGGGCCACATCTGAATTCCCACCAACCACAGCTCAGATGAGGATGAGACATAGTATGACTTCTCCTGATTACCTTATAGTCAAAGCAGAATCATATAGCAAGAGGTCTTTCTTTTATCAAATGAATTTCCATGGATCCTAATGAGGGGATCAATGACGATAATCTGGATTGAAACACAGAAATTACCCTCCCTTTCCTAAATAGAATCCCATGGGATGCTCCCCATCATTCCAAAAATAGCACTCTAGGAATCTTATCTATTACATTTCAATAACAACTAAAAGTTTATGTCTTTGGTCATTCCTCATGTGAAGCTGCACTCCCCCTCCCCCCTGCACAACTGAGGGGGGGAGTGCATACATAAACCTATTTTCCCCCAACCAATGAGCATCTACATTCAGCCACTTACAGATGCAAAATGCCACAAGAGATAGCATGGGAGTCATGCATTCTCCCACAACGTGTGCTTCTTTTCTGTTTTGGAGAAATTTTTCCATTAGCCCCAGCCTGCATGACCAGCAGTTAGGGAAGATGAGAGTTGTACTCAAACAATCTGGTAGTGGTTGCATTGTTAGACAAGGTCAGGCAAGACCCAGTTTCCAACTTGGTCTGAGGTTTGGTCGGTCTTCACTTAGTAGGATCTCACAGATGATCTGCCCCTTGGGGTTCTTGAGAGGATAATGCAGAAGAGGGAGAGACAGCAGGAAAGGTTGGAAGCATATATGAGAAAACAGGCCTGGCATCAAGAGTTGGCATGTTTGGGCACCTGCTCAGCACCCACGCTTTGGCAAGGGCTCTTAGCAAGATCCACCAGCACTTGCTTCTCTCCTTCTCCATTGCAGCTTGCATGTTCTTCTGCCTCTTAGTTTGGCCAAGATAACTGAAGGGGAGAGCAGGAAGAGTAGATGCCCTGACATCCTTCCTTTCTGGATCTCTGGCTGTGGTAGCTAATCTATGATGAGAATGTTGTTGAGGAGCATTAGCAGCTAGTGCCAATGGTGAGCAAGAGGAAAAGGGTCCATTGATGAATTCTTGTCCAAGGGTCCTCAAAAACCTACATCAAGTACTGTGCGGAAAACGTCTGGAAGGAGGAATCTGCAGCCAGAGACTGTGGTTCCTTTCTGGGAGACAGCCACCTCAGGTTTGCCCTTCATGGTTTTTGCAAGCTGACCTCTGCTCAGTGTCCCAGCAAAGCCACCTGATGGTTCCTAATAGCTGAAAAAGCAGCACTAGCCAGACAGAGTCTTCAAGGGTTTTGTCTCTTCCCCACTTTCTCCAAAAAAGAAAACAGCTTTCCTGGGACTTCAAACAGGCACAATGGAAGCTTTACTCATTAGTAATCCTTGGAGCTTGACTTCATTTAAGCCTGCTTTGGGTCTAGAGAGCAATTAATATTGCCCTCCAGGTAAGGTAGTGTAGATTTATTCCCTGGAGGTAGTTTCACTTCTTCAGCCTACTTTAAAATTAGATTTACTCTGTTACAAATCGTAAGTGTTAAATGAGTAAAAACTATTAAACAAGGAATACTGCTGGGCTAAATGGCTAAGTGTTTAATGGTTTACCATGGTATTACCATTTTTATGGTCTATTAAAGCAATTGAAGGAATATCGGTGGTATGAAGAATCAGGTAATTTATATACAAGTTTGATAAAGTGCCATATGTTTGAATAAAAAGGAATGCTCATTTCCTACCATTTAGGATTAGAAATGGAGGCTTTGAAGGCATCTTCTACCATTAAAAGTGGGGAGACTAGCACAAAAGTGTCTCTTGGCAGGTTGAAGCATTTCAAGTAGTGATGCTGGAGAAATCTACAAATGAGTTGAGTGAGTTTGAATGTCGATGAATCTGACCTGCAGGGGCCATCATGGACTGGTTATGTCGGAACAGTTCGGATCTGTGATTTGCAGGCTGCTTTTGAGCATGGAACAGGGGTTAGTGCTCATGCGCAGTAGCAGAAGGGTGCACACATCCACATGTGAAAGGGAACACTTTTTCTGACAAAGATGTGATTCCATCAGTCAGGGGAGCAGCGGATGAAAGATGCATGGCACTGCACCAAAGATGAAATCTGCACATCCATAGCTCCAAGGAAATGCCCTTGAGGGGATTAGAGCTAAGATGAAACCTACTCATTGCAGAATCACCCCCAGACATTTTTAGTTATGCCAAAAAAAGGGGGGGAAGCATTTTTGGAGGTTTGGAGTGATTTGGAAGCATCCCTCACCACCACAGTAACAGACACGTTGTGATCTATGGAGAACGCCATGCCTGCCACCTTACTCCTAGTTGTTCTCTCAGGAAGAACAGCTGCTTTTCTGCAAGTCTGCGCACACACCCTAAAGCCCACTTGTCTGTCCTATGCATGGCTTGACTTGCTCCACGGTAGGGAAGCATGGACCAAATATAGTAATACCTCTGTTCACGAACAATTTGGTTCATGAACAGAAAGTTTGGCAAAATTTTGCTTCCGTTTGCGAACTCTGCATCAGGTGATGAACATGAACGTGGCCATCTTCCCTGCACCACGACCATGTGTCAGAGCATGTTCAAGTGGGGAAGATGGCCATGATCATGTTCTCAGGGACATGGATGCGGTGTTCTTCCCCACTCTGACACGTGGTCACAGCTTTCTCTAGTCGAGATCGTGGTCGCAGACTCTCGCTCCAAACAATAACCTCCTCCCCACCCACCTTCCTGTCCTTCATGCCAGAAGTCGCCTCAAGCAAGGTTAGTGTTCTTTCTCTTCATACTGTACGGTACTGTGCTTTGTTTCATATTTTTGTGGTTAAAAAAAATTACATATGGTTCAGAATGGAGTAACCTTATTTACACTGAACCTTATGGGGAAATTCGACTTGGTTCATGACCAATTTGGTTCGCAACCAGAATCGTGGAACAAATTAAGTTGGTGAACCGAGGTACCACTGTATATTTTCCCCTCAACCCTAATTCAGAAGCTCTGCTAACAGACCAAAGTTATAGTGTCTGGAGGAGGAGTTTAGCAACTCTCTCAAAAGTAAATGAGAGCATCAGACTATTTCAAGCCAAACCTGCCATTTGGCAGGATGGCTCGTGATGCCACCATTTGGTTACCACTTGATGAAATGCTATTGGTCTTTAGAAAGTGGCAGAAGAAAAAAGGATGGCCAATAAGCAGGCATGCAGGAGGAGACAGCTAACGGTTGGTCTGTTTACTTAATTTTACAAATATCTGCTACTGGATCCATTAGAAGGATTTGAGACATGAACAGAACTAAATCTTCTGGCGTACAACACAGTTATCACAGTGCTAAACCCAGTCTTAAAATGATTGTGAGTGCATCTGCTGGCTCATAGATCAGCTCCTGATACGGGCCTTAAACCCCCCCAAAAAACCATTCTAGTGTTCAACTTTGTAATGCAGAGTCATTCTTCAAAGTGATTCTCAGGAATGTCCATCTTCATCAGGAATGTTCAAAGGGTAAGTTGTGTCAAAGACATCATTTTCCTAGTGCGGTCTCTCTCTCTCTCTCTCTGCCAAGGGAGTTACTCTTCTCTCTCAGTAGCATAGAAAGGATGCTGGTAACGTGTTTCCACAGCTTCAGATAAAATCCTGAAGCCACCAAGTGAACTAGGGACCTCCTGGCTCAAACTGATTCACTAATGCCCAGGTGAATCTGGAGGGAAGGGAAGGATATTTTAATAAGGTTAGAAAAAAGTCTGAAGAATTTCAGGCACAACAAGCTTATGTATGTGTTGAGTTGCAGGGGCTCATCGTGAATGTCTCCGTAGCCACTGAGGAGAGTCCATCAATGCAGGCAGCTGTCTGGGTTGATGTCCAGAAGTTTCCATCTCTACCAGGAACCCCATTCAAAGCTAGGCCACCCCCAAATAGGTTTCATTAAACAGAGTTCACAACTATATAATCTTGCTGAGAAAACCCATTTCTCTTTCTCTTCTCAAGGACTAGAGTCAAGAGTAGGCATAATTAGTGACCTACCAAGGTTCTGTCAGGAGATCTTGATCAGCAGGACCAGGTTCGAATTCACACAGAAAATGCTACATTCAGTTTCAGAAGATTATTGGCAGGAACTGGCTATGCACTTTAGCCGGAAGTGTGGCTTCTAGATTGAGAGAGGTCATATTGATTGAGGCTGCTCAATATGACTTTGATGCACCCACAACTGAAGTATTGTGTTCAGTTCTGGGATCCACATTACAGGAATGATATAGCCAGGTTGGATTTGGTGCAGCAAAGAGCCACGAAGATGGTGGCCAGATAGCAGGGTAAGCCATATGAGGAGAGGCTGAGGGAGCTGAGTCTTTTCAGCTGTAAGGAGAGGAGACTCAGAGTGGACCTGTTAGTGACATACAGGTGTGTGAGGGGGTGTCACACAGAGTGTTATGACCTGTTCTCCCCTGAGGTGGAAGGTAGGATGTGTTCCAATGGAACAAGCCTTAGGGATCCAAGATTCAAGGTGGATGCTAGGGAGTACTTCCTGATGGTTAGGACCCTACACAATGGGCTTCCACTGGAGTGGTTGAAGCCCCATCAATGAGGGTGTTCAAGGACAAGCTGGACATGCACATGGTAAGCATGTCATGAGCAGAGCTGGCTGGAGCCACAGGTCAGACTGGATGGCCCAGGTGGCACTTTCTGACTTTCTGTGTTTCTAGAGCACATACAGAGTTTTTATAAATTGTGGGTCATGAACATAGTCTCAGAGCAGTGATGAGGTATAAATGGGTACACTTATTGAGGACAATGCAGGTACACGTAGAACAATGCAGGGCTAGGGCATCAGAGAGGATGCTGCAAAATTTGCAGTGATTGAGTGGCTGGTGAGGAGATAAACAGGAAAGTGATATGAATCATAAGAGGTCCCAAAAGCAAGTTCTGACATTCAGTGGAGTGATTACATTAGCACAAGGAGAATCCATCCAGCACTGCTCCCCACAGCAAGAGAGCTAGCAGGAAGCTCTTTTGGTCTTCCCTGCACATTAGCTAAGGAATGTATCAAATGCTTAAAACTGGTAGTTTGAGACACGCTTGAGCATTCCTGAGCAAATTGCTTGTTCTCACTTATTGCTCCTTTGTATCATGCAGGAAAAGGGATGAAACAGGCATATGGAGCTGGACCAAAAGTTCTATTTTATAGTAAAGGACACTCAAAAGCATATATTTGATTTTAGGTTTTATTGGGATTTCCCAACAGTTCCAGAACCTAAGAGGGGCCCAACCTAAGATCTTGGTATCTCTGTGAATGGAAGTGTGCCAGGTCTGCCTCCCAGGCCCCTGGCCCACCGCACCACCGAGTGAATGGCAAGCAGGAGTGGGGAGTCGCCTCATCCAAGTCCTGCTGCAGGAGGCGGCCCTGGAGACCACCCCCTGCCCTGTCAGCAGAGAAGCCTGCAAGTCCTGCAGACTCAGAGACTTGATCCCAGGGACACGTAGGGTCCCACTTTGCAATGATCGAATCCACTGCTGGGCTGGCACAACGTGAGTCCTGGGAATATCATGCCCAATACGAAACTGATGCCAAGGCTGTCCCTGGTTCTCCTGTGCTATGCCATACAGATCATGCCATGACCGTGGCGCCAATTGGGAGTTAACATGCCGGCATGTGCAGCTTTGAATTTTGTCCACCAAGGAAGGGAAGCAGCAAAGCAGCCACGAAACTGTTCTCTGCCTGTCCTTTAACACAACAAACAGGCTTTTAATAAATAATTAGCCATGCAAAGGTCGATAAATACTTCTGTAGGATAACCCTCTATCAAGAGTCTTATGATCAGCGTTCAGCACTGAACAAGGTTTTCAGGCCAAAACAACTTGGCAGCAGTATTTATCTCATTGTTTATTTTTAAAGGGTGATTCTGAGTTTAGGTTACCATGGGAAGTGAAGATAAAAGAGGAGGTAAAAGAGAGTACTGGCCTTAGAAACCAAGGCTCTCTGAATTTCCATGTTTTGCCCCCATGGATACGTATCCATGGAAGCAACACAGAATATATAAAAGGGCATCAATCTTGCTTTTTGACCTATTGACAAAGCTGGTCAATTTTGCAAATACTGATTGAACTCTGATGCTGACACCATCAAAACAATGTTGACTGGTCTCCAGCTCCTCACCAGCATTATCTCCTTTTGATGGCATGAGCAAGGAGAATGAGAAGGTACACTGCAGCACAGGAACTGGTGGCTTTTCATCTGTCTCTGAGGGCAGCCCATTGGCCAGAAAGGCACATAACCAAAACAAGTGGAAAACCCAAAGCCAAGAGGAAAAGAAACAAAAGCAGATCAGCATTGTTGCTCCTTCTCAGACTTGCCTCTCTTTATAATTAAAAGGATATACAGCCTTTATTGCAGTGCTTTGGGTGCTACAGCTGCTCATGAGACACCCACATAATGGAAAGCCCTGACACCTTAACTGTAAAGGACAAATAGTCCTGACATGAGTGCTTATCAAGTATGCCTTGCAAAGCCGTCCTGGTGCAGGTGGAGAGGGCCTGCTGGCAAGCTGTCATGCTGCCCTGGGGACACATGGACATCATACAGTCCACCCTGCCCGTGATGCAGAGACTGGCGAGCTCATTGCTTTCCATCATCTGCTCACTGGAAGAATCAGCGTATGTGCAATGGTTTGGATACATTTGCTCAAATCCTCACTTCCACACATTCGCAGTCCTGAAAATGCACAAATCCCCCTGAAGTATTCACATCCCGAATGTGTGCATTTCTGTTGTTGCTTCTAGATTTCTCCTGACCCAATTCATGTAAAATGATGGAAAATTTTTTTAAAAGCCTCAGTGAGTCTGTGGAATCCACACGACTCCTGGACAGTCAATCTGCTGCTAAATGTAAATGTAGGAGTCTGAGAAATATGAACTGATTTGATTCCATCGCCTATTCCTCCGGCCCCCTTAGAAATGTGCCAGGCATGAACATTGGTCTGAAAAGTGTGCAGTGGTTGCTGCTGATGTCAAAGGCACGGGTACTTTCCCTTGCAGCAAAATGTGGTGCCATTTAAGGAGGGAGGAGGAATCCATCTTGTGCAGAAAATCTGCTGGATTCCCTGGTTTCAGCCTCCTGGGTTCCAGTCTGCCTTGTTGGCGAGCGCTCCTGGAGGCCTCGCCTGGACAAGCTGCCCCTGCACTGCGCCAGCAGCACAGTTTCCTAGTGCTCACAGCAGCAGAATGGAGAGGAAAGCTGGTGGATGGGAATGGCAGCCGGTGCACCCACCCACCTGCCCTGGCCCTGTTCTGCACACATCCGTGTTAAAAAATGCTCTTTCCTTTCCGTCGGAAGGGAAAAATATTCCAGGCATGCAGAGTTCTTTTTAAGACTTTACTGCAATGAAGGGAACAGAAAGGAACAGTTTCCTTCCCATCCTTCCGTTCCCCTGAGCACGTGTTCAGCCCCCACACCCTTTTGAACCCTCCTCCTTTCCCCTAATTGGCTAACAGGGTACTCAGAGGTTACACTCTTCCCGACCAGAACACCGGCCCTTCTTCCCGGTCCAGCCCTGCCCCCGGTGGGCTACAATGGGCTCATTTTGTTCTGCTCAGCTTGTCAATAAAAAATCAGGAAGTATTTGGCCCTCCTGCCTACGTTCCTGTTTCCCCATACCTTGTGCTATCTGAGTTTGGCCCCTCCCCTCCTTTGGGCTAAGTAATTTTCTTTGTTACCTTTTTAAATTTCTACTCCCTTGTTTGAAATCATCCTTTCACACCTATCACCTGCACCAGCAGGGAGTGGGGAAGAGGGCTGGACACCAGGAACAGCAGCTGCGGAAGGCTGCCAATTGCCCCTTGGCTAGCTTCCTTCTCAGGACGGAGCTGAGCATAAGGCAAATCTGTGGATTCTGGAGAGACTTATTCCAAAATGTTCATCCCAAGTGCCTTCACCCTGTGGTGTTCCTGAGGGAGTAGTTCCGGGGGAGCAGAGTGTCTTTCCCAGGTCAGTGAGAGTATCACAGCTTTGAGGGTTGGGAATTGTAATGCATCTTTGCAGGACCAAGCTGAGAAGAGCCACCTGTTACAAATCCTTCCCTCTCAGTCTCCGGTCGCTACCTTAGCTGCCTGCAACAACAGGGAAGGAACATTGGACAGACCGATAGGCTGGCAGGCAAGGCTGCAAAAGGAAAGCTTTGCCTGTGATTTCTTCCTTCACTCCCAGCTCTCTAAATGAAGTCACACAATCACCAGAGCTTCTGGCAAGTGTGATTGTGTTCTCTCTCTCACACACACACACACCCTCCCTCTTCCCTGCTTTGCGTGACTATACAAGCAACAATTTCAATCCATCCCTGCTCCTAGTACCAGCCCCCCAGAGGCTCCTGAGGAAAATTAAATGAGACACAGTGTTCCATTAAATTTGGGCATTTCCCCCCACAAAATGAGAAGTTGCAAATCCCATGTTATGTTAGATTACATTCCCAAAGGAGAGGTCTTTAACTTGGGTTTATTATATCTCCTGGGAGAGAAGAAGTCAGGCAGGCAAGGAACACCACAGAAAAAACTTGTGTTGATCTTGGCAGCTTTATTCTTATTCCCAAATCTCAGGAGACAAATTCAGCTGATCTGCATTTTTATTCTGTAATCCACCCCCAGGTGACATTAAGAGCAGTAAACGTGGGGCAAATGGGATTGACTCTTGAAGGCTCTCCCCTTTTCTTTCCTTGCAACAAGGGTTGAGCTTACATTTCTCAGATTTCTGTTCGTTTGAGGAAAATTCTAAGGCACTTCTTTCCCCCTTGTACTCCGTGCTGCTTTTCTTCACTGCCACTCTGCCCTGGTGTCTCATCCTGTGGCCCTTGGAAGCTCACAGGGGCACATGCTAGCAAGGTCAAGGCAGAAAGACAGGCCAGAGGAGAAAGGAAAAGTGACACTTGGGTTTTCACTGCCCTTTATCCTTTGGGGATAAAAGGAGGATGCTGTCTAAGCAATCTGAGACTCTGCAGCAGCATCTTGGAGGCCCAAGGACTTGGGGGACAGGATGGGATCAGAGCCAGGAATATCAGAGACCTCCACCATAGAGTCAAATGGCTTTGGGGTTCTGTGTATCTGACCCATGGATTCCCCCAGTACAGCAGCATATTGCATGTTCTGTGGATTCTGCATACTTGTGGACCATATATCCATTGATCTATCTGTCTGTCCATCTAGCTTTACTTTCTGCTTTCCAGAATTATATAAAAGTATGTTTACTGGAAAATATGCCTCCATATGCATTTAAAGCACCAACATTTTATATGTCTCTGATCTCTCTGCAGCCTCTCTTGTGAAGCAATTTTTAATGTGCATTCTGCACATTAAGTATAAGAAAATTATACAAAAGCCATTATATACCAGAGGAAGTTTTGAAAAATGTAGTGGAATGTTTCACCATAATTGAGGTTTGTATGTTTTTAATCAGGTTTAAATTTAAATTTGTTTTTAGAACTTCCTTTCTGTTATATATTTATGTTTGTACGCATACTGTTTCCATAATGTATTTTAAGGTTTTAATGTTTGTAAACAATCTAGAGAGCTACAGCTATTGGGGGGATGCACAAATGTAAAATAAAATAAAACAATTAATTGCCTATTCTGTGGGGGCAATCAACTACTTATGCAATACAAGCCACACAACTTACTGGGAAGCTCCAGCAGCATGACTGGAAAACTTTCAAAGGTCTGGAGAATCAATATGGCAACTGCAACACCAAGCAGCAAATCTTGAGAAAAGTTGTTGCTCGAAGGTAGAACAAATTTTGTTTTCCTACATGGAAATGTAATCCTGCCAAATGAAGAGAAACAGATCACTAGCAGGAACAGGGAACTTCCAGGGAATGCATCCCAGCTGCGGAACAAAGTTCCCAAAAGAGGTTCAATCTGGGACTGCCATGGTGGCCCTTTTAGTGTCAGGTGAAGAGCCCTTTTAAATAATTTTGTAACTTGTGCTACAGTTTTAAAATCTGTAATTTTAATTTTGGGTGCTGTGATTTTGTTTAGTTGTAATTAGCAATGTACAAGTCAGTGTCTTTCCACTCCATGTCACTTTTGCAGATATTCAGTCAAAAGTCCATCTAACTGAATGTCTGCATCATTTTGTGATTTCATGTGAAACTTTCCCTAATAGGCCAATTTTGCACGAATCTTTTCAATACACACTTTTGCTACAGCCATTTCCCTGATATGCACACTTTTCTCTGCAATTTTTCCTAAAATACAGATTTGTACAGAATATTTGAGCAGCACTGCAACATTGAAGAAGCAAGGAATCAAAGGCTAAGTGTGTTCCAACCTTGTTATTAGTCTGGGGAGTGTGATTTGGAAGCAATTGTTTAAGGCCAGACTAAACAACGTTCCGCAGAATGTGTAGTTACCATATTTGAGGTCACTTGTAATTTTAATATTCATCACATAAGGCCTTTGCACTGCCCATCATTAATTGCTTCCAGTGTGAGCATCTAATTCTGGCTAGATACATGATAGTTTGACCTAGCATAATCTAAGGCTTGGGAGGGCACCCTTTGGATACCACCTAGAGAAGACAGTGATGGGGTGAATGAGCCAATGAACTGAGTTGGTATAAGATATTAAGATGAGTTGTTATAAGTTTTTAGAAACATAGAAGCAGAGCGAGTAAGAAGGGCCAGCTAGTCTGACCCCCGGCTCCAGCCGGCTCCACTCACGACATGCCCACCATGTGGACATCCAGCCTATCCTTGAACACACGCACCGATGGGGCCTCAATGACCTCTCGTGGAAGCCCATTCCACACCCTCGGGGTCCCGACTGTCAGGAAGTGCTTCCTGGCATCTAAATTGAACCTGGGTTCCCTGAGCTTTGCTCCATTGGAACGCACCCTGCCTCCACTGCAGAGGAAAAAAGGTCATGTCCCACATCAGTGTGGCACCCCCGCATGTACCTGTATGTCACCAACAGGTCCCTTCTGGGTCTCCTGCTCTCCAGGCTGAAGAGACCCGGCTCCCTCAGTCTCGCCTCATACGGCATCCCATGCAAACCAGCTGCCATCCTAGTGGCCCTTCGCTGCACTGACTCTAACCTGGCTACAACCCTCATGTAATGAGTGGCCCAGAACTGAGCACAATACTCCAGCTGTGGGTGCACCAGAGTCATGTAGAGTGGCATGCCCTAATCCTCTCTCAATCTAGAAGCCACACTTCTGGTTATGCTTCCAAGGCATTTGAAGGCTCCCAATCCTTGGTTGAAATCAAAGGGTTAGTATCCAAAACATTCTGCCTCACGCTTCCAAAAAAAATTGGGGCCAGTCATCACTTACCTAATGGACTTAGAGGTAGCATAGAATTATTCTGCTTGGTACTTGGTACACCACAGCCTGGAAGACATTTGGGGAAGGAGCGTCCCTTGAAGAACCAGCTCCTGATACAGGCTTGGTCCCAGCTTTTCTCAGCAGCATCCTGCCCAGTTTTGCATTGCAAAAAGGTTTAGCAATGTCTTCTTGCAAAATACTAGCACAGTGACAGAACCCTTCAGTGCCCATTGGGTGCCCTGCCTGTCTGATTCTGGCACAAAGCCAGAATTTTAGACAACACACTGGCAAACAAGCCAGCAACCAAACAAAAGACGAGGAAACAGCATGCAAGCATGCTTAATTCTTGCAGCAATGCATACCATCCTCATTTACACACAACATAGCTATAGTTATATTTTTAAATCAGTCAAAGTGCTAGAAATACCAGATTCTTGCCACTTACCCATTTTGGCCAACTGCTTTGCGCTAGCTTTTTTCACAATTATCTCCCAAATTATAGAAAGGCAAATCTTTTGCCACCAACTGTTCCTAGAACTGCCAGCATGTGCAGTGTTGCAAAACTGTAACAAAATAAGAAAACATGTAAACAAAAGATTCCCTTCCCCACAAAACCCTCAAGCAAACAGGGAGGGGCTGCTGGCCTGCATGTGCCAATCCCGTGGTTCCCATCAAAGGAATGTTTTGCAGCACAGAGAAATGGAGCCAGTGCCTCTAATAAACTTTTGCTCTAATTACTGGCTGCAGATGTATCAAGTGAAGCAAATGAGATGCAGGCATGCCATTAATTATCTAATGAGGCCAGCCGCCATTCTGATGAGGTGGAGCTGATTAAATATTAAACAGCAGCATATGGAGAGGAGCTGAAACAAAAGATGCTGAGTTGGATTTCCATCCATAGGGGGAAAATATTGATATTAAAATTAAAAAACATTGGTGTGTTTGTGTGTGCGTGTTTTAAGGAGAGACAATGACTGAAAAGCAACAGCAACCTTCTGCTAAGACACAATAGCAATTTCTCTCAACCAAAGGTAATTAGGACAGAAATGGAAGCACAGCACTGAAGGGGCGTCTAGATATTGAAATGACTTCAGAGGTATGAAGCAGATGAAGAGCGTTGACATCAAAGCAGCGCCAACAATGCTCACAAGCAGAGACAGCTAGCTCTTCCTTTTCACCCTGGTTGGTTTTGAAGAAATGTTATTGTTTTCCCTGCAAATTAATTTCTCTTCACTTCATAATGAATGCTGGATACAAATCTTCATACAGTACAAAATTGACTTACTCATCCATGGCCATTGGCACAGGAGGCTTTGAGACCAACCCTCACGTCCTCCAAGGACTTAGAGGGCCCAGAAATAAAGACCAAGACACACACTGATGCATTAGCTGCAGGTCTACCGTGGGTCTGATTTAATATCTGCAAGCAAGGGAAGCATGTGGGACTTCTTAAACTTGGTTGCTCTGGGAAGGCAAAACATAGCTCTGAGTCCAAAGAGATCGTAGCCACTGTCCCTGCCTTCTGGCCACACCTGCAGGTTTCTTCTGAAATCCTCCTGCCCCAAAATCCCACAACTCTAAGTGGGTAGAGACTGAGCCAGATGTGGGTGGGTGTGGTTCTTGACTGGGTGGTTAGAAGAAGCCTTTGCTACAGGCAGTCTCCTTCCTCAGCATCTGCTGGGTTCCCCCCATCGCCTTTCCATGCGCAGGCAGAATCAAACACTAGAAAGGAACTCTCGAACCGCTGTAAGTTTCTTAAGGAAGGGTTGTGAGAGAAACCCACTGTGAAAGAACTACACAACACACTGTGTAACTCTGAAAAAGAGACAAAAGGCCAATCAAGCAAGGAAAGGGTTAGCAAAGTTTGCATCAAAAGGAGGAGAGTGCTAGTTGTGGGAGATTTCCTCTTGTCTGGGATGGAAAAATATGTATGTTGTGATGACCCGGGGAATTGCCAAGCATGCTGTCTCCCTGGCTCCAGGGTTAAAGATATAACCAATAAGTTCATGCTACTCATATGACCCACTGACAAATGCCCCTTCCTTCTCTTCCACGTGGGAACTAATAACACTGCCAGGAGAAGCTTTGCGGAAATAGCATCAGACTTTGAAGCTCTCGCTAGGGTGGAAAATCAAAAACAGTGGGGCCCAGACAGTCTTCTCTTCAGTTGTACATGGAACAGAGACTGTTAGGGAAAGAAAAATCCTTCATGTGAATGACTGGCCATGTGGGTGCACCACAAAGAGAGATTTAGATTCTGGGACCACAAGCTAAGTTTCCTGGAAGATGGATGCTTGGCAAATGATGGGCTGCACCTCACAAAGAACGGGAAGCAGATGTTTGGCCACTGCATGAAAAAGTTCATCAGGAAGGCTTTAAACTAAAACCTACAGGGGAGGGAGATGTGCAGCATCACCTGGCAAAGACTTACGTATTTCAGCATCACCTGGCAAAGACATATATTTCCATAGGAAAAAAAAACTCAATCAGGGCCCAACACCAGTCTCCCAAAACACGTAGGAAGAAAACCAGGGCACAGCGAGAATGAACTTCAATGGCACCTTCTCAAATTGGATGGAGGGAGTAGTGAGGTGCCACAGGGTTCAGTCCTGGGCTCAGTGCCCTTCAACATCTTTATTAATGACTTAAATGAGGAAGTGCAAGGAAAGATAATCAAATTTGCAGAGGATACAAAACTGGGTGGAATAGCAAGCACCCTAGAAAACAGAAGGAAGATCCAGGGCAATCTTGATAAACTTGAAGACTGGCTGAAAGCAACAGAATGAGACTTGATAAGGACAAGTGCCAAGTTCTCCACCCAGAAAAAAGAAACCGAAGGCATCAATACAAAATGGGGAATACGTGGCTCAACGGAACTGAAAAAGAAAAAGATCTCAGAGTAATTGTGGACAATAGGCTAAATAGGAGCCAAAAATGTGATGCAGCTGCCAAGAATCCTTTTGACTTTGGAGGATGTGAGAAAATAGCTGCACATAAGCAGTGGAATTGCTAAATTAGTGGTGGTTGGCCTTAAATTGGAGGGGGGGGGCAGTGGAAAGGGGTGCGGCCTTTTGAGAATTCTGAAGGACTGAATTTGCCCCCTCATATGAGATGCTGCCCCCTGTCCTAGGGAGAATCTTGACCTGGAAAACCACACTTATACCAAGACCTGGAGATTCTTATGTTGTATACACTTACCAGGGGACAGATCCGAATGAATGGTACTTATCAATGCAAAAAAAATATATATATGTATGGAGTGGGTGTGTGAGCAAATAAACAGGGCACCTCTCCAGATAGTGCTAGATAAACATTTACAGACTTTCAATAAGGCAGCCACTTCTAAAACTGATTTCCTCTTAAAAACAAAGAAATAAGCAGAAATGTGTTTCTCTCCTCCTTCCCCTACACCTGTGATCTTATTTTGTTGATAATGCCCTTCTTCGATATAATGTCCTTAATATCCATCCATAGAGGGATTATTTTTATCACAGAAGAATATGTAAAGCAATAGAAAACATTTTAATGGATTTTTCTGCCTGTGGCCCTTTTCAAAGCTGCATTTCCATAATGAAATCCAGTTACAGACACTGGGGCTGCTACAGTTGACGTGCTCACACAAATACGGAAGGCACATCCTGCCCTTGTAAACCAGCCTGGTCATAAAACAGCGATTCCGCACACTAACCTGCACAAACCAATATTCTTTTCTCTTTCAGACTCTGCTGAATCTTCAGGATTCCGGTGTTTGAACAGGCTGCAAGCACAAAGAAGAAACTTACATTCAGGTCACCCTTAACACCAACCTGGTGAGGCCTTCACCAGCCTCTTCCAAAGTGGCCCCCGCCAGTTTGGGATGTCAGAAAAATCCACAGCAGATTAAATGAGTTTGGTTGTCTATGAATTCAGCCAGTGGGTTCTGCAGTGGTTTGGCTTCTCCTGAGTCCCCCAGATTCAATGATCCTGCAGACCACTCCCCCCCCATTTATGCAAATTTAGTCACATAAAGTGAATAATAATACTACGAATAACACTTGCCAAAATGTGCATTTCCTTGCATGGACTAAAATATGGAAATGCCCAACTGGGGAGATTTGAATACTCCTGGGGAGGCACTGGGGGGTGCAAATTTCTGCAAATGTATATGAATGCATTTGCATATAATCCAGTTCCATCAATGAGGAAAAGAAAAGTCACCTGTCCATTTGCCAAATTCACAAGGCATGGATTGAATGATGTCCATGCTTCCCTGTTCTCAGGTCTTAGTCCGCTGTATCCGTAAGGCACCAACCTGGGGGAGGGTTGGCTTTTGCATACACGCAGCTGCAAGGAATAGGAGGAACCCGACACTGTAGGTCAGGTGAGCACCTTTTGGGCTCTGGGAAAAGGTGGCATTCTGCAAAGTTCTTCCATGTAAAGAAATAACCAACCAACCACTCCCTGCGGGTGAAACAGCAGCACCTCAGGAGCCTTTTTACTCCTTGCTTTGGCCGTATTCCACTGGAGGGCAAGTCAATAAAGGAAAGGGAAATCAATTTCTACAGAGCAGTGGTTTTCCAACAAACCGAGCCCATGGCATTTTTCTACCTGGGCTGAAGGATTCGATGGTTCACTCCACTGTTCCTGGAGAAGCCCACTAAACCAACAGTTGAGCCTTTCTGCGGCACTGAAGCTCCACCACTTCATCAGGCAATGAGCAAAGAGCATTCCTCCAAGCCTTTTTACTGTTTTGGGAGAAATGGGGGGCAACTGTTTTCTCTCACTCATCCACAGCTCTTTTTTCCAAGGCACTTGCCCTGGATTTGAACAGTGAGGCTGGCAGCCTTCTTGAGGTATGTATGAAAAATTAATTTCCATTCATTTTTGATCAGGATTTTCCCAGCTCACACCTTCCAATCTGAGCATAGACTCAAATACAGTCTCTGGTCAAGTGCATGGATAAAAAAGGAGTTCAGTAGCATGCAAGCATTAGAGAACGTGTGCAGGCATGTAATGGGAGAAAAGTACATTTGAAACAAATGAGACAATTGATAAATATCTTTGAAAAATGCATGAGCAAATCCACAGTAATTTCTTGTGCAAAAAGAAAACAAGTAAACAAAGCTCCTTTTCTGCTTTACGAGAGAGAAGCAGCTTTGAACTCGCAGAACCTCAGCCAGCTTGGATTTTGCTTCTGCGCACATTTGTTTAGCACTGAGAAGAGAGTGTGTGGATGCACGTTCCTGCAAAGGTGGCCCTCCTGTTGATTGTGCACAGAAGTAAGCAGGTGTCCAGCCAGGATGGGATGTGTCCACAACTGCGCCCCTTCCACTCTGGATGTAGCACTTCCCAAATATTTGCTCCCTCCTCAAGGGTCCTCAGAGCATTCAGAGATGCAGCATCAGTGATGCTTAAGTTAGCTCTGGATCAGGCTCTACACAGCTCACAACAGCCAGACCAAAAGCAGGCTTGGGTGCAATCAGTGCTTGAGGGCCACACGTCGCCAAGCTTGTAATGTGATTTAATGGTCAAGAGAAATGCATCTGACAACAGCTGGATTTTGAAAATGTGCAATAAAATACAGACTCTTGAAAATGTGTACAAATGCATTCCAATCAATGGGAGAAATCTCTATCTGTCTATCTCAAATATATGCACAACTGTTGCACACATTTAGAAACAATATGCTTGAAAACATGCATGGTTTTTCATGTGAAAGCAAAGAAATAAAAGTCACAATGGGGTGCATACCTGGTTTAGGACAAGCTTTGAAAAAGGGTTCAAAGAACATTGCCAGGCTCCATTTTTGCTGAGTCACACGTCCCTGGTTTTGCTGAGTCATGCGGCCTCTGGTTTTCCATCCACCCTTTCTCAGTTCTCCCAGCATGTCCTGCTTGGCAAGTGTTGACTGTTTGCCTTCTCCAAGCCCTCTCGATGTGCCACCGGAAGTGTCCAGTCCAGGCCATTGCTCTCCCCACCCAGAGGTTCTCAGTGGCAAATGCCCCAACATGAAACCACAGAAGCATAAAACAAAACACTGTACAGATGTGATGGCAAGTATTCAGCATGGACTGGTTTTGTTTAATTGCAAGTGCTTTATGGATGTTATGCAGGTTGCATGTCAATGATATCCCCCCACCCCCGCCTTCATTTTATCTCCAGCAAAGAGCAAGCATTGCTTACTAAATTTCTGCACGGGCAGAAAAGTGTTTGCACCCCTACATGCAAATTCTATTAAATTAGAGTCAGAGGCATGGGTCTTACTCTCAAGTAAATGTAATTAGGATCAATGTGTTTGTCTCTGTCTTTTGGACTTCCAATGACACATTTGTCTTATCTACCATGTGCCACATTCCCACATCCTTTCTAGCACACACCCTGGAGAGAAAATAAGGAGCAGATTGTCATCTTGTGCCTCAAATTGAGGGTTTACCACCTTCGAGTTATCACTTCTTATTTATTTTTTCACATTACTGCTAAGATTTGCTTGCCGTTGATTCAAATTCAGCCTGCCAAATATGACGTGCTTTCCTCTGTGATCCGTCACTGCTGGAAGTATTGTCTCCAAATGCAGATTTCCCTTGACTCACAGCTGCATCTCTCAAAGCACTCTCCACAGGAAACTCTGCTCTGCAGTCGCCCGCTAATCTTGACACCCCTGTGCTTTGCTCAGCCAGGCACTGCAGGGAATGAGAAAATGAGGAGAAATCATTGCCTGCTCTGGCCTGGGGTGAAGCCCAAGTTATCTGTAATGTTAAATATTGAATAGCAAGGCTTGGCTAAATTAGAAGATTACAGTGTTGGTGGCTGATTATGGGTCCCTGCACAGAACAGAGAAGAACATGCCGGCATGGATTCCTTTGCTGTTTCAGCTTCATTTGTTCAGAGCAGCATTTCTGTGTTCTGAAGCTGCACAGAAGCTTTTCAGATGTTCTCCAGCATGTCAGTAGTGCCAGGTAAACTGCTCTGAAAGAGGTTGTGCCGTTGCTGCTTCAGAACTTCTCAGCGTGAACATTGGAGCAGTTTACGCAACTGTGACAGGGATCAAATACATCATCAGCTCCCTTTAATGGTGTAGCAGCCATGCAAGGGGTTCGTGTTAAACTGATTGTGTGGATAATGGAACCAGTGATCCAGGAAGGTTGTGGGCTCTCCCACACTGGAGGCATTCAGGAAGCAGCTGAACAGTTCTCTGTCAACTTGGAGTCCTGCACCAGCAGGGGCTTGGACCCGATGGCCTTATAGGCCCCTTCCAGCTCTGCTATTCTAGGTCTCCGTGATTCTACGGTAATCATTCTGCAGAAGAAAGATGTTTGAAAGCCACAGATCAGAAATGCATGTTTTGTCTATAAAGTTTGGAAAGCTCAGAGAGAAGGCTGGGACTAACGTGTAACCTGTCCCTGAAACTTGACCCGAAACAAAAGTAATGATGTCGCAATGCTGCGTATGCAGTTTTTGTGCATCCCAGAAATGGAGTGGGGAGGTAATACATGGTGTTCAGAGGCACAGCAGAGTTTCGCAAGCATACCCCCCCCCCCCCCGGTTGGTCCCTCTTCCTCTTTACGGGCATCTGACACCTTCTGCATGATGGCAAGGGGATGGTGCCCTCTTGCTGCCCTTCTGCAAGCCCATTGCCAAATCTTATCATGTAGCATGTGAGAAAAAGGACTGGGAAAACTATGGCCAAATACTGTAACCAATCTCATCATACAATCACATTGATTGATTGATTGATTGATTGACTGATGGTATTTCTTGGCTGCCTTACAGGGCAGGAGCCCTCGCAAAGGTGGCTCATGACCTATCCAGGCTGCATGTGGGTCCCCACCCTGCTAAGCTGGAGTAGTAGCCAATGTTAGTCGTACATAGAGTGGACCTGGCCTTACTGTTAGAGTGAACTGGAACTGACCCAAATCATTTCCTCACAAAACAAACCATCTTTTTTCTCCATCCTCCCTCTGTCCTTAATCCCAGAAGTGTTTAAGGGGGAGGAGAGTTAGGGATCACAGGTCTGGACAAAGAACCCTAAAAGCCAAGCAGATGTTTAGGGGCTTGTAAAGTTCAGCTCTTCTTGGATGTGAGCTTTATGAGCCCTCAGAGTTCTTGTCTTGTTGGGACAAATCCTGGGAGAAAAATGTTGCTTATACAGTATGTGCCTCTGTATTATAAAATCAAACCTGCACCTCTTTCTCACAAAGTACCACCTTTCCAAGCCAGGTCACTGTTTAATGTTGCTGTTGCCTTAAGAAGATGGCTTTCTTAGCTGGACTGAGAAGCCTCCCTAATGCCTGTGTTCCGATCAGCTGTAGAAAAGCTGAGATGATGCTGTTTGTTTGTTTCTGAATGGGGCCACCTAAACAGAGGCAAGCTCCTGCTGAGCATAGCTGCCAAACCAGACTTCCTGGAGGGCTCCTCCATCAGACACGTTTGCATGTTTGAACAGACAGACGGGCTGACCTGAACTGTCATGAATTTGCTAGACTGACCTATCGATACAGCAATCAGGAATGCGTTCCATCCTATTGCATAGCCAGAAGTGTGGCTTCTAGATCAAGAGAGGTATTACTACCACTCTACACGACTCTGGTGCTCCCGCAACTGGAGTATTGTGTTCAGTTTTGGTCCCCTCATACCAGAAAGGATATAGCCAGGTTGGAGTCAGTGCAGCGTAGGGCCACAAAGTTGGTGGCCAGTTTGCAGGGGATGCCGTATGAGGCAAGACTGAGGGAACTGGGTCTCTTCAGCCTGGAGAAGAGGAGACTCCAAGGGGATCTGTTGGCGACATGCAGGTATGTGAGGGGGTGCCACATGGAGGTGGGTAGAGACCTGTTCTCTCCTGCAGAGGAAGGCAGGACGCGCTCCAACGGAACAAAGCTCAGGGAGCCAAGGTTCCGTTTGGATGCCAGGAAGCACTTCCTGACAGTCAGGACCCCGAGGGTGTGGAATGGGCTTCCACGAGAGGTCGTTGAGGCTCCATCAGTGCGGGTGTTCAAGGATAGACTGGATGTGCACACGGTGGGCATGTTGTGAGAGGAGCCGGCTGGTGCTGGAGGTCAGGCTAGATGGCCTGGGAGGCCCCTTCTGACTTGCTCTGTTTCTATGTTTCTATTGTTACTAGTACTTCTGATCTGTTGGAACATCATGCCATGCCTAAAGATACCAAGATACGCTTGTACCAACCTTATCTGGAAACTTAACACTCTGTATTGGTGTACGTGACTGGCAGGTTATAAAAGTGTCTGTACATTATTTTTATTTACCCAACATTTTAAAGCTTAATTAATTTTAATCTGGTTTTATTAATATTAATATCCTCAGTTGCATTTTATCTTGTTATTATAGTCATTGATTGCTTGTATTTATTGTTTATTTATATTATATTGTAAGCCATCCTGAGACAATTGGTTTGTATAGGATGGGATAAAAATATTCTAGATAGATAGATAAATGGGTTGTGATTTTGTCATTGAGTTTGCCTCTGCCTGGTAATATATTATCATTAGTGACTGTAGGTACTGGGCCACCGATCAATAAAGCCACAGAGGTTCACACGTTTGATCTTTCCCACAGACTCGAGTGTTCATTTCCTCGCAGACTGAAAACCGAGGTGCTGTCAGTCTGAGCCTCAGGTCCATGACTTTTGCTGTCCTCATGAAGCTCAGCAGATGTGGACGTAGTTGTTGCCTCAGTGGATGCCCAGGTGGCAACCGACACATGACACCTTAAGTGCCCCCGCGGAAGGACAGCATTACATAGATGCATTCACAATATTTCATCTGTACTGGATCTGCCAGGATGTGTCACTTCATTGGAGATCCAGCCTGTATTTTTGGATATGATGACACCTTGAGAGGCCCATGATGACAGGGTGATAGGAAAAATCTTGTAACTCTCCAGGAGTCATCTTTACGGATTACCTTTCTGTTAGTTTAGTTTTTAAGATGGAAAAATTACTTCTGAATAGTTTATGAAAGCAATGTGGAATTGCTTGTTGGAGCTCCCCCCTTCCCCCCTACCTTAGAGCAGCTAAAGCTTTTCTGCAGTTCCTTAATGGAGAGAGAATGGGAGAGAAAGAGGAACTATGCCTTCAGTGATTCAAATCCTGTAGGATCCTAAATTGGCTCATTTAATCTGTGCAGGCACTTAAGACATTTCCTAATTAAGCCACATTAAACCACCCCAAAATAAGCATTTTTCAGACAACTTTAAGGGGCTGATTTAAAGCCATAGGGGAAAAGAAAAAGAAGGCAGGATTCCACTGATAACTCCCACGACTTGTGATGAACATGCATTTTGAGCATTTTTACAGAAAGTAGGGACTTTCAAATATTACGGAAGCATGTTTTCCATTTTTCTTGGGTGCTTTCCTTGCATTCTATTATTTTTACTAGCTGCCTAAAAGGTGTTTTAAATGCATGCCTGCCATGTAATGTGTGGAGCCTGTACTCATAATTAGTGGTAGCTCCCAGCTGAATGCTCACTCGTTTGTTTATAGGATGGCCACGTAGGCACAGTATTTGCATTTACTAATTCATATGTCTAGAAATGACTTAGTGAAATCAGGGCTGCAATTTAAATGGAAATAAACTGTGTCTTGCTACTCTAAGGAAGACTTTGCCGGAATCCTGTGGGTCAGCCATCTGGGTATGAATGGTTGATGGAAGGACCAATGGTTGCTTCAAGGACCAATGGGAGGACCAAGGACCAATTGGTTCCTTATCTTAACCAAACGTGGGGCTGATGGCCCCTCAAATAGAGGACTGCCATTGCTAAAGTGTGAAAAATCACCACCCTCATTGAGATGCACATTTCTCCCTCTGGGTTAGCATGGTCACCAGCACTATTTCTCATGCCTATGTCAAGGGTTGGGGGAAACTTTTGAGGAATCCACCCCTATAGCGCTCACAGACTTCACCTTGTACTTGTCCCAGCCGAGCCCAGAGGAAGTCTGCAAATGGGGCAGAATGAGGGATGTGCAACGGACAGCTCATTTCTGCCTCAGGGGTGGTGCACAGAGGGTGTGGAAGAGGAACATGGCCATGGGTCACACAGGGCTTGTGCCTCTTGTGCTGCCACTGGGCTTGCACAGTGCATGGGGCTCACTTGCCTGGAAGGTGGACTCAGGGCTGCTGTGAATTCCTTGCTCATTCCTGTCTATATGCAGGCTAAACACCCACCCACACATACAGAAGGACTGTTTTTCTCTGAGTCCCCAAAGATCTGAATTTTTCATACTGGAAAATGTGAAAATGGGATGGGGCATTTGGCACATCTGTAGCTTAGTTAGGTGCTGTTTTCACCTGCTGTTCAAGGCTAAAAAGGAAGGCCTGGGAAAGGGAAGGAAAGGGGACAATAGCCAGAGCATCTCTCAATGAGACTGCTGAGCAAACAGGTCCTGCCCCACCCTTTGAAGCTCCTGGTCCTTGCTGTACCCGTAGAGAGAGTGGAATCCTCCTGGGAGTCAGTTTCTGCCCGTTGTGACTTTCCTCAGCAGTCAGATGGGCAGGTTAAATGGTGAGAAAGAGCCCTCTTCTTGCACTAGCGCAAGATGCTCCAGAAGGCAGTACAGAACAAAGGTAAGATGCATTCAGGGTCAATTACAGGCAAAGGCAATTTGCCTCATTGCACAGCTTCACCACTGATCGTTGAGCACATCAGAAAGACTTTCATCCTTGGCTTCCCTTCCTCTGACTTAGTGGAGCATCAGTTAACACGCCAGAGCCTTAACTCTGCTTTTTGATCACAGAATAACACTGACATTGGGCTTCAGTTCCTAAACACTGCAGTCCTCATCGCCTTCTCCTCTGCAATATTGGTACCAAGGGTTGTCTCCTGAAGACACTGTCAGGAGAAACTCTCCATCCAGGTGCCTCTCAATAATGCTGGAGGAACACAATTCCCACCCATTCCTCAAAACAAGGGCATACAGAAAAGTCAGCATAAAACGAAGAAGCACACAGGACCATGGCAGACACTTGTGTTGTGCACGATTTGGACTAATAAACACATCATAGCATTATTATTATTTGCATTCTCTGATATTTGCAGTGTAGTTTCTGGCTCAAAAATGCTCAGAGAAATGCACATTTTTAAACAAGTTAAATACCTGTTTCATGGGGATAGATATAAAATGGGTATTTTGTAGGGAAATGTGTACAAAATGCACACAGCTTGTGGAAATGTGTGTCTGAAACGCAATATTGTGCATCTTCAAAAATAAGCATTTTGCTGACACTGAAGAGTTAAGCTGTGTGCTGCTCTGAATTCCCTCTGATTTGCTCTTGGATTGGCTGCAGGCAAGTAATTAGATCTAAATTAAAATAAAGTTTTGTTTCTACAAATAGGCTTTTATCATTAAATGACATAATACTCTAAAAGGTGGTGTATCATACGAGGCTGTTACCAAGATTATGAGGGAGACCAGAGAAGAAAGGTGCTCTCTGAAGGTCCTTTGTTTGATCCTTCTCCATTTTATTTCAAAGAGAGAAAGAGGAAGAAAATTAAACACAAGCATAGAAACAGAGCGAGTCAGAAGGGGCCTCCCGAGCCATCTGGTCTGACCCTGGTTCCAGCCAGCTCCACTCATGACATGCCCAGCACGTGCATGTCCAGCCTATCCTTGAACACCCTCACCAACAGGGCCTCAACCACCTCCCGTGGAAGCCCATTCCACACCCTCGGGGTCCTAACCATCAGGAAGTACTCCCTGGCATCCACCTTAAATCTTGTTTCCCTGAGCTTTGCTCTGTTGGAGCGCATCCACCTCTATGTGACACCCCCTCACTTCCACCCTCTGGAAGACACTTTGGCATTTCAGCTTTCTTCAACTAAGCCTGCATACTAACTTAAGCCCGACTGAAGACAGTGGAAATGGCTAACTGCTTCTTAGTAAATCTCCATAGCTATTGTTACTGGTATGCGGTTAGTCTGATAAATCTTTCTTTAAGATCCATTTAGTTACATTCATTAAAGAAATGGAATTTCTGTTCAATCTGTATATCTCAGTTGGGGTGACATGGAGGCAAGTCACCATCAGGAGGCAGAAGCCAGTACCATGCCCTCCACCTCCAGGTGCTGATTTGAAGCTGAGAAACAGTTTTTCTCCTCTTGAGCAGACTGTGGCCACGGGTGTCCCAGGGAACCGGCCTGCTCAGGAAGCTCAGCCTGAGATCTCCTGCTGTTGGAGATGTGGGGACAAAGGTATGGACCCCAGTCTCCGCTGGATGGGCAAGAGGAAGGTGGGTCATTGCTGTTGGGGACTTCTTACTAAAGGGTACTGAGGAAGCAGTGTGCCAGCCGGACCTGGGAGTGAGGAAGGACTGCTATCTGCTGTGTGCATGCATCTGGCACGTGATAGACAGCCTGGAGCATCTTTTTCCCTCAGGGGGTCATCAGTTGCATCTGTGATCCACATGGGGACAAACAACACAGCCAGGCAGGAAATGGGTGGGATCACTCAGGACTTCAAGGCTTTGGGCAAGAGACTCAAGGACCAGAAAGTTCAAATGGACTTGTCCTTGCTCTTGCCTGTCCATGGACATGGGCCATCCAAGAGGAGGGTTGTGGAGATGAATGACAAGCTGAGGACCTGGTGTCAAGGAGAATGTTTCAGGTTCCTTGGCCACAGCAACTGGCTCCTTGCCAATGGACTTAGGTGAAGGATGTGGTGCTCCTCAAGAGGATGGGGAAAGTGACTTTCAGGAATACTGTAGTGGGCTTCATCTGGAGAGCTTTAAACTGATCCAGGGAGGGTGGGATCAGGGCCCTCAGAAACCAATCATGAAACTTTATTATTATTATTATTATTATTATTATTATTATTATTATTATTATTAGGATCAGACTGCCAGGGGCAGGGCAATGTGGTGACTGCAGGGCCTGCCATGACTTGTGCACAGAGTGTCCAGTGTCATGCTCCCAGGTGCACATGAGCAGCTGACCGTTTTGGTGGGACTGAGAGCTCAGAGTAGGAGGAGGATGGGGAGCTGGCTGAGCCAGACAAGGTTCAGGGCTCAGACACTGTTAAAAGAATTGTTGTTGCGACAGACAGTCTGAGCCCGTCTCTCAGTACCAGTCTGAGCCTGCTCTGGAAGAAAGTAGGTCAAGGACACCCTTGGGGCCTAGTCGCTCCACCTGTGGGAATGAAGGACAAGATGGACATGAACTTCCTGGAAATGTAGATTGGAAATGGATAGTTTCTCGGAAGGAGAGCACCTGCCTCCTGAGGAATGGGACCCATGGGCCCACTTCTACAGCCACAGGCTGGCCCAGTTGGGGGCCCAGAGTGGAGAAAGCAGGAGCACCCAGTTCCACAACGCCCCTCCCTCCAGAGGCAGGCCCCAAAGGGTTCCTAGAGAGGGTTCAACACCTCACTTTGTGTATGCTCAGAGATTTGTATATACCTGAAGTCTTCTATGTAGAATAAAGATGCTTACAAGAAAGTGCTGGAGAGTCTGTTTTGCTGGGGAGGGAATGTCTAGCTCACAACATCGAGGTCTCCTGGGAATAGGTGGGTACAACCTGGTGGGGATTACGGAAACACGGTGGGATGAAAAGCAGGATTGGAATGTTATCATAGAAGGGCATGCTCTTTTTAAGAAGAACAGGAAGGGAAAGAAGGGAGGGGGTGTAGCACTATATGTTAAGGAAGGGATAGAGTGCAATGAGATAGGGTGCATGGTAGAAGGGGATCAGATGGAGGTGTGGGTAAGATTGATAGGTCTAGAGGTGGCCAAGGATCTGATAGTGGGCGTATGTTATTGTCCACTGGGTCACCCCAAGACCCTGAACAATGCTCTGATAGACCAGGTTGGAAGGGTATCCCAGGGGAGGGACACAGTCATAATGGGAGACTTTAACTTCCCTGATCTTAGCTGGGAGATGTATGCAGCAGTGGTGGATAGGTCCCATTGCTTCCTAGAAGCCATGGAGGGAGGGTTTTCCACCCAGAGGGTCCGAGAGGCAACAGGGGTGGTGGGACATCCTAGATTTGCTTCTGACCAACAGGGAGGATCTGGTGGATGATGTGCAGATCAGGGGAGCTCTGGATGTGGGTGTCCACTCCACCCTGTGCTTTGAGATCAGAGCAATAGGGATGAGTGGTAGGACAAGTACTAGCCTTCCTGAGGCTTTGCAAAGGATGGGAGAAAATTTTTTTAAATAAATAAATTAAAGAAAGAAAGAAAGTGGTAGGAGTTGGGACTTCTTGAGGGCCAACTTCAGTCAGGCCAAACTGGAAGAGGTCTCTTGGGAGAGGGTACTGGAAGGCAAGGGACTTCAGGAGAGGTGGATGGATCTAAAAATCTGCAGGAGAAGCCCTTCTCCGGGAACCCTCTGTGAAAGAAATTAGGAGGGTAAGTACTCGGAGGAGGGCTTTCTCTGCGGTGGCGCCCAATCTATGGAATGCACTCCCCAGAAAGGTCCGCCTGACGCCATCGTTATTTGCTTTTCGGCGCCAGGCAAAGACCTTTTTATTTAAGCGTCACTTTAATTGTTAACAGTATTTGATTATTTATCTGGCCAGGGTGACTTCTTTTATATCGTTATTTATTTTATATTGTTATTTTATATTTTATATTGTTACTATTGTAATTTTTTATTATGTTGTAAGCCGCCCCGAGGCTTCGGCGAGTGGGGCGGCATATAAATGTTTTAATTAATAAATAAATAATAAATAAATAAATAAAAAGGGAGTCATGGAGGTGCAAGCCTTAATGATACCACTGATTCGCAAAGCGGGGAGGCATAGGAGGGCCCAGCATGGATGCAAAGAGAGGCGGTAAGAGGGATTAGAAGGAAGAGGGGCCTCCACAGGAAGTGGACACTGGGGCAAGTGGACACAGGGGTATACCAGGAAGAGGCAGCATGATGCAGAAGGATTCTTCACAAAGCTGAGGCTGATTATGAGCTGAGGCTTGCAAAATATGTCAAGAGCAACAAAAAGGGCTCCTACTTTCATATAAATAGCAAGAGGAAGGGGAGACAGGTGGTGGGACCACTTGAAAGGGAGGGAGGGGATCTGGTAACTGATGTAAGGGAACAGGCACAGAAGTTAAAGGATGGTTTTGCTTCTGTGCTCTCCCCAAAGAAGGTTGGGGAAGTGCTACTTGGTCTGCCAGATGAGGTTGGGGTTATGGGGGCACTGATTGGAGTCACCCCGCTAGACGTCAAGGAGCTCCTCAGGCCATGGATGTTGCAAACGCACCAGGCCCAAATGGGCTACAGCCAAGGTTACTTCAGGAATTGGTAGGGGTGCTCTTGTATGCATTGGCCTACATTTTGAGGCCTTGTGGAAAACAGGACGTTTTGGAGGATTGGAGGTTGCAGTCTTCAAAAAGGGCAGCACAGCGGATATGGGGAATTACAGGCTGGTTAGCCTTACATCCGTTCTGGGAAGAATGATGGAAAGATTCTTAACTTTGAAGGCTCTAGAAGCCCTAGGTGGGGATGCAGCCACGCAACATGGATTCCATAAAAAGAGGTGCCTCATTTTCAGTTACATGGAGAGGGAAATTCAGCATGTCCTTTCCATGCTGCACACACAGCTGATGCAGAGAGGTGAGAAATTTGTTTGGGTCATTTTATGTAACAGCATATTAAAACCCATGCATTTCTTTACAAACAGAATGGGAATATACATTTTTTTAAATGAATGTGGGAGAAAACAAAAATGCTGTGTTCTTCAATCCATCCATGGGGATAGATGAACCAGCAATTTTTACCATCATTGAGCTTCTCCAAACCTGGCTTTCCTTTCCTCATTTCCCATACTTGATTGCACTCTGTTTCCGTTTTGCTCAAATTAGAGAAGTCTGTATTTCAAATGGGAAAACACACATTTTTTAAAAAGAGCATAGCTGAATGTGCATTTTCTTCAGAAATTTAATTATAAATATATGCTTTTGGGAGAGAAAATGTGCATAGTTTGAAGTGCACGCTTTTTGAACACAAGCTCAAATTCAGTAGAACATGAACTTTTCTGTCAAAGAATGCTCTGCCTTGCTTTCACAGTTGCAAGTGGGACATGTTCACATGCTTTGTGTGTCTCATGTGGGATTTGCCTGAGCTGCACAATGTGTGTTCCAACCCCACATCCCCTTGGGTAGCATGAGATCTGCTGAGTCTAAAGTGCATTCATCTCTCAACTTGCCACACTAAGACATACTTCCAATACAAAAACTGCTTTTAGTACATGAACAGATGCAGTGTCTTAAACTACAGTTCAAACATAATCCATTTTCAAGTTAGAATGAAGGCAGCAAGCATGAATCTTACATGCTCACGTTCTCTTAACCCTTAGGAAAACAAAGGACTCTATGCCCTGGATAGCATAGGAGAGAAAATAGCATGGCAACAAGGAATCACTTCTGAAAGAACGGAAAGTAAAAGATGGGCCTGTAATCCATTGCACTCGCTGGACTCCTTTCCTGTCTTCATCTCTAGCCAGGAAGTGAGCTGAGTCTGTAAATGCAGCTTCCTTGCATGAAGTATGCTAAACCACAAGTCACGTGTACAGAAGCAGAACTCATGTGAGCAAGCTGGCCTCGTCGACTCACTTGGGCTTGCTGGATGTGGGCTTGCCACAAATTCTTGGGACAAGGTGGACTTTGGGCAGAGGAATGATGGGCTGGAGCCTGGCAAGCAGAGCCAGACTCTGCTGGTTTCCTGCCTCAAACCAGAGAGTGCGAGAGCCCCCAAGCCAATAAAGCTTCGTTCAGCGAGACTGACTGTTTAGGTTCTCACTCACTCTTTCTCCTTCCTGTGGCTGCACTGTGTACACAAGGCTCCTCTCCACCACCACATTTCTGGACCCTAGTGGTGCTGGGTGACTGATGCTTCCCTCTGTCACCACACACCCTTCCCATACAAAAGATTTCAGTCTGCACTCATTTGCCAGCTGATTTCCCCATGTGCCTTGTGGTCGTCCAAATGCAATTGCTGCCATTGACAGAGTCCAACAGGTCAGCCTCAGAAGGAGCTGCCTGGCAAAAGAGCAGGAGCCCAAATGAAACAGCAAACAGGAATATGTTACAGGGAATGAATCTGAAACAGAAGCCAGTTACTGGAGGTATTTCCATCTGCTGTAACATCAAGAGATTCATTTAATCTATATTTTATATGTCTAAAAGAGTCGTATCACAGCAGGAGCCTTACAAACAAGCCACACTGAATGCTATTTGTTACCCAGTCCTTTGCAGGAAGGAGCCTAATGTCCTTTAAATTTAATATAGCTGAATCATATAGGATGTTTGTAGCTATGACAACTAGGGCACGGGTACCAGCAATGGCACCATTCTTTGTAGCATAGCTACAGCACCTCCAGCTATGAAGGGTCTCCTGTGTGTTGCATCCTGATGCAATGTGCTTCTCTTTGCCGAATGGGGAAGGCTCCCTGGGGCAATGTTCCTGGGCTTCGTTTCCTTTGCATGAGTGAGAACTCCGAAGCAAATGGGCATTTGTGATGCTTCCTTTATTTATAAATGCACAACAAGTGGGGCAGGAAGGCAGTGCTCAGCTGCAACTTTCTCATGCAAGCACCATCTGCATCCTTTCCACTTCAGTCTCATCTCACTTGCTGGTGGAAAGGGGCTGTTTGCCTGAGCCAGCAATTCTCACTTGGTAGATTTCTTCTGCAGACTTAGTGTTTGATCACATAGGTAGGTTGGGCCCATGTAGTGTGCACTTTCTCTCCATTTTCCTGGCAAACCTCCACCCTCACTCCCATACTATGGAACCTCTTCCCCGGCCAAGCCAAACTGGGTCCATATGAAATAGACCTCTAAACCGGCTTGGTCCATCCTCAAAGCAGTCCTCTCAGCTGCTTCTGAGCCACTGAACCTGCTGCCTCACTCCTGTGTTCTCTGCTTGGAATGGCTCTGTGGTTTTGCAGAGGGCCACAGTTCTCGCCCCAGCAATAGGAGCACAAGTGCAAACTTGCCTGCTCTCCTACACCAGGACAGGCATTTCATTCCAAAACCAAGATACTTCTCCTATCTATCGGGAAGCCACCTCCCGGGTATTACCTCCCATTGATGAAACGCCAATGCTTATTCTGGACCATTAATCTGCAATCAGCCTAGCACAGGACATTAACCAGCAATCTGCTTGACACTTTTATAACAGGGCATCGTGTATTCTATTGTTTAGAAAACAATCTAAAGTCTTCTCTCGTGCAATTCTATTACCGTGCCAGGAAAAAGCAGATCACTGTGTGACCTGTCTGCCTTCTTATTCCGCAGAAGCACCAATTTTCATCCTGCCCTTTTAACAGATTTGTGGAAGATTTCAGATATTTTCATGGGATGCCTTGTTTATCCAGGTCCCCATAGTGATGAAAAGGAAGGGCAATGCCATTTAGTCCCACTCCCAGCCCTCTTTTGGATGTTGGGGGGAAATAGTTGGAGGGGCACAGTCTTAAATATTTGAGCAGCAAATTTGTTCTTGAAGAACATCTTTGTAAAATGGCTCTCCCTCCCCCAGCCATCACATTATTTCCAGCTTTTACTGTATAAAAAGTTATAAATAAACATGAATAAATCAAAGAAGGAGCTATTGTAATTATGGCTATTTATTCGGTGTAGGCATTTGATATGTGTAATGGTTTTTAGAGAGCTAAAGCAAAGAACAAGATACCTCACTCTGAGGCTCTTGCAGTCTAGATTTATACACAAGAGAGAAGTCGCATGAGGGAGCAAGGAAAGATCTACGAATAAACAGAAATCTCCTAACTCCAAGGCAATTGAAGGTTCCCCCTCCATGTACAGAAGGTCAAGCAATGCTGGGAAGATTGTGTTGGGAACTTGACAATTTAATTATAATATTAGCATAGTGCATTAACAATACATACAAGCAAACCTTGCACCACTGCAAGGACATTCCACAGTTACTTTGTTCAGAGACTATCTGCCCACCTAGCTAGCTATGCACACGCACATGTGCGCACACACATGCACACACACACCAGCAGCAACAGCAAACAACCACGCTCACCTTCATATTTATTCATTCTCTATTTATGCTGGAACAAGACTTTGGGAGAAGCGAGAAGATTGCAGCCCACATTTTTAGAAGTGGATATTCTTGTCATTAATGTTATTTCTAAATGGGCCAATAGTTGAAACTTTCTGAGTGGTCACAGCAATTCATAACACTGGTACAAAAATAGAGAATAATAAAATACAGATACAATGAAATTCAAAGAGAATTTCCAACATGCACAACTTAAAATGGCTTAAACAGCAAAACAAGAGCCATAAGCACCACGTTTAAAGCGCCTGGCCGGCCGCATTGCGTGAAACGGACTGCACGAGAGGAGGGGGCTGTCGTAACGAGAGCCAAGAAGATGGCAGATGAGCTGGGCCTCAGTGCAAAGGCCTCAGGCCCACTGCAGTCACGAGAGGCCCTTTGTCAGGTGTTGCCGCTCCAAGCCATGTAGGGCTCATAGGTTAAAACCGTAATCTTGAACTAGGCTTCAGAGCATACAGGAGCGTAGTAGAAGAAAGCCAGGGTGGGCCTGGTCCCAGTTTTTAATCTGGCTGCCACATTTTGCACAACCTGATGCTTCTGAGCAGCATCCAGTGCCCCATGTAGAAAGCATTGGACTAATCTGACATGGAGGTTGCCAGGGCACCGACTGCAGAAGTGAGGTCCTCCCTGTCCAGGCAGAGGCAAAGCTGAGCTACCAGTCAGAGCAGGTAGAAGGCATTCTGTTCCGCTAGGGCCACTTGGGCATCAAGGGGCAATGATGTCTTCAGAAGGACACCAAAGCACTGGGCCTGCTCCTCATGGGAGTGCAGCCCCATCCAGAATAGGATGCCTGTCCTCCAGGTGGACAGAAGAACCGCCCCCTACAAACAGTGCAGTCTTGCCTGGACAGCTATCATTATTCTGCATCCAATCCAGCCAGGCAGGCACCAATTTAGCACATCCGCAGCCTCACTGATGAGGATGGAAAGGAGAAACAGAACTGTGCATCATCAGCATATGGACAGCTGCAGACTCCAGATCCCTGGATGTCCCCACTCAGCAGTTTCATGGGGACACAGAAACATAGAAACAGAGCGAGTCAGAAGGGATCTCCCGGGCCATCTAGTCTGACCTCCGGCTCCAGCCGGCTCCGCTCACGACATGCCCACCATGTGCACGTCCAGCCTATCTTTGAACACCCTCACCGATGGGGCCTCAATGACCTCTCGTGGAAGCCCATTCCACACCCTTGGGGTCCTGACTGTCAGGAAGTGCTTCCTGGCATCCAAACGGAACCTTGGCTCCCTGAGCTTGGCTCTGTTGGAGCGTGTCCTGCCTTCCTCTGCAGGGGAGAACAGGTCTCTACCCATCTCCATTAAATAGCATGGGGAATGAGAGTGACTCCAAATGAGACCACTGATGGAAAACCCATGGGCCCAACAATATTCCCCAAGCATAATGTTCAGGAGTTGGCCATTCAGGCAGGAGCAGAAATGCAGCAGCATAGACAACTCCCCAGCTCAAATGGTCACCCCAGAAAGATCATAGAATCATATAACAGTTGAGTTGGAAGGGGTCATGAAGGCCATCAAGACCAACCCCCTGCTGGTGCAGGACACCAAGTTACACCATCTCACTCAGAGGGCTGCCCAGTTTCTTTTTGAATGTCTCTGGTGTGGGATGCACCAAATACTACTAATAACATAGCTGATGCAGCAGACTGGTTGAGAGAACCAGTTGCATCAGCAGGGTGACCAGATCTGTCTCCTTCCTGACATGGACCATGATGCAGAAGTGGTTTCCATGCTGAAACCAAGCCTGAGCCACAAATGAAATGGGTCCAGGTGGTCTGTGCCTGGAGCCTGACTGCCTGCCTCACCTAGAAAGGGAACATTTGCCCCTTGCCTAACGAGGCTGAGCTCATCTGTGTCTTGAGGGGATCTCTTCAGGAGAGGTCTCACTCCGGTGTCCTCCAGATGCCACCTTTTGCAAGGACATATTGGTCACCTGCCTGGCTCAGGTGGCCTCCCTGACCTTCCACACTAGTTTTCATAAGCCAAGGTTTACCCCCACCTGCTTTTAAGCCATTTTGTATCTTGCTCCATCACTCTCAGTTCCAGGGTAGGACCACAGAGCTGCACAGACTCTACATACGACAGGTGCTCTGGAGCAATCCGGCCAAATATCTCTGCATTCCAAAGACTGACCTGGGTTTTGATCAAACCACCTCTCATACCAGCTGGGACACCCTGCACTTGCAAGATCCCTCTGGAAACTCTTGTGAGCCTTCAGCTTCTGGGGGTGGGTGCTTTTTAATAGCTCCCCCGCTCTTACAGAGGGGGAAGCTGCTAGCACTCTAACCTTCGCAGGGGGTGATCTAACCATGACAGAGGGATGAACTGATTCCTCCATCCCACCCCAGTTGAAAAGCGAATAGCTCTGGAGTGTGCCCTGCTACGTGTATCATGGTCTCCTCCCATGGTTGCTGAGGAGACCATGATATCCAGAGCCACCCGTCTAGACAAGGAGCCCTCACTTGGAATGTTCACATCCCTGAAGAACAACAGCCTGAGGACCTCAGCTTCCTATATGAGACCACCTCTGCTGGATCAAAGAGGGAGACTTCTGGAGGGGGGCATGGGCAGCACAGCAACAAGACCCCTAATTGTCCTGCTGGGCCAACACAAGATGCAAACTCTCGAGACCAGTGGTTAGACCCCAATCTTGCATATTTGTTAGGTGCTTGGAGATTTTGTGATACTGGTGGAATCGCCTTTCTCCATGCAAGGCTGCCAACATGTTAGCTCTTCAGAGCTCTCTTTCAGGTCCCCATCATTGCCACCACCAAACACACTGTATGAAATTGGAAATCTGAGATGAGGCTTTGCCACTATGGTACCAAAGATTGGGAACACCCAAGGAAGACCTCTCTGTTTCCATCTTGGCTCACTTTTAGGGAAGGGTAGACAATTTCCTTTCTGGCTGACTTCTAGGGTTCCACAGAGTTTGTGGAAGGCATTTTCCAGATTGTCAGGAGCTTTGATTCCATTGCCCACTCATGTCTGGTATCAGATTTTTTCTCTATTTCCCAATTTCCCAAATTTGTACCTGCATATTTTCATACATTAGCCTATGGGGAGAAAGGCACCCTTTTGGCCAGTGTTTTTAATTTAATCTGTACTTTTTCCACAAACAAAGTGATGTAAAAATTTAAAAGTAAAAAATGGTCTGTAGTTGGGATCCACATAACTCAGGAAAAGCTGGCCTGCTGTGGAACCTGTAGGTTGGAGTTCTAGAAATCTGGACTCACTTGGATCTGCTGTGCATTTCTCAGGCATGCCTGCCCACCTCACATTAGAAGTGAACTTACAGCACCCTCAGCTGCCTTGCAGTGACTAGGCAAGGCTGCAGATGTTACACGAAGAATGCATGCAAGAGAATGAGACAGAGACCTGGATGCCTCTTTCCTGGGTGCAGGACATTTTTGGGAGATTGGAGGACAAATCTGTGAGGCTCAACACACCTCATCCCTTCTCTGGGGCGAGTCTCAATGCTGGCCCATCACACCTTGCAGTGGATGCAAAACACCAGCCATGCGTGCTTCATGAGCTGCAGCACTGCCCCATCCCCGTGTCTGAAGGAAGGAAGGAGGGGGGGGGGGGG
>NW_025336599.1:376171-489823 GCF_004798865.1 Varanus komodoensis
TTATTATTATTATTATTATTATTATTATTATTATTATTATTATTATTATTATTTTTGAAACATCTCTTGCCCTACCTGCTCCCCCACTTACACGCTGTTGGGGCATGGCTCCCATTTCCTCGAGTTTGTGAACACATTTATGAATATGTTCATTAGGGTGAGGGGGAAAATGCATTTAAAAATTCACTTTCTTTTTCTAAAAAGTATTTTTTCTGCTTTAGTTGATAGGTAAAAGTAACTGACTGGGCATGTACTTTAAAAATATGTTCAAAATATATTTCAGGATAAATATTTCTATCCCTTCAAAATTGCTCTTTTTGACCTGATTGCAACTGGGGAGTGCTGTGCTTTGTACAAACACACAGAAACTGGTTGAATGGAAGCTTTCTGAATTTCTCTGTGCCTTTCTCCTCTGCGCTGGCCAGCTCTCTAAGCAAACCCATACATTCTCGTCTTGCAGAGTATGAATTATCTATCAGGAACTTCAAAATAAATGAAGGAAAAAAATGACTGAATATTTAAACGTGCTGCAACTCCATCCCATGATAGATCATTCTGGACCAAAATTCATTTTTTTCTCCTGGATATCTACTACTGCTATAAACTTCCAGTTTATCATATAACATTACAATTTATGGTATAACCAGCTTGTGTACAGACTATAAACCCTTTGTCAATGCCACTGCAAAGACTTTATAGGCCATAAATAATAGAAGAGTGATGGTATCTGTCCTTCTTCTTTTGCCCTGCACATCCAATATATTGGACTTCAAACATGTCAAAAGACTAGCTTGTTTTACATACAATAAAGGTTACAATCGATTTTTTAAAAATGGGAGAGAATCCTGATACGTATTTGTGCACAAGTCTTCATTAAAAAATGCATGAGATCACAGAGAAGAGGCTGCAAGAATGATCATCGAGCCTTCTTTATTAAATTGGGAATTTATGGCAGAACACGGGAGAGAAAGGAGGATGAGGATGTTGCTTTCATTTCCAAGCCAAAATAATCATTTTTTAAATCTCATCAGATTGCTGAAGTAATGAATTCAAATAATGGATTATGTTTTTAGGAATCCTGAGATGTTTAGGCAGGCGTACGTAAGGGTGAAGACAGGTATAAAATTCTTCCAATGGCATTTGTCCCTCAGCCTCAGATGCTGGGCCGCAAATCTATTATTCTGCCTCCCCATTCATGGCCCAATCCATATCTGGCTGACATTTGCCCCTTTCCGATGCTTGTTGTCAGCTCCTTTGGGGGGCAGAGAAGCACCCCACCAGTGATTATGAACACATGGGCAAAATTGAATATCTTGATAAACACACAGTCCAAGGCCAATGCAAACCTTCCAGGAATTCCAGCCAAAAGGCTGTCTTATCTCCAGTTAAAAAGGGCTATTATCTCTCCCTTCCCAGGAGAAACCAAAGCAGAACTGATTTGATTAAGAACAGATTAACCTCACTAACACAGCTATCCTGGGTTTTACACCTGTCACTTTAGCACGCCAATTTATATTTATTCAAAAAGCCACCAGACAGTAAATTAAGCATTGCCCTAATTAGAAAAATGTCATATGTTACAGTGGGGGAAGCAAGCAGATCCAATTTCCATGCAGATCTGGGGAATGTGTGTTTTAACATGGACTGCCACCAATGCTTTGAAACACTCATTTCTGTTACACATGCAAGTCATGTGTTTATACTTATAGAAGGGAAGGGAAAATGGCTTAGTGGCATGTACAGGTCTGGACTAATTTTAAGCCACCCAATGTTACCTTGGTCCAACAGTCTTGATTGCTTTCTAATCCCAGCTTTGCTGCTGCATGTTCCACAAGTATGCTGAGAACGTGATGCAAATAAGCAAGCCTGGCTTAGTGGGAGAGCACATGATCTGGATTCAAAGATCCAGGCCTGGTACTTGGCATACCTAGTGAGAAGTACCAGCAAACCTGTTGTTGGAGACCGTGGAGAAGCAAGGCTTTGGAGGTAAATGCCAGAGTAAAGGTTATAACACATCTTTCTAGGTTCCTCTGTGGTGGTCCCACACGGCTCCACTGTGGTTTGAACACAAGTGTTCCCCTTTCCAGCTGACATGAGGGTGCCATGCCATCTATAGGAACTGTACTGGGCTGTGTGTTATTTCTGAAGTTTCTAAAGCTCAGCACTGCACAGAGAAACTCCTGCCCGTTCTGTGTTGCATTGTCTGTGTTCTGTGTGTGGAGACAGGAAAGGAGTGCGGGAGGGAGGGGCTTCCTTTAAAGCCTCAAACAGCCCCTCAGACGAGTTTGTTTGTTTATCCAGAAGGATACCGTTCCTCACTAAGGCCATAGCTGTATTAGAGAGATTAACAGAACCGAAATTTTATGCATGTGCCATGTGCACATGGCAAAGACAAAACAAATCAGGCACGGAGGTATGAGCGGGCATGGTGCAACACAGGGAAAAACAGGTTCTGAGTGCATAACTTTGAAAAAGGTGTGGGGAAGCTGGATAAAGCAGTTCTGGTGAGTAATACCTCTCAGCAAGTAACGTTTGAAGGTCAGGCTTGGCAGACTAAAAAGGATTCTTTTCTTCAAATATGCCGAGTCCCTTTCACTCTCTTTTCATCCCCCATCTTGCCATTCAGGTTAACCAGGAGTGCAAATGGGGTCTCCACATCCTGCCTGACAGAGCCTGGACCCTCAGCATCTGCTGCCAGAAGAAACAAAAGCAAACAGTGGCGCAGAGAAAGGAAAACTGCTGAAGGGACAATTCCATGGATCCTAGACTAGATTGGGGAGAGCATTTCTAGACCATCAGAGACAGCAATGCTGTCTATCTCTAAGCGTGTGCTACAGAGGAGGGACCAGTGCCACCAATATGATTCCTGGCTGGATCATAAAATCGTGGAATAGTAGAGTTGGAAGAACCAAGAAGGTTATTGGGGTGAACTCCCGGCTGTTGCAGGGCACCAAGTCACACCATCCCACTCAGATGACTGTCCAATTTCACCTTGAATGTCTCCAGTGTGGGAGCACCCAGCACCTCTCCAGGCAGCTGGTTCCACTGCCCTATTGCTCTGACAGTGAGGAAACGTTTCCTGATACCCGGCCTGAGTTGACTCATTTATTTATTTGAAAAATATAGAGTCATACATTAAATATTTCATGTTGGTTTAACAACAATTAAAAAAAGCAAATAATTCAACAATAAAACATTTTAAAACACCTTTGTGTCAGTACTAAAATGATTAATACCATTTAACAATTAAAACATGGAGTAAATAAAAAGATTTTGGTCTGGCACCAGAACAAATAAAGCATTGCCACCAGAAAATTCCATGCCCTACAACCTGGTATCAGCGAGATCTTGACCTTTGTCTCTGGGGCAGCCTTTGAGGTACTTATAGAGGGATCTCATGTCCCCCTCAGTCTTCTCTTCTCAGGACTGAACATGCCCAGTTCTCTCAGTCTTTCCTCACTGGGCAGTGTTTCCAAAATCTGGACCCTTTCTCATTTTTCTGCATCTCTCTTAAATCTCAGTGCACAGAACCGTGCACAATATTCCAGGTGAGGTCTGATTAGTGAGGAGTACAGAGGAACTACTACTACTTGTAATTTGGAAGTCATACTTCTATTAATGCATCCCAAAATAGCATCTGCCCTTTTTGCAGCTGCATCACATTGTTAGCTCATATTTAGTGTGTGGTATACAATAACTCAAGGGTCCTTTTCTTTTTTAAGGTCTGTTGAGCCCCATATTCCCCATTGTGTATTGATGTCTTTGGTTTCTTTTTTCTGGGAGGGGGACTTGGCACGTGTCCTCATTGAACCTCATTCTGTTGCTTTCAGCCCAGTGTTCAGTTTGTCAAGATCGCCCTGGATCTTCCGTCTGTCTTCCAGGGTGTTCACTATTCCACCCGGTATTAATTTGAAGACAGCTGTTTCTCTCATTCCTTCCTCTACCTGCTGCTAGTGGAAGTTGTCAACAACATATGTCAGGAATCTCTTTGTGGGAATTGTCTCCCAGCCTATATCAGGGAATCTGAAGTCCCCTGTGATGACTTTGTCATTCTTCTCAGATACACTGACAAGTGGCCTTTGGAAGGTTGCATCCTTGTCCTCTTTTCGACTGGGTAGTCAGTAATAGACACCAAAAACTAAGTTTGGCTCACGTTTTGCTCCCTTTAAATTAAGCCAGATGCTCTCAATGGGGCTATTAAGCTCCTTTTCCTGTATTTCTCAGCAAATGTATGTGTCTCTTATGTATAGTGTGACTCCACCTCCCTTTTTGTCATTTCTGTTTTTGTTTACTCCTGTATCCATGGAGAGCTCCATGAAGCAGGTTGGACTGAACCCTGTGACTGGCCCAAAGCCATCCAGTAAGCTTCATGGCTGAGTCAGGACTACAATGCAGATATCCTGAGATTCAACCCAGCACTCTAACCACTCTACCACCCTGCTGATAGTTTGGCATCATCAGTAAATTGTATAAGCCCATTGCCCAGTGTATGAGCTCATTATCAGATAATTATAAGTAAGGTAAATATAGTTCCTTGAGGATCCTTCAACTGCAAAAAATTACTTTCTCTTCATTAACCATTGAGTGATCCATAAGAGGCCCTCTCTTTTGTTTCCATAACTGCTATGTTTGCTCAGCCAACATGTTTCGCATTGCTTCAGACATTTTTGAAGCCCACATATGTCTGCAAGTGTTGCTGTAGCATCTCACTTCTCACACTTGTTGAAACTCTCTAGGAGCTGCACAAAGGTCAGTCCAAGACTTAGCATTGTGGGTACCATTTCTGTCCATTTGGCAGGAAGGACTAGAATGAGTCAGATCCACCACAGCTGTGTGTGATGCTCCCTTTCCAAGCATATTCAGTGAAGTTCACTGCATATGGCAGGTCCAGATACAGGGACCAAGCCAACGTTCCTGCCCTCAGAGCTTCCCTCTCACGTCTTCATATGGTTCATTGCTCCAGGTTTACATCATTCAAGGCAGCAGACCCAGAAAGTTCACCAAATGCACCAGGGCAAGGCAGCCAGGAGAAGCAGCATCCCAGGTACCTGGCACTGTTATCGTAAGAGATGTTGTGAACCTGAGAAAGGTAAATTTCCAGTTCCTCTCTAGAGGAGGGACTTGCCCCCTGCATTTCTAGAGATTCAGTGGATTTAATCTATTTCGGATTAGGGTTTTCTATATGGTAGTACATGAATTTCACAAATCATGAAAGCACATCCTGCTTGAAACCCACAAATGTGACAAGGACTCTAGTTCTCAGGAAATGTTCACAATTACCTTAGTTAGTATTCGTGTTATTTATTTATTATTATTTTATTTAAAACATTTCCATGCCGCCCCCATTGCAACACAGCCTCGGGGCGGCTCACTATATATATATATATATATAAAACATTTTTAAAAAGTGCATAGTGTTAAAGTGTATAGAAGTGCCAACTTCTGACAGTGTGCATGCGCACAAGTGCACAACTTCACAAATGTTCATTTCTGCCCTGAACCTGCATTTGTATAAATTAGCCATTGAAGAAAAAGTGCACATTTGGGAATATGTACGTTTTTCACGACCAAACACATTCTTGTTTTTGGTTTTGTG
The DNA here is from genome assembly GCF_004798865.1 of Varanus komodoensis. Lineage (NCBI taxonomy): Eukaryota > Metazoa > Chordata > Lepidosauria > Squamata > Varanidae > Varanus > Varanus komodoensis. The sequence continues at coordinate 381,768 of NW_025336599.1, forward strand.
TTGTTTTGGGGTTTTATTAGACTATTGCATTTGGAAGCAAGAATGGGAGCAAGAATGATTATTGGGGTGGAAAATGGACAACCTCAACAACCCTGAACATCGCTCATTCTTCATGGTTAGATTTCTATGCTGATTTGGGAGCAGTAGTTCTGAGATCTTGTACGTAAATGAATGTAAACATTTTGATGTCAGCTCTTGTCCCAGTAGTCCAGAGTGACAGGTAGACAACTTTCATCAAAGTTGGCCTTGAAATGAAATGCTTTAAAGCAAGGCCAGAAACATTCTGCACTGTGGCTCAAGTAGCCCTCTGAGACAGGAATAACTATTGTTCTCCCCAATGCATTTTTAGATCGAAAGTTGGTTATTGTCACAGTAAGATTGATATTGCAATCATCGCCACTGGGGGAATGAAGCGAGAGACCTGCTCCAGAGCCAGAAGGAAGCAATCCAAATAGGGCACCTGCTTTTCATGCCTTGTGTCAGTGTGAGAGTGTCAGAAGTGAAATAAATGAAGAAAGAAAAAAAAGTGGGGGGGGGGAGCAAGAATGGGGAAAACATTCAAAGAAGGCCAGGGAGCCCCACGCCCCCTTTCCAGTGGTTCCGAGATGCTCTTAAAAGCATGTGCTGAGATGGCCGTTTCAGTATTCCATGGGATGCAGTTTTGAAATTGTATCATTGGCAACATGAATCTGAGAGGATGCCTTCCGAGCCGAAGTCAGCAATATGCCATATGTTGCCGCATTCCACACAACCGTCAAAATAGCCTCATTGCAATTTGTGAGAACGGTCTGCATATCACATCTCTCCTTGGCAGGCTCCAAGCAAGAGTTATTGCTTTATTTATTTTGAGCTGACAAAATAACATCCAGTGCTTTTTCTGCAGTCGTGAAGAGGAGGGTGAGTGCAAGGAGATGTTTTAGCAGTAGGACCTATCCTCATTTCTATCAGTTTGCCGCATGCTGTGTGTATTGCAGGTGGCTGAGTGGCGCTGAACTGCTGAGGGCAAGAAGACCGAGACCCAGCCTAGTTGCCCGAAGGCCCACTGTGGGGATTGGCGCTCACTGCCATGGTCATCTTGCCTGCGCTCCCTGACTGCTTCCTGAGGAGCCACTCAGCTCTTGATCTGGAGGCCCTCATGTTACACATGTCCTGTGTGAAGGGTCATGGATGAGGAACCCATAACTCATGAGGCTTGTTCTAGGTTAAACAATAGTCCATTTACCCACTGGGTGAGCACTTGGCCCCCACAGAGGATGCAGCATCTGGGTTTCTGGGGTGGTCCAGCAGCTGGTCCACTAAGAACAATATCTGCTCATGTCAGCTGCACTTCCAACACCCTCCACTGCATGGGGCAGTGGCGCCAGAGCTCTCAGGGACATAAGCACAGCCCTTGTCCCCGTGTCTCCTCAAGATCGCCTACTCCCTGCAATCCTTACAGTAGCATCAGTGTGGCTGGGCTGGTGGATTGTCTTAGCAACAATATAGTTTTCTCTACAGATATGCAGAATTTTCGAGGAAAGCTTGGTCTTCCATGGGCCACGAAGACCCACTAGCTCTACAAATGACCAAGCAGGTAATAACTCCAGGCGAGAATGTGGACCATCTGGTTGGTCCAAATGCATCAATGCAAGTGTCTAATTTGGAGGGGAGGAACATAGCTCTAAGGAATGTCATGATGAGTACCTGCGCTTCAAACCGTACATTCCTCCACTGACTCTACATCCTCAAAGCCCTCCTGCCTTATAGAACACTTTGGCTGACTGACACGTGGATTTCTCATAGGCATGTCACTCTATTTCTCAAGCTGCTGACCAAGACCTTGGGCAAACATGTCTAAGGCAGGACCATCAGAAAATGCTAGAATAGACTGTGGGATGTGAGCAGTATAGCAAGTTTTGTGGGCAAGAAAAGAGCAACAGCAGTACAACCTGGGGATATGTTCTTGCTCAGCCTGCCCTTTGCTGTGCCAGGTTTCTACTTGCAGAGGGGGTTCAGCTATTTGTCAGCTAGCGTAGCTGCCCTGGATTAGATGGGTCAGACAAGGGAGGCCAGTGGATGGTGAGACAGTTCTGTTTTGAAAAAGGGCACTCGGGCCATTTTTAAAAATACGTTTTCTGACTGTTTATTCATTTTCACAGGATTGTGGAATCATAGGATAGCAAGGTTGGAAGGGACTAAAATGGCCATTGGATCAAACCCTCTGCTGGCGCAGGGCACCAAGTTACACCATCCCACTCAGATAACTGTCTAGCTTCTTGCATATCTGCAGTGTGAGGGAGTCCACAATACCAGATCATCAATCAAAGCGTATGCATTAATCTATAAACAACAAACATGACCAGAGAAATGAAACAATTTAAGACCAGGAGATCCTATATCTGAAACATGCCCATAGCTGGGACCATCCTCAGAGGTCCTGTATTTCTCCCACCACCAAATGAGGTTAAATTGGTAGGAATGTGAGGTGCAGTGCTTTGAGGGACTGCAGCCCAATTATGGAACCCTTTCCCAAAGAGGAGAAACTAGTCCTACCCCTGACGGTGTTAAGGCCAGCAGTGAAAACAGCATTCTGCCTGGATTTTAATAGATTCCCATATTAAATGATTTGACTATGCTCATTTGAAAGGTTTTAGTTTTCATTTTTATTGGATGTTGGTTGTTTTGCAAATTACTTGAAAAATGTACATATGGTTTCTTTTGATTATTTATGAATCAGTACATAGATCAATACATTCTTAATGCAGCAGCTTGCATTTCCAAAGCTGGACATTTCATTTTTAAAAAAATCCTTAAAGGAGTTAAGGGAGCTGATTTGGGGGGTCTTCCCCAGGAGGGGAATCCACAGCTCACTTCCACCAGTTCCCTCGGTCCTGGCAGGTGTCAGGTGGTACGTGATAAAGGGTCTCACTTTCACCACCCGTGTAGCTCAGGAATGAACTGGGAACCAATGAGGGTTTTGCTGAGGGGATGCATTGCGATTCATACTGGACTAACTGAAGGTTCTGAAGTATCTTCAAGGCAACGTTATTTAAATAACAGTATAAATTGCCAAGCTGAAAGGGAACTGCAGAATGAAATACAGTGTCAAGATCCCACCGGCGATTTTATTTATGTTGGGAGATGGCAGGAAATGCTTAAGCATAGCTGAGCCAAAGGGACAGTACATTTCATGAAAGGCTTAATCCGAATTGCTACAGGACTCCCTCTTGCACTGAAATAGGGGGAGGTGCCGTCACCACAGGGCTGGAGAAACATCCCTTCTCTGGTCCCTGATTGTTTGGAATCCCTGATTGACTAGAATGCCTCATGCTCTCTTCATACTTGGGTTCTCATTCCAAATGGACTTCTTTGTGTCATATGGAGATAGTCAAATGTGTCTGGATATACTATGCCATGATATTGCCAATCTAGTGTGTGGATGGGTTGGAATCCCCTGAAAAAAGAAGGAAAAAGAAGGAAAACAGCAGCCTAAGCACCAGGACATGTGGTGGCTATAAATGATGGTGCTTTTCTCCTGCCCCAGGATGTCTGAAAAACCCACCTGGAGAATATCCAAGTTGAGGATGACTTTGAGAGCAAGTGTTTGTCCATGGGCTTAGGTAGCAAGGATGGTTGATTGATCTAGACAGGGTGGATGCTGCTGCACTGCAATTACTCTGAAATTAGATATAATAAAATCAAAATTCTTGTAACTTGCCTGGTAGTTTTAGTAAAGTGCCATGTGATGGGATATTATACCTCCTTGATCGAGAGCCAAGGGCAAGGCAGACAGACAACCTTATCCATTGCCAAGTCTTTTAATGAGGCAACATGGAGTTCCAACTTGCACGCCATGCAATATTTTTTTTCGCCTCTGCTCAATCCATATTAAGTCGATACTCTGCTAAAACCTTACATTTGTTGCATTCTTTCCAATTTAGTTTCTGTCAATGCCCACTGAAAATGCTGAGCCCATCAAAGTGACTTCACCCACACCAATTTCAATAACTGGGGGTTGGGGGGGATGCCATTAAATGGAGCCTGTACTCAGAAAGGAAACAACTTGTGTTCTGCTTCACTTTACGTTGGGAAATGCCTGCCTTTTCATCAGGAGTAATCAGATTCAATAGAATGGCACCCTAACACAAGGCTCTGAAGCTTCACAACCTTTTCTTCTTCTATCAATAATGCAAGGGGGATTAGTATGTCTTCCTTTCCTCTCCTTTCTCTCCCTTGCTCTCTTGCTCTCAAATACAAATACAGTGACCTATCCAAGCTTTGAATGAGAATCAGCTGTAGCTGTTGTTGTTATTATTGTGTAGGAATCAGTTTTTAATTGGGACTATGAGACATGCATTTGATTTTACTTAGTTATTGTTTTTACTTCCCATACCCAAGTAGAATCTGTGGTCTAACATTGCACATTCTTGAGGGGAAAGTGTTTTTAAATTGTGCATATTTACAAATGTGCATGGAAAGCATCATGGTTACTTTTAGAAATATGCACAGAAACTCTCATGGGGGAAGATTGCGTGTCTTCGACAGCATGCCCATGCGACCCAGTGTGTGGATGAGTGGGGACAGGGGCAGGGGGTGTCTTCCAGTCTGATACAGACATGCGTTAGACCAAGCTTCAAGATGGAAGTCAGAGATCCTTAATGATACAAGGCTTTGCCAGTCTTTGCGTCCCTGCTTAATATACCAAGTAGAAAAAAATGATTAAGCTTGTCCTGGTTTGTTCCCTCTACATTCAGATGGGAGTTCTCATGCTTGGATGCTTCTGCATAAAATACACCCCATGAACAAAAGGTCTGCAATGTGTATTTACTGACATGCTATTCATATGCTCTTCGGTTTCTAAAGAGAGATCAATGCAAACATCTCAATCTAGGTCAGTATGCCTTTATTGAGACAGGCAGAAGTAGATTCAAATAATAACTGTTGCAGAGTGTAATAAGAACATTACCAGAGGAAGGAATAATAATTGAGCTACAATTATTTACAAATACTTTGATATGATAAGGGCACGAGTCTATGGCCTCCTGAGCAGGGTTGGGATGAGGTGGAGTATTCCTTCTAGTATTTGTGGACTTCCTTCATGCTTGCCCCGGTTCTGACATTGCAGGGAGCAAGGTGGCAGTATAGGGTTTAGAGTCTCTGAAAAGGGAGAAAAATGAGTCTCCATGGGAGAAGACTAAGGCCAAAGACTTTTGCCACTTTCTATGACCATCCCAGCCTCTGTCTCTCCACTTCCCTGATTCTTTACCTAGATGAGTGAAATGCCCTTTCAGAGGAACACTGGGGTTCCTCTGGTGCAGGGTCCAAGCTAGGCATCCAACCATCCAGCCAAGTGAGGAATGAGGAGGAAGAAGTCCACATAGGCAGAGAGTGACACACCTTGGGGTTGATTTTCAGGTGCAAGCACTGACAGGACACATGAAAACAGTGTAAGGACTGAATGGGAAGGATGGAAACCATGATATAGTAGAAACCATGTGATTGTCTGCAAAGTAGATCTTGGTAAAAACAAAACCTAAACCATGGTAACTATGCAGGGCTCTTTGTCATGTAGTGTGAACACAGTCACAGGGAAAGGCATATACCCAGAATACAAGCAAATATGTGCACAGACCATCTGGGAATTTCTGTCCTGTGAGTAATCCTGTCTACCCACTTACGGAGTCCAACTTGATAGGATCAAAGTTCTATCTACCCCAGCATTTTGTCCACACAAAAGCCTGTGAAAAACTCACATATAGGACAGAAATATAATGGTACTGTCACGGCCATGCTCTCCAGCACTGAATGTGAAGGTACTATATAGACACCATGATTGCTATCCTTCAGAAGTCTTTCCTTCTATAAATATTTCTAATTACCCAAGAGGGTCTGGGCCCATAGTCAGTTTCTTTTGAGCCTCATGAGAGCTGTCCATGGTGCTATACAGTGGGAATCTATTTTGGAAATGGAGTTCTGCACCATAGGTGGTTCTGATGGAGCTCCAAAGACAGCTGTGATGGATGTTGCATGCCCCTGGCACAGACAAACAGCATGAACTTGAATGCCTAGTACAGGGGGAATATGACCTAATAGGTAAAACTGGAATTTGGTGGGATATAACCTGTTCAAGAAGAACAGAAGGAACAGAAAGGGAGCTGGAGCTGCACTGTTTGTTAAAAATACATTTCTCTGCACAGAAATACAGAAGGATGAGCTTTGTAGCCCCATCAAGAGCATCTGGATTGATAGAAGTGGAGCAAGGAATAAAAGGAACATACCTGTTGGAGTCTATTATCACCCACCCAGTCAAGGAGAAGATGAGGAAGAAACTTTTGAAAAGCAAGTTGCCACTGTTTTGAGGAGACATTATGTCATTATGGGGGACTTCAATTTCTCCAGTGTCTATTGAGAGACAAATGCTGCTGAACATGACTGTTCCAAGAGATTCCTAATCTTTGTTGCTGATAACTACCTCCAACAGAAACTGGAGGAAGGAATAACGGGAAGTGCTATTCCTGACTTGATGCTAACCAATTGAGAAGACCTAGTAGACAAAGTGGCAGCTATGGAAAATCTGGGGGGAAAGTGACCAAGCCATACTTGAATTCTTCATTCTTGAAGGAAGCAAAAGCCAAATGTAGCGAAACATGTACACTGGACTTGAGGAAAGCCAATATTTATAAACTCAGAACAATGATAAGTGAAGTCCCATGGAAAGTGACACTAATGAGAAAAGGAGTACAAAAAAGGTGGGGATTTTTAATACGGAAATTCTAAAGGCACAATCAGAAACAATTGCAATAAGGAAAAAAAGGCAGAAGACAACAGAAGCAACCCATGTGTCTTCAGACAAGCTAAGAGATCATTTGAAAACAAAGTGCATGTCTAGAAAATCGAAGGGAGGCCAGTGTCGTGCCTGACGACTTGACAGAGACATCGACTCATGAGAAAGAGTCAAATGTTCACAATGAGAATCAGACATTGGAACAAGGGGACTTATACTTGGGGCCCAGTAGCCAAATGACCCCTCTGCAGCATGACTCTGAGACCGCTGAGCAAATAGCCACCCCACAGTATAACGATGAGACTTCTGCACGGGTGGCTTCTCCTCATCCTGACTCTGAAGTGCTTGAACAAGTTGCCCCCCTCCCTCGCCTCCTGACTCTGAAGCTGCTGGGCAGAGTTCAGGAGATCATGAAGAGGGAATGGTGAATTTGGCAGATGCCCAATTTAGGAGGAATTTACGATGTCTGGAACAAATGAGAAGACAAGACAGAGGTTTGTCCTGCACACGAGCGGAAAGACATGACAGGAAAAGCTAATCCACATGGGCTCCTGAGAGACTTCACAAAGGAGGGGGCAACTGCACTGCTATGAGCTTCCCATTAGAGCTTATCTGTTCATCGTAAATCTTGTAGAAAGTAGCAATAAAATAATTTAGTTTTATGGCCAACTGCTGTGTGAGTTAATTGGAGAGGTGAGTTAACGACCTCACGACAGCCAGGTTACAAAGGAAGAATACAGACAGGTAACAGGAAATTGCAATGAAGGTGTCAGGAAGGCTAAAGCTAGGAATGAAATGAGGCTAGCCAGGGATGCTAAAAACAGTAGCAAAACCAAAAATCTTTCTTTCGTTATGTCCAAAGTAAAAGACAGAGGAAAGAAACAGAGATTCACCTACTCCACATGGATGGCAAAATAATAACAGATGGCAAAGAAATGACAGAAGTGTTAAATTCAATTCCTACTCTGGCTCAGTCTACTCCCAAAAGAAGAACTACGACCTTCCTGAAAAGGGGAAGTACAAGCCAGTAGAGCAGGATGGCAGCTCAAGATTGATAAGTAAATGTCAAGGATCGTCTAATAGGGTTGAATGAGTTCAAAGCTCCAGGACCCCACAACCCAGTTCCTTCAGTCTCGCCTCATATGGCTTTCCCTGCAATCTGGCTCCGGTACTTGTTGCCCTACGCTGCACCAGTTCTAACCTGGCTTTATCCTTCCTGTAATGTGGAGCCCAGAACTGAACACAATACTCTAGTTGTGGGTGCACCAGAGTCATAAGGAGTGGCTGTAATACCTCCATCAATCTAGAAGCCATGCTTCTGGCTATGCAACCAAGGGTGGCCACCACATCACACCTCTGACTCATGTTTAGCCTGCGGGCAACCAGGATCCTGCGGGCAACCTGCACTTATGACACCCATTCCTATGCCCATTGAATGCCATCCTGTCGCCCTCCGCCCCTTCCATAATCTCTCCAGATACTTCTCCAGATACAGATCCAAAGTTGTTTCCACTGCATTAGAGAAAATGACTGGAAAACCTCCACTTGCTTAACATATCCATGGCAGCCTGCTAACAAATCTGGAAGGAAAACCCAGCAACCATAGTTACCTTAACTATATAATTTTTAAAGCTCAAGCCAGTCTTAGATCAGTATGTCCTTATGGCAGCCTGATGTCAGAAGATGAGTCCCTCAGGTCGGAGGGTGTCCAATGTGCTACTTGGGAAGAGCAGAGGGCTAGTACTAGTAGCACCAGAAAGAATGAAGTGACTGGGTCAGGCTGAAAGGACACTCAGTTGTGGATGTATTTCATTGTGAAAGGAAATTTCGATGCTGTAAAGAACAATACTGCATAGGAACCTGGAATGTAAGATCCATGAATCAAGGCAAGCTGGATGTGGTCAAACAAGAGATGACAAGACTGAACATCGACATCTTAGGAATCAGTGAACTAAAATGGACAGACATGGGTGAATTTAATTCAGCTGACCATCAGGTATACTACTGCGGGCAAGAATCCCTCAGAAGAAATGGAGTAGCCTTCATAGTCAATAAAAGGGTAGGAAAAGCAGTACTGGGATACAATCCTCAAATGACAGAATGATCTCAGTTCGAATCCAAGGCAAACCATTCAACATCACAGTAGTCCAAGTCTATGCCCCAACCGCTGGTGCTGAAGAGGCTGAAGTTGACCAGTTCTATGAGGGCCTACAACACCTTCAAGAATTAACACCAAAAAATGATGTCCTTTTCATCATGGGGGATTGGAATGCTAAAGTAGGAAGCCAAAAGATAACTGGAATAACAGGCAAGTTTGGACTTGGAGTACAAAATGAAGCAGGACACAGGCTGGTAGAATTTTGTCAACAGAATACAATGGTCATAGCAAACACTCTTTTCCAACAACCCAAGAGACGACTCTACACATGGACATCACCAGACGGTCAACACAGAAATCAGATTGACTATGTGCTCTGCAGCCAAGGATGGATAAGTTCTATACAGTCAGTAAGAACTAGACCAGGAGCTGACTGTGGCTCAGATCATGAGCTTCTTTTTGCAAAATTTAGGCTTAAATTGAAGAAAGTAGGGAAAAGCACTAGGCCACTCAGGTATGACCTAAAATATATCTCCGATGAATATACAGTAGAGGTGACAAATAGATTTAAGGAATTAGATCTGATAGACAGAGCGCCTGAAGATCTATGGACGGAGGTTCGCAACATTGTACAAGAGGTAGCAACTAAACCCATCCCAAAGAAAAAGAAATGCAAGAAAGCAAAATGGCTGTCTGAGGAAGCTTTACAAAAAGCTGAGGAAAGAAGGGAAGCAAGGGAGAAAGAGAAAGATAGAAAAAATTGAATGCAGAATTCTAGGGCCTGGCGCCTGTGTAATGTCCAATGCCCTGAGGAGCCCCTTGACTTCAAGGGAGGTGACTCAAATCTGTGCCCCTAAGTCCCCAGCTTCATCTAATTTCCTATGTGGATCTCCCCCATCCTGCTTTGGGGAGAACACAGAGACGAAATCGTCATTCAGCATCTGTGCCTGTTCCCTCATATCAGTCACTGGATCTCCTTCCTCCTTATTTAGTGGTCACACCACTTGCCTCCCCTTCCTCTTCCTATTTACATGCTGGAAGAAGCCCTTTTTATTGCTCTTGATATTCTTGGCAAGTCTCAGCTCGTAATCAGCCTTAGCCTTGCAAAGAATCCTTCTGCAATGGGCCTCCTCCTCCCGGTATACCCTTTTGTCTATTTCCCCCATTACCGATTTCCTACGGAGGTTCTTCTTTCGTCTAATCCCTCTAACCACCTCCTTTCACATCCATGGCGGCAATCTCCTCTGCCTCCCCACCTTACTGACTAGAGGTATCATCAAGGCTTGCACCTCCAAAACCTCCCTTTTGAGTGCTATCCACTCCTCCTCAACTCGCTTACCTTCCAGTAACCTATCCCAGGAGACTTTCCCCAGTCTGGCCTTCAGTTGGCCAAGGTTGGCCCTCTTGAAGTTCCAGCTTCTAGTGCTCGACTTGCTGCACATCCCCAGTCCCCTGATCAGAAAGCAAAGGATGGAGTGATCACTCGCATCCGGAGCTCCCCTAATCTGCATTTCTTCTATCAGCTCCTCCCTATTGGTCAAGACCAAGCCAAGGATGTCCCCCCCACCCCCCGGTCACCTCTCGGACCCTCTGTGTGAAAAACCCTCACTCTATAGCCTCTAGGAAGCGACGTGACATGGCTGTCACCGCCAAGTGAGTCCCCCAACTAATATCCGGGAGATTGAAATCTCCCATAATTACTGTGTCTCTCCCCCGAGATATCCTTAGAATCTGGCGTGTCAGGACATCATCCAGGGTCTCAAGTTGACCTGGAGGGCGATAACATACCCCTACTGTCAGGTCTCTTTCCCTGTCAAAACCCCTAAGTTTCACCCAGGCTGCCTCTACCGAATCCCCATCTGTGCTGCATTCTATCTCACTGCATCCTGTCCCTTCCCTGATGTATAAAGCCACGTCCCCACCTCTCTTTCCCTTCCTCTCCTTTCTAAACAGGTGATACCCTTCTGTGTTCACATTCCAGACTTGCCTTTCATCCCACCAAGTGTCTGTGATTCCCACCAGATCATACCCTCCTATTCCCAGGAGAGCTTCAAGCTCTTCCTGCTTATTACCCATGCTCCTAGCATTGGTGTACATGCACCTCAACTCTTCCCACCTCTTCCTTTACTTGGAGTTCCCAGCCTCCTCCTTCCTCCCAGCCTCCCTGATACCTGGCCCCTCTCTATAGGAGTCCTGTCAGTCCCTGCAGTGCCTCTAAAACCCTGCTGCCAGAGCCCTGATCCTCTCCCCACACTTGTCCAGTGCAGACACATTACTGGGGGGCCTGAACCCTCCCCACCGGCTCAGTTTAAAGTCTTCCGGATGAAGCTCGCTAGAGCATCTCCAAAGGACCTTTTCCCCATCCTCGTGAGGTGTAACCCGTCCCTTGCCAGAAGCTCATTGGCAAGAAACCGGGTGCCGTGGTCGAGGAACCCGAAGTGTTCCTTCTGGCATCACACCCTACGCCAGACGTTCACCTCGAAGACCCTCCTGTCCCTGCCTGGCCCAAATCCCCAGACCGGTAAGATCAACGAGAAGGCCACTTGGGTCTTTAGCTCCCTGAGTTTCTTCCCCAATGCCTCGAAGTCCCTGGTGATCCCAATCACACCCTGCCTGGCCACGTCGTTTGTGCCCACATGGATCACCATGAGTGGCTGGTGACCCCCAGAGTGAACAAGACACTCCACTCTGTCCTTCATATGCCAGATGCATGCGCCCGGCAGGCAGCAAACCTCCCTTGTCTCCAGGTTGGGGCGACACACTGCCACCTAGTGCCCCTCAGGAGGGAGTCCCCGACGACAATCACCTGCCACCATGTCTTCCTGGTGGTGGTGGGCGGCCATGCCCTGGACCTCATCTCTCCTGCTGCAGCCCCCTGTCCCATGTGGTCCCAAGGTGAGGGTCCTGCTGGTTCCCCGAGGCCTCGTCAGCCCCAGCCTCCCCAAGCAGAGAGAACTTGCTTCTCAGCTCCAGATTGGTTCCAGGAGAAGGAGGAGGTCATGCTAGCCTCCCCCTCCTGTGGGTGACATGCCTCCATGTCTCCGCAGCTGCTCCTCCCGTGGCCTCTCCCTCAACCCTCTGTCCAGAGGGGGGCTGCTCCGGGGGGGCCTGGAGAGCTCTCTCTGCCATCAGGCCCCTCACCTCCTCCTCTAGCAGGGTCACCAGCTTGCACCGAGGGCAAGTGTATCCCTGCCTCTCCTGGGGGAGAAGGGCGAACACGTCACAGCCCTCGCAGCGGACAGCAACACCCGTGACTCCCGCCAAGGCCATCTCCTGGTCTGCCATCGGTATCCCTTGCGAGACCTTACCTTGGTCCCCTGCCTTGTTTGTCCTGCAGTTCTCCCACTCGCCCAGTTCTCCCAGACAAAAACCCACTTGCATACACACACAAGGATGAAATAAAATTTAAATTGGAGGAAAAACAAAGCAAAGCACAGTACAACACCAAGAAAGAAAGAAAGAAAGAAAGAAAGAAAGAAAGAAGGAAGGAAGGAAGGAAGGAAGGAAGGAAGGAAGGAAGGAAGGAAGGAACCTCTGTGTCCCAGGGAAGGGAGTCCCTGGACAGCCCGGGCCACAGCTAAGGGACGCAGACAAGGGATGATGCCTTATCAGCCCCTCCGGCTGGTGGCCCCTCCCTCTGCTCCCTCCTGGCCCCTCTGGCCCCTCTGGCCCCACCCCCTTCCTCTCCGCTGCTCCTGGCCTTCTGCTTCCCTGCCCAGCTCCTGCCTTGCCTTCGCCAGTCCCCTGGCCACTCAGCCCTCTCCCCCAGCCTCTGCCTCTGCTGCTCTGCTGCTCTGCCAAGAGGCCGGAGCCAAAAGATGGGGACTACAGCCTAGAAATTAAAAGATGCTTGCTCCTGGGGAGGAAAGCTATGGCAAATCTAGATAGCATACTAAAAAGCAGAGACATCACCCTGCCAACAAAAGTGCATGTAGTCAAGGCTATGGTTTTCCCAGTTGCAATGTATGGCTGTGAAAGCTGGACCATAAGGAAGGCTGAGCGCCAAAGGATTGAGGCCTTTGAATTGTGGTGCTGGAGGAGACTCCTGCGAGTCCCTTGGACCGCAAGGTGATCAAACCGGTCAGTCCTGGAGGAGATCAACCCTGACTGCTCTTTAGAAGGCCAGATACTGAAGATGAAACTCAAATACTTTGGCCACCTAATGAGAAGGAAGGAATCTGTAGAGTCTAATCTCTCTCACGAGACTTCCAGTCCCTTCGAGACCAGGGCTGGAGTGCCTCTACTTGGTGTTGGGCGACTGAGACAGACTGGGGATTCTGTTGGTGTACCGTGCACCCTTCTGCCCAACAGTCTCTCTGCCTGAGCTGAAGGAGACTGTCTCAGACCTGGTGTTGAGGACCCCCAGGATGTTGGTCCTGGGGGACTTCAATCTCCACGCCGAGACTGGTCTGACCGGGGCGGCTCAGGACTTCATGGCCTCCATGACGGCCATGGGGTGGTCTCAACATGTCACCGGCCCGACCCATGAACGTAGACACACTCTGGACCTGGTTTTCTCGACGGGACAGGAAGAGGGTGGTCTGAGGGTGAGGAATTTATGTTTGACTCCCCTGTCATGGTCAGATCACTTCCTGGTGAGGTTTTTGCTTGAGAGTGACCTCTCCCTCTGCAAGGGTGCGGACCCGATTATGTGGGTCCACCCCCGGAGCCGGATGGATCCAGATGGATTCCTGAAGGCCCTGGGGGAGTTTCCGGCTGACAAGACTGGTGCTCCTGTCGAGGCTCTGGTTGAACTGTGGAACGGGGAGATGACCAGGGCTGTGGACACGATCGCTCCTAAGCGTCCTCTCCCGCCAGGCAGAGCCCGCTCTTCCTCTTGGTATACACCTGAATTGCGGGTGATGAAGCAGGTTGGGAGATGGCTAGAGTGTAGGTGGAGGAGATCACGGGATGAATCTGACCGAACACACTTGAGAGCCCATTATCGGGCCTATGCTATGGCGGTGAGGGCGGCGAAAAAGAGGGGTTTTTTTCCATTTCCATTGCCTCCTCAAAATGCCGTCCCGTGGAGCTTTTTCGAGTGGTGCAAGACCTGGTTTGTCCAGGTCCTAAGAAAGATCTGGTTCCACCCTCAAAGGCCCGCTGTGATGACTTTGCCATGCATTTCAGGGAGAAAATCGCTCAGATTCGTCACGAGCTGGACACCACTAGTGAATCAGAGGTTTCTGGGGAGACACCAATGCTGCCGTCTGGTCCAGAATTATTGGATGAATTTCAGTTATTGCGGCCCGATGATGTGGACAAGGTGCTTGGACGAGTACGTACCACCACTTGCCTATTGGACCCTTGCCCGTCTTGGTTAATAAATAATTCCAAGCATGGGATTGGGATCTGGATCTTGGAAGTGGTTAACGCTTCTCTGAGGGAGGGTTGGGTGCCTGCCCCTTTAAAGGAGGCAGTAGTCCGACCGGTCCTGAAGAAAGCGTCACTGGATCCAGAGTTGGCCACTAATTATAGACCAGTGGCCAACATCCCGTTTCTGGGCAAGGTGTTAGAGCGGGTGGTGGCGGGACAACTCCAAGCTCTCTTGGATGAAACTGATTATCTGGACCCATTTCAGTCCAGCTTCAGACCTGGGTACGGTACTGACTCTGCCTTGGTCGCCCTGTACGATGACCTGTGCAGGGAGAAGGACAGGGGGAGTGCATCTCTGTTGGTTCTCCTGGACCTCTCAGCGGCTTTCGATACCATCAACCATGGTATCCTTCTGGATAGGCTAGCGGGATTGGGGGTCGGAGGCACTGCTTTGCAGTGGTTCCGCTCCTATCTCAATGGCCAGTTCCAGAAGGTGGTGCTGGGGGACTATGGCTCTGCACCATGGCAGCTATGCCATGGAGTACCGCAGGGGTCCATTTTGTCCCCTTTGCTGTTTAACATCTACATGAAACCGCTGGGAGAGGTCATCAGGAGGTGTGGGCTGTGGAATCATCAGTACGCTGATGATACCCAGCTCTACCTCTCGTTTTCCACCAATCCAGGTGAGGCAGTGGCTGTACTGAACCGGTGCCTGGCCGAGGTAATGGGCTGGATGAGGGCCAATAAACTGAAGCTCAATCCAGACAAGACGGAGGTCCTGTTGGTTGGTGGATCGGGCTTCAGAGAGGGTGAATTGAACCTAGTCCTAAATGGGTTTGCACTCCCTCTTAGGGAGAAGGTCTGCAGCTTGGGAGTGCTCCTCGACCCGGAGCTTTCATTGGAAGCTCAGGTGACCGCAGTGGTGAGGAGCGCTTTCCTTCAGCTTCAGCTGATTCATCAGCTGCGCCCCTACCTGGAGTACGACTGCCTGGCGACAGTGACACACGCGCTGGTGACTTCCCATCTTGACTTCTGTAATGCGCTCTACGTGGGGCTACCCTTGAAGACGGTCCGGATACTTCAATTGGTTCAAGATAGAGCTGCCAGGCTGCTGACGGGGACTGGGCGTTATGTTCACATGACTCCAGTCCTCCATCAGCTTCACTGGCTTCCCATTGAAGTCCGGGCCCAATTCAAGGTGTTGGTGATGACCTATAAAGCCCTAAACGGCTTGGGTCCTGGTTACCTGAAGGAGCGCTTACATCCATATACGCCTGCCCACCCCTTGAGATCAGCGGGAGAGGCCCTTCTCTGGGAACTCTCCATGAAGGAAATTAGGAGGGTAAGTACTCGGAGGAGGGCTTTCTCTGTGGTGGCTCCCAATCTATGGAATGTGCTCCCCAGAGAGGTCTGCCTGGCGCCGTCGTTATTTGTTTTTCGGCGCCAGGCGAAGACCTTTTTATTTAAGCGTCATTTTAATTGTTAATATTATTTGCTTATTTTATCTGGCCAGGGCGACTTATTTTATATTGTTATTTCATGTATTTTAATTTTATGTTGTGAGCCACCCCGAGGCTTTGGCGAATGGGGCGGCATAGAAATGTTTTAATAAATAAAAGAAATAATAATGCTGGGAACAATAGATGGCAAAAGAAGAAGGGGACGGCAGAGAATGAGGTGGCTGGATGGAGTCACTGAAGCAGTTGGTGTGAGCTTGAGTGGACTCCGGGGGATGGTGGAGGACAGGAAGGCCTGGAGGAATGTTGTCCATGGGGTCGCAATGGGTCGGACACGACTTCGCGACCAACAACAACAATGGCAGCAACAGGCCTTAGGGTGGATTTGTTATCTCCAGCCCTTCCAGACACAGTCATATGGAAATGGGATGCTAAGAGCTGTTTCTGCAACCTCAGGACTGCTCCCTAAAGCTTCCCAGCTGAGTGCGTGAGTCTTTGTCACGTATCAAGCAATCTCTCCCTGACTGCACCACATTCCAATTTCCTTCTTGATTATGAAGACTATATTTTATGTGATTAATGGGAGAAAAATAGCTGTTAGAAGCTGTTTACCCAGTGTGAATTAGAACACTAATTAGAAGAGACATGCATGTTAATAAGCAAGAGGAAGTTGATCAGTATGCAACCAAAAGTTTCTCATTTAATTGTGTGTGTAAGTGTGGTGTTGGTATATATGTTGGAGGGAGGGTGCTTGGAGAACATATTTTATATTCAGAAATGCAGTTGTCCTGAACCAAAATGTCATTCGTATGTATGCCCTGGGATCAAAATGAAGACTTTAGATAGGCTTGCTAGTTTCATTTAATTTTAAATTAATTCTGTATGTATTTTGTACTTGTGCTTAATTCCATATTTAAGTTTTAAAATGAGCAGTAGCCAGAATGAGGAATGCTAAACCACCGTGACATCTGCTAATAATGCTTAAGTGATCATTTGGCTTAATATCAGATGATGCCAACGTGGGGGCAGTGGCCAAAACTGAGGAGCAGCTGATCCAGATGCAGAAGGATCTGGACAGGCTGTGGAAGTGGGCGGGGGAGAACAAACTGGCGTTCAATGTGGACAAGTGCAAGGTCTTGCACTTGGGGCATAGGAATGGGTGTCATGAGTACAGGTTAGGAGACAAGTAGCTGGAGAGCAGCACTTGTGAAAGGGACCTCAGGGTGCTGGTTGACTGCAGGCTAAACATGAACCAGCAGTGTGATGAAGCAGTTAAGAAGGCGAACACCACCCTTGGATGTATAGCCAGAAGCGTGGCTTCCAGGTCAAGGGAGGTGTTGATACCACTCTACACAAGTGTGGTGTGCCCACAATTGCAGTACAGTGTCCAGTTCTGGGGCACCACTTTAGAGGAAATACATAGCTAGATTAGAATTGGTTGAGCACAAGGTCACAAGAATGGTTGGAGGACTGGAAGGAGTCCCCCCCCCCACCAAGCAAGACAGTCACTGCATCATTTCTTGTAACAGTCTTTATTCTACACAGTAAATCTAAGCATTCCCAAGTCTCTGAGCATACAGAAGGAGAAGTGTTGACTTCACTCTGCCACCCTTCACCCAAAGTTAAGCTTATGCACCCTCCGGGGCCAGTCTCTGGAAGGTGGGCACTCTGAAAATGCACATGCCTGTGTTCTGCACTCCGAACCCCCAGTTGGTCCAGCCTGAGGCTGTGATGACAGGCCCTCAGGTCATGTTCTCCATCCAAGAAATCTCTCCCTCCCGTCCTCCGTCTGCTTCATTCCCATAAGTGGGAGGGAGACTGGGCTCTGTGGGAGTCCTTGAGCTACTTCCATCCAGAGCAGGCTCAGACTGGTACTACAGGAGGGAGCTTGCAGGTACAGTTTTGTCTGATACAACAACAAATCCGTTATCAGAGTGCGAGCTCTGAGCCTCGTCTGGTCCAGCCATCCCCACATCTTCCTCTGAGGCCGAGGTATCAGTCCCACCAAATCAGGCTGTCTCTTGTGCATGCCTAGGAATCTCATCAGAGCGTATTAGCATGACACATACGAGGAGTGATTGGTGGACCTGGGACTTTTCAGCCTGGAGAAGAGGAGACTCTGAGGGGATCTTTAGTGACTCATAGGTATGTGAGATGTCATGTGGAGGAGGGCTGTGACCTGTTCTTCCCTGTAGTGGAGGGCAAGGCATGTTCCACTGGGGCAAAGCTCAAGGAATCGGGCTTGAGATTTACTGTCAAGTTCTTCCTAATGGTTTGGACCCCTGGAATATAGAATGGGCTTTCAAGGGAGGTGGTGGAGGCTAACAAAGGAAACATTGGCCACCTACATGCTGGGGATTGCATGAATGGAGCTGGCTGGAGTAGGGGATTCAGACTAGATGGGCTTGGAAGCCCCTGCTGACTCATTTTGCTTCTGTGTTTCTGCACTGAATGCGCAAGCCCTACATCCTTTTGGGGATACTTTACCCATCAATTCATCAAGCACACAGAGGCTGATTGAGCAAGGGCTTTGTTACTTCCTCCCAAGAAACATAGAAACAGAGCGAGTCAGAAGGGGTCTCCCGGGCCATCTAGTCTGACCCACGGCTCCAGCTGCTCCGCTCACAACATGCCCATCATGTGCATGTCCAGCTTATCTTTGAACACCTGCACTGATGGGGCCTCAACGACCTCGCGTGGAAGCCCTTTCCACACCCTCGGGGTCCTAACCGTCAGGAAGTGCTTCCTGGCATCCTAATGGAACCTTGGCTCCCTGAGCTTTGCTCCGTTGGAGCGTGTCCTGCCTTCCTCTGCAGGAGAGAATAGGTCTCTACCCATCTCCATGTGACATCACTGTATCCCATGTGACAGATCCCCTCTGAGTCTCCTCCAGGCTGAAGAGACCCAGTTCCCTCAGTCTCACCTCATACCCCATCCCCTGCAAACCAGCCACCAACCTTGTGGCCCTACGCTGCACTGACTCTAACCTGGCTATATCCTTTCTGTAATGAGGGGCCCAAAACTGAGCACAATACTCCAGTTGTGGGCACACCAGAGTCGTATAACGTGGTACTAATACCTCTCTCGATCTAGAAGGGACACTTCTGGCTATGCAACCAAGGGTGGTGTTCACCCGCTTGACCACTGCATCACACAGCTGACTCATGTTTAGCCTGCAGTCAACCAGTACCCCGAGGTCCCTTTCACAAGTGCTGCTCTCCAGCCACTTGTCGCCTAACCTGTCTTATGACACCTCTTCCTATGCCCCAAGTGCAAGACCTTGCACTTGTCCACACTGAACGCCATCCTGTTGTCTCCTGTCCACTTCCATAGTCTGTCCAGATCCTTCTGGATCTGGAGTACCTGCTCTTCAGTTGTGGCCACTGCTCCAGTTTTAGTGTCGTCTGCAAATTTGATCAGCAGACTGTTCACCCCTTCTTCCATGTCATTGATGAAAAGATTAAACAGGATCGGCCCCAGGACAGAGCCCTGGGGGACCCCGCTTCTCACTGGCCACCATCCCGATGATTCCCCACT
Source organism: Varanus komodoensis (assembly GCF_004798865.1). Classification (NCBI taxonomy): domain Eukaryota; kingdom Metazoa; phylum Chordata; class Lepidosauria; order Squamata; family Varanidae; genus Varanus; species Varanus komodoensis. The sequence goes on from NW_025336599.1 coordinate 400,939, forward strand.
AATGGTTACCTTCTGATTCCGGTCAGTCAACCATGCCCTAATCCATCAGACAGTGCTTTGGTGTATCCCAAAACTCCTCAGTTTCTCCACCAGGATATCAAGGGGCACTTTGTCAAAGGCCTTGCTGAAATCCAGGTTTACCACATCCACTGCGTCCCCTCCATCTAGCTATCTCGAAACCTTGTCATAGAATTCCACAAGGTTTGTCTGGCAGGACCTGTTTTTGTGGAAGCCGTGTTGTGTGGCTGTCAGACTCTGTTTCCTATCTAGCATCACTACATCTCTCTCTATTGTGAGCCTTTCCATTGTTTTTCCTACAATGGGCATAAGGCTAACAGGTCTGTAATTGCCCATTTCCCTTCCACTACCCTTTTTGAAAATTGGGACCACTGATGCCACCCTCCAGTCCTCTGGAACGTCACTCGTTCTCCATGGGGCCTCAAAAATGGAGGCCAGAGGGCGTGAGGGAACCCCTGCCAACTCTCTAAGTACTCTCGGGTGTAACCCGTCAGGGCCTGGCGCCTTTGTAATGTCCAGTACTCTGAGGAGCTCCTCAACCTCTAGGGGGGCAATTCTAATCTGTGCCCCTAAATCCCCAGCCTCATCTAATCTCCTATGCGGATCTCCCCCGTCCTGCTTTGGGGAGAACACAGAGGCAAAATAGTCATTTAGCATCTGTGCCTGTTCCCTCATACCAGTCACTGGATCTCCTTCCTCCTTATTTAGTGGTCCCACCACTTGCCTCCCCTTCCTCTTCCTATTTACATGCTGAAAGAAGCCCTTTTTGTTGCTCTTGATATTCTTGGCAAGTCTCAGCTCATAATCAGCCTTAGCCTTGCGAAGAATCCTTCTGCAATGGGCCTCCTCCTCCCGGTATCCCTTTTGTCTATTTGCCCAAGTACCCATTTCCTGGGGAGATTCCTCCTGGGAAGATGAACTGGGATCTCTTGTCCTGGCAGCCCCTTGTTGGTCGTGTTCTGGATTCGAGTGTGAATGTTCAAGAAACATTTGCGTTTCCTTTCCCACCAGTTACAGCAATCCCTACCCCACCAGATTTTGAACATTTCATAGAACTCTGGAGATTCTGAATGCATTTCCCTCTGCTTGCTCCAGTTGGCTTGCATCATTTGCATCTTTGCGGCAAACAGCCCCAGTGGCAAACACAGCATGTAGAGAAGGCATGCAGGAGGGACTGGTTGGCGGTCAATCACCCACACCCAGCTCTGTGTGGACTAGGTGACATCGGAGGCTTGCCCCCGTTGGGACACAATCCTTTGCTCCTGTAATGACAGGAGCAAAGTTTTGTCTGGAGAAAGTCAGATAGCCACCAGTTCACATGTCATCCCATAAATGGAAGAATATATGGACTGGTGAGCAGTCAAAGGCACCTGCATGGTGATCAGCAGTGCTTGAGATTACATGTCTTGTTAGGCACAAAGTAGTGTCCAACCCATGGACAGCATCCCTCCAGGTCTTCCTGTCTGCCATCATCCCCCAGAGTACACTCAAGCTCGCACCAACTGCTTCAGTGACTCCATCCAGCCACTTCATCCTCTGCCGTCCCCTTCTTCTTTTGCTATCTATTGTTCTCAACATTAGACTCTTCAGGGAGTCCTTTCTTCTCATTAGGTGGCCAAAGTATTTGAGTTTCATCTTCAGGATCCGGCCTTCTAAAGAGCATTCAGGGTTGATCTCCTCTAGGACTGATCGGTTTGATGGCCTTGCGGTCCAAGGGACTCGCAGGAGTCTCCTCCAGCACCACAATTCAAAGGCCTCAATTCTTCGGTGCTCAGCCTTCCTTATGGTCCAGTTTTCACAGCCATACATTGCAACTGGGAAAACCATAGCCTTGACTATACGCACTTTTGTTGGCAGGGTGATGTCTCTGCTTTTTAGTATGCTGTCTAGATTTGCCATAACTTTCCTCCGCAGAAGCAAGCGTCTTTTAATTTCTTGGCTGCAGTCCCGGTCTGTGGTGATCTTGGAGCCCAGGAAAATATAATCTGTCACTACCTCCATTTCTTCCCCATCTATTTGCCAGGAAGTGAGAGGACCAGATGCCATGATCTTAGTTTTCTTAATGTTGAGTTTCAAGCCAACTTTTGCACTCTCCTCTTTCACCCACATCAAAATGCTCTTTCGTTCCTCTTCGCTTTCTGCCATTAGAGTGGTATCATCTGCATATCTGTGGTTGTTGATATTTTTCCCAGCAATCTTAATTCCTACTGGTGATTCATGTAGCCCTGCCTTTCTCATGATGTGCTCGGCGTATAAGTTAAATAGGCAGGGCGACAGTATACAGCCTTGCCGAGCTCCTTTCTCAATGTTGAACCAATCAGTGGTTCTGTGCCCAGTTCTCACTGTTGCTTCTTGACCTGCATATAGGTTTCTCAAGAGACAAATAAGATGGTCTGGTACTCCCATCTCTTTAAGAACTTGCCACAATTTGTTGTGATCCACACAATCAAAGGCTTTAGCATAGTCAGTGAAGCAGAAATAGATGTTTTCCTGGAACTCCCTAGCTTTCTCCATGATCCAGCGTATGTTGGCAATTTGATCTCTAGTTCCTCTCCCTCTTCAAAATCCTGCCTGTACTTCTGGTAGTTCTCAGTCCACATACTGCTGGAGCTTAGCTTGTAGGATTTTGAGCATAAGTTTGCTAGCATGTGAAATGAGTGCAATGGTGCGATAGTTTGAACATTCTTTGGAATTGCCCTTCTTTGGGATCGGAATGTAAACTGACCTTTTCCAATCCTGTGGCCTCTGTTGAGTTTTCCAAATTTGCTGGCAAATTGAGTGTAACACTTTTACTGCATCGTCTTTTAAGATTTTGAATAGCTCAGCTGGAATACTGTCACCTCCACTAGCTTTGTTGTTGCTCAGACTTCCTAAGGCCCATTTGACTTCACATTCCAGGATGTCTGGCTCGAGGTCAGTGACCACCCCATCGTGCTTATCAGGGACGTTAAGCTCTTTCTTGTATAGTTCTTCTGTGTCATCTTGCCACCTCTTCTTAATCTCTTCTGCCTCTGTTGGGTCCCTGCCATTTTGGTCCTTTATCATGCCCATCTTTGCATGAAACATTCCCTTCATATCTCCAATTTTCTTGAAGAGATCTCTGGTCCTCCTTTTTCTATTGTTTTCTTCTATTTCTTTGCACTGTTCATTTAAGAAGGCATTCTAATCTCTTCTAGCTATTCTCTGGAATTCTGCATTCAATTGGGTGTATCTTTCTCTTTCTCCCTTGCCTTTTGCTTCCCTTCTTTCCTCAGCTATTTGAAAAAGCTTCCTCAGACAGCCATTTTGCTTTCTTGCATTTCTTTTTCTTTGGGATGGCTTTAGTTGCTACCTCTTGTACAATGTTGCGAACCTCCATCCATAGATCTTCAGTCACTCTGTCTATCAGACCTAATTCCTTAAATCCATTTGTCACTTTTACTGTATCTTCATCAGGGATATGGTTTAGGTCATACCTGAGTGGCCTAGTGCTTTCCCCTACTTTCTTCAATTTAAGCCTAAATTTTGCAAAAAGAAGCTCATGATCTGAGCCACAGTCAGCTCCTGGTCTAGTTTTTACTGATTGTATAGAGCTTCTCCTTCTTTGGCTGCAGAGCACATAGTCAATCTGATTTCTGTGTTGACCATCTGGTGATGTCCATGTGTAGAGTCGTCTCTTGGGTTGTTGGAAAAGAGTGTTTGCTATGACCATTGTATTCTGTTGACAAAATTCTACCAGCCTGTGTCCTGCTTCATTTTGTACTCCAAGGCCAAACTTGTCTGTTCTTCCGGTTATCTTTTGGCTTCCTACTTTAGCATTCCAATCCCCCATGATGATAAGGACATCATTTTTTGGAGTTAATTCTTGAAGGTGTTGTAGGCCCTCATAGAACTGGTCAACTTCAGCCTCTTCAGCACCAGTGGTTGGGGCATAGACTTGGACTACTGTGATGATGAATGGCTTGCCTTGGATTCGAACTGAGATCATTCTGTCACTTTGGAGATTGTATCCCAGTACTGCTTTTCCTACCCTTTTATTGACTATGAAGGCTACTCCATTTCTTCTGAGGGATTCTTGCCCGCAGTAATATACCTGATGGTCATCTGAATTAAATTCACCCATTCCTGTCCATTTTAGTTCACTGATTCCTAGGATGTCGATGTTCAGACTTGTCATCTCTTGTTTGACCACATCCAGCTTGCCTTGATTCATGGATCTTACATTCCAGGTTCCTATGCAGTATTGTTCTTTACAGCATCGAAATTTCCTTTCACAACGAAATACATCCACAACTGAGTGTCCTTTCAGCCTTGACCCAGTCGCTTCATTCTTTCTGGCGCTACTAGTACTAGCCCTCTGCTCTTCCCCAGTAGCACACTGGACACTCTTCGACCTGAGGGGCTCATCTTGCGGCGTCATATCTCTTTGCCTTTTGGTACTGTCCATGGGGTTTTCATGGCAAGGATACTGGAGTGGGCTGCCATTTCCTTCTCCTGTGGATCATGTTTTGTCAGAGCTCTCTGCTATGACTTGTCCATCTTGGGTGGCCCTGCATGGCATAGCTCATAGCTTCATTGAGCTACGCAAGCCCCTTCACCATGACAAGGCAGAACTAAATTTCTTTTAATTTCTTAATTTCATGCACCTGATAGGCATGTCATGAGCAGAGCCGGCTGGAGCCGGGGGTCATACTTGATGGCCTGGGAGACTCTTTCTGACTTGCTCTGCTTCTTATGTTTCTTCTGTTTGCCTGTCCAAAGAGAGGTCGATTATTCTAAGTTATCAAGCCAGCAAGGGTCTGGGCAAAGAGCAAGAGCTTACATATTGCAAATCTTGATTCATCAATTGCTGCTAACGCAATTTTTCAGTGGCTATGGCTGGGCTTTCTATTCATGAATAGCTCTTTGCTCCTGAGTAGACCTAACCTCATGAGTGAAAGGGTCTTTTGGCAGCCAGATGAGATGATTCTGAGAATCTCAGCTTATCTCTCCTTGCTGATGCTCCTGAGATCCATTGGAGAAGAACAAGAGTCAGAAACAATGGCTGGGCTGGGTTCAGATGGGCAAAGATGTCCTGCAACTCCACCCCTGAAGCTCTTCTCAGGGAGTCGAGTGTTCCGGTGGACTGAAATTTTCTCACTCTGGAAAGGTCTTCCCTAGGTTTGGGTTGATCAGGAGCTATACACTGCCCCCCTCTTCAGACCCCCCCCTCAAAATATCAATTTTGCTTCTGAAGGGTTCAGGCATGTCATACACAGCTGAATCTCTGTGTCAGTGTCCTTGCAGTGTTGACCATTGCTCTAAGAGATAGGACATTTTTCCTCATGTGTAGCTGGGATCTGCTTTCCTGTAACTTGACCCCGCTGTTCCATGTCCTGCACTCTGGAATGACAGAAGAGGTCCTGTGACAGCCTTTCGAGTACTTGTAGAGTGCTATCATATCTCCCCTCAGTCTTCTCTTCTGGAGGCTACACATGCCCAGCTATTTCAGTTTCTCCTGAAAGGGCATTGTTTCCCAGATTGCCACCCTCCTCTGAACCTTTTCCTGTTTGTCTGCAGCTCTCTTGAAGGGTGGTGATGCTTTGCTGGGCCTTGCCATGGCAGGACTGGGCAGCTTTCAGGGTGATGTAACTGAGCCCTTCCCTGGCATTTTGATGAACCAGGAATGGTGCCAGTCTTTCTAGTCCCAGTCCTTCGAGGGACTTTATTTCAGCTTTCAAAACCCTCAAAAATGCAGCTCCAAAAGAAAGAGCAAAAGTGCTCACAATACCCCAAATGGCATATATGTGTGTGAAATGAGCATTAAAAATGCACATCTTAAGAAATGCACATTTAAAAAATGTAAACATGGCTAAAATATCCCAGGTCTATGCATACCTGTGGCAAAGTTACACAGGAGGCCCTAAATGCTGAGCCTCATCCAGTTGTAACGTAACAGATGATAGTGGAAGGAAGGTGTTTGTGTCTGAAAAACTCCTCGGCTTTTACTTATGGTCCCCTTAGACAACAAACTTTTCAAACAGAAGAAGTCTTGCTCCTTTAAAAGCATAGAACAAAACAAACAATGAAGTAGAAGATAAATCTATTCTGCAAGGCTAATGCTTAAAGGTTTCCAGTGGAGGCACTTTGACTGTAACAAATGAGCCTTAATTGTTTTGCAGGTGTGCTCAATTGCCTCAGCAGAGGCCTCGAGAACAACCAATAAAATGAGAATGCTCCAGTGGGCTATTATAAAGCCGATATACACAATAAATGGAGTATTGGAGCCAGTCCCTGTTAAGGACTGAAATTCTCTTCATCTCAATTTCTCCCCAGATTTTGGGATTCCAAATTGCCTAGTTTTGCTTCTGAAGGGGGTGTGTTAGAGAAGGTTCTGTCAAGGGTAAAGCATGGACTTTACATGTAGAAGGTTAATTCTCTAGAAAAGGCCTGTCTTAGCCCCTGTTGGTTTCAAAGTTATTTGAAATTATGCACAAAGTGCTGTGGAAGCACCATTGGCATAATGGCAGTCCCATGAGTCCCACCATGTCTTTTTCTCCCTCTACGTCATTGATGCACATGGATCAAACATGACTAAGAAAGCATTTTGATGTCATCGTAAGTAGGATGATATTTTTGCTTGGTGTTTTACCCATGCACATGTTATGTGTGCCATCACATCAAGAATGGCAGTGGTGCAGTTGTGTTATGCATAATGTAGAGGGGAAAAACATGGAAGAATTGAAAGAGTGGAAAGCTGTGGCCATATTTACATGAACTGAAGAACAGGGAGGGGATGCAAATGAACTGAAGGCAGGGGAATTGAAGGCAATGACACAAAACTGGGTTGGGACAGCCAATACCCTGGAAGACAGAGGTAAGATTTAAGTTGAATGGAATGAATGGGGCCTGAACCACCTCCCATGAAAGCCCATTCCATACCCTCGGGGTCCTAACCATCAGGAAGTACTTCCTGGCATCCACCCTAAATCTTGGCTGCCTGAGCTTTGCTCCGTTGGAGCGCGTCCTGCCTTCCTCTGCTGGGGAGAACAGGTCTCTACCCACCTCCGTGTGACACCCCCTCACATACCTGCATGTCACTAGCAGGTCCCCTCTGGGTCTCCTGCTCTCCAGGCTGAAGAGACCCAGCTCCCTCAGTCTCGCCTCATAAGGCTTCCCCTGCAAACCAGCCACCATCCTAGTGTCCCTTCGCTGCACTGACTCCAACCTTGTAATGAGGGGCCCAGAACTGAACACAATACTCCAGCTGTGCACCAGAGTCATATGGAGTGGCAGCAATACATCCCTCGATCTAGAAGCCATGCTTCTGGCTATACTCACATGAAGGGGGAAAGCATGTAGAAAGAAGCTGTGGGAGTATGATACAGAGATGGCTGCCCATGCAGCCACATGCATTTGCAGGCTTTTCAAGGTCCTGGGGATCCAAAGAAGCCCATGTGATCAGACTTCTAAAACATAGCCTGCCCACCCTCAAACACAGAAATCTGTCAGAACATAGAAACAGAGAAACAGAGCGAGTCAGAAGGGGTCTCCCGGGCCATCTAGTCTGACCTCCGGCTCCAGCTGGCTCCGCTCACGACATGCCCACCATGTGGATGTCCAGCCTATCCTTGAACACCCTCACCGATGGGGCCTCAATGACCTCTCGTGGAAGCCCATTCCACACCCTCGGGGTCCTGACTGTCAGGAAGTACTTCCTGGCATCCATCCTAAATCTTGGCTCCCTGAGCTTTGCTCCGTTGGAGCGCGTCCTGCCTTCCTCTGCAGGGGAGAACAGGTCCCCACCCACCTCCGTGTGGCACCCCTCACGTACCTGCATGTCGCCAACATGTATCAGTATAGCTCAGTGTTGTCTATTCTCTGAGCAAATTCTGGGCCTTCTGGGGTTCAAGTCTCTCTTTCTAGTCTCTCTTTCTATTCCCCCCCCCCCGTCCTGCCCCAGCAGTGCTGTGCAGCTGCCCCACTCTTAGAAGGGTCTTTCCCAGCCTCGCCAGGGATGCCAGGGCTTGAAATGGGGACCTGATGAATACAAGGATGTGCTGGACAACTGGGAAAGAAAAAGCTGCAGATCCGTGCCCCCCGTGGAACGGCGGAGCATATAGAAGTATGTTGGGGACCGGCTCTAAGGTTTGATATGTGTTGTGCATTGTTGTTACGTGGCCATGAAGTCACCTCCAGCTTCTGGCAACTCAAATGAACCCCACCTCCCAGTGTCCTGTCCATGTCAGATCCTTCAACTTCTTCAAGCATTTGGAAGAGAACATTTGTGGGGTGAAGGATATAACATCTCTTTCTGCCTCTACAACCCAAACTCTGAATTATGCTTCATGTCGAACTTAGAGAATTTCTCCAGTTTAGTTGATCCTCAGCATTGAGAGAAGTGATTTGAAAGCACACGTGCATTTTTGTGCAATTTCCCTCATACCGTAAGCATTCCTCCCAGGGCTTCTTCCCAACAAAATGCATTTGTGATGCAATTTCCCTGCAAAATGCAATTTATGATTGGAGAATCCTATTCAAAATTCAGAGAGGTGCAAATGCCAAGAGCTGAGTTTTGATCCATGCAGTGGTTCAAAATGCAAAACTAGGTGCATTCAAATAACAGGTGAACATCAGAAATATCTTTGTATCCCTGGTATAGGATTGCAGCCTTGGAACCTTAAATCCACATTCTGAGTAAGTGAGCAGAGCAAGTAATAAAGGAATTGCCTGCCCACAGTGCGAACGTGAGCCTTATCCATCACTGAGCCGAAGCGTGAAACCTCTTATGACAATGTTGCCATTCTGCTAATGGTTCATACCCTAGTGGATACCCTCCATTGCCCTAAAATATGCAGTCATTTAATTGCCATTGCAATCCTATTATATTGCCATTATGGAGCGTCTGGTGTGGAAAGCTTGGAACACATTGTTAGTTCGGAAATCTTGCTAAATCCCATTGCTTTCCTGAAATGACTCAAAATTGCTTGATTGTGTACATAAGGCACTCTTCATATCTGGCCAAGATAATGACTGGGTAACATCACATGTTTAGGACTGACTTTACAAGAATGCAATGCTATCCAAGAGCATCCCAACCTTTCTTAGTAATAAAGGATAAGGATAAATGCTAGGTGGAGATGGCTGGATGGAGTCAATGGGACAGTCGGCATCAGCTTCAGTGGATTCCAGGGGATGGTGGAGGACAGGAAGGCCAGGAGGAGTGTTGTCCATGGGGTCGCGATGGGTTGGATCCAACTTCACCATTAATAACAACAACAACAACAACATAGTAGTCTGTCATTCTCTCACAAAGTTCCAACATGATTAGCGGTGTATAATTTCATTTGTGAGACAAGCAAAGATGCTGTTTTCATGAACATGTGAGGCCACGTGCTTTGCAAACCTTTGCAAATCACCGAACTTGCATTTATATTTGGAAAATATTAATTTTTAAAGCATGCAGTTTCACACAGTACCTGGAAAGAGTGTACAGGTGCAGTTTTATACCTGTCCAAATTCTGCACATTTTCCCATTTAAATAAAATGACAAAAGCATGCAATAGACTATGACATGCAAGACAAGCCAATCTTCAAGGTGGCATTTGGAGAAACTCGATGTCCATGAAGTTCTTAGGCATAACCTTCTTTTACTCTTGCAACAATCCTGTGAGGTAAGTAATCTGAAGGAGCAGGATAGCGTTTTAAGGAACAAGGCTTAACTGCAAGAGACACTTGACTCCAGTGCCAGCTCTGCACAGATCCAAGGAAGAGGAAGCAGGTGTTTCTCCATCCACATCTAGGTGACCATTGCTCTCCCCACCAAGGGATTTGCAATACTTTATTTAGTTATGTCTTTATTAGATTTATATCTCACTTTTGCACTTGACCACAAAGCTCTCAGGGTGTCTGTGGAGATGAGATGGAGAGGGCCCCTCCAGCTGCTTTGAGCGCCTTGCAAGAGCAAAAGGGCAGACTATAAATGATGATCAATCCATGTGCCATTTCCCACCTTCTGGAGTCTTGCTGGAGAACAGGAGCTGAGGCCTGCCTTGGTTGGCTCCCTGCACGTCCCCAGAGCACCCGCTTTCTGCTTTGGAGTCCTGGTGGTAACACTGGCGATCTGTCCTGCCGCATCCTGGAGGCTTGATCCACTTCATCGCCTTTTGGTTTTGCCACAGCCCCGAGATCCAACCACTACCCAGGGGCTGTTTCCATCCCTACTTTTCTGCAGTACAATCTCGCTGTGTCACAACTGCATAGCAAAATAGCACAGATTAGCAATGCACAAGCAGAAAAGGAATCTGCTTTCACTGCCACAAATACTTTCACATTTCCCCAGCTCTGAAGTTACTGTCATCTTGCCCACAGTGATATTTAAAAGCAGAAACAAAACTGGAGGCCATGATGCTGAAAGACGCAGTATACCACCCTGCGCAGGACATGATGGGCCCTTAAGAAATGCTTTGTGTACAAAAGCTTTTCACCTGACTTCTGCCTGTGGTCTTCCATGTGCATTGCAACCAATATTTAAGCTATATTGTTTGCTTGTTTGTGTATTTTGAATGGACATTTTGGAATGGAAATTCTGCCCCCAGTATCACGTTCTGCATTGCCCCTGCCACTGAGTGGAATGGAAGCAACTATACATCTCTTGCTATGGCCTTCCACTGCAATGGTGATGGGAATGCAAACATAAGTGATTTTTTTCTGCATGGATTTGACCTCTTTATTTTCTCTGTTTACAAACATGTTTGCTGCACTGACCATCTATTACAGACAATTTTCCAAAGCTAGCTTTGGAAGTATTCCATGATTAGCATTCATCTTGGGCATAAGGAGAAAGGCTTTTTCAATGGCTTGTGTCTTTCTACTTGGTACACCAACCCGTTTTGCTTGTTGTAAGCATGCCGTATTGCAGTCAGAGGCTGCAGTGAGTATGCATTAAAATATTATGAATAACTGCAATTAGAGCAAAAAGAGTCTGAAATAAATCTGCATTTTATTTGCATTTCCCCTTCCATTTAATGCCATTCCAAGCTGTTGTTACTTTTTTATTTTAGTTCAAGCAACATAATTGTTAAAACTTTTTCTGAACCAATGTTAAATTGCCACATTAGTCTAAGCATAAGCAGTTTACAACTCCAGCTGTTCTCCAGGGAAAAAATGGTGAAGGATTTCTTCCACCCACACACAAGTTCCTAAATGGAAGCCATGACAATATTTGAAAGCAAAAAAACGAATGGAGTGTTCTTTGCCATTAACTAACTTTTTTTCCTAACTAAACCTGCAAACATCAGCCTTCCCCCACCTAGAGTTCTCCAGATGATTTGGACTTCTGTTCAAACTAGCATGGAGGGTTTGGGTCAAATTATCAGGTGGCACCAGGTTGGGTAAGACTACTCAGGAAGTAGTTTCTGTTTTAGCTGCATATGGCAGACACCTAGTAGAGAGAAGCTGCCGTGGAGAGAGACCGGCGATCTATCTTCTTTTGGTGAAGCCTGTGTACTGATAAGGAGAGCAGCTGGAGTCTCATTCATTCCTATCCAGACAGTGCAAATAGTGGATTATTTAAATGAAATGTTGAAAACCATAAGCAAAGGCAATGCACTTTGTTATTCTGTGGATGGTGGGGCTGGTCTCCCTACTGCTCCTCCTTTGTCCAGGCTTTGTGGCTCAGTTGCCATGTCTGCCGGCTTGAATCTGTCACTCAAAGGGGACAGCTCAGTGGGGTGGGCCTTCAGTGCTCCTAAGCCCCTGAACTCATGGGCTTCTGAGCATGCAATGCAGAGCTGGGATGTGTGCGTGCACATGTGTGCATGTGCGTGGTGGGTCAGTCCCTGCCTGTCAGTATTTCCTTCTGTGCATCTTAACTAGATGGCCACTTTCAGCCATCTAGCAGAGGTACATCAGAGGGAGAAGAAAGGAGACTGGAACATCACCAGAAGGTATATAGGTTGGAGGTCCAGCCCTCTCCCACCCCCACCCCCACCCCCGAGGTGCCCCTTTCACCCTCTCTTTCAGGTCAGTTCTTAGCCCCACTCTGACTCATAGAGTTGGAAGAGATCTTAAGAAGGTAAGACCATAAGAAGAGCTGAGTTGATCAGATTAAATCCTCCTCATTCAGCTTTTTGTTCACTAAGTGACCAACCAGATGCCTACAGGAGGTGGGCGCTCTTCCCCAGGGTAAGAGCAGTGGGCAGCACTTTGACTGAGGATGGAAAAGGCAAAGTTTTGGTCTTGGTTAGCTAACGGTGTTGGAATGGGATGGTGTGATGTTTCTTTTGGAGAACTGATGTGAAAACAGCGATTGTTTTGGCATGTACCCCACCTTTCTGGAAAAGGGGGGCTATTAATGGCATCTGTGAGAGAGCTGCAGCTGTGCTTCCGCCTATGCCTGGCCTTTATGCTTGACAATAAATCCAAGGCATGTTGCAAGATGGTAGAAGACATTGGTAGCTTCCTTCTAAAGCAAATTAAATCACCCATATGTGTGCTGAGCACCTGGAACCTTTCACCACTCAGAGACGTTGGGTGAGCGCTGACGGTTCTCTCTTGTCTTTTGAATGGGTCTCTTATGGGCTGCAAAATCCAGCACTGGGCCAGCAGCATGTTTTGCTGTTCCTCGGATGTAGCCTCTTCTCGATCAGAAGGCTCAGAAGAACACAGTCCCTGGTCCCTAAGGAGGCTCCCCAGAATTTTGTAGGTTTGGTTTCACCCTTGGAAGCAGTGGCAGGTGAGCCAGGCACTGTCGCTCCACTCGCCAGCATTCTGGGGGGGATAGAACAAGCAGGGGGCATTTTGTGAGCTGGTGTGGACTGGGGGAGGCTTTGGTTCTAAGGGGGAGAGAGAGTCTGTTTCTCGTGCTGGTGTAATTGCTTTAAAATCTTATAAACATGTTGAAAAGGGGATAGTCCCTCCTTGTTCATTGTTAGTATCAACCCAATAGAGTTTTCTATTTGGTGCCCCTTTTGCCATTGGTTGCCACTCCTACTGTACAGTTCCTTTGGTTTGCTATGTAAGACAGTTTGCAATCACCACACATGATAAATGTGGGTGCAATTTTTCCCCTGGCCTCTCTTATATCCTCTTCATTATTAGGTAGCAATGATGGTAGAATCATAGACTCATAGAAGAGTAGAGTTGGAAGGGTCCAAGAAAAGTCATCAGGTCCAAATGCTGCTCAGTACATCAAGTTAAACCATCCTCCTCAGGAAGGGTTTTCTTTATTTTAAAAGTATTCTTGTTAATGTAGTGCATCTTTAATTCATTTTCTAATTACAGTGATGCTTCGGCTCATGAACGCCTTGGTTCACGACCAAATTGGGTCGCGAACAAAAATGTCATGAAAATGTTGACATGGGTCATGAACTTTGCATTGGGTGGCGACCAAGATCACAGTTGTGTTCATGCAAGGAAGACGTACATGATCACAGGTGCGCTCCTGCAGGAAAGACAGGCGCGATCTTGGCCCCCCCACAAACAGCACAATCACGGCCATCTCCCCCCCACCCCGAGTGAAGAGATGGCCGCGATCGTGCTGGGGGGGGGGGGAGATGGCCGAGATCATGCCTGTCTCTCCCTCCCCCAGCGCACCCTGTTCACGCCTGTCTCTCCCCCCCACCCCCACGCGCCGGGATGACTGGTGCATGCAGGGATGACAGGCGCAATCTCGGTTGTGCTGTGGGGGGTGGGGAGATGGCTGTGCTTGTGCTCGGGGTGGGGACGGGGAGATGGTCACAATCTTTGTTGTTCTTTGTCACTTTGCTTCACATTTTTCTGATATAAAAAATGGTTGCAGAACGGATTAACCTTCTTTACATTGAACCTTATGGGGAAATTTAACTTGGCTCATGACCAATTTGGGTCATGACCAGAGTCCTGGAATGGATTAAGTTCATGAGCCAAGGTACCAGTGTACAGTACGTAATGTTGCTTACACCAGTGGAGCTATATATATGTGTGTGTGTGTGCACACGCGCACAGTGGAACTCAATATATCAAAAGCATCACACTAGGCTAAGTGTCTCTTTCTTACTGAACAGACCAGCAATTAAAGCATGTTTGATCTGAATGAAATTGCAGCTCAACTGGAATCCTTCATATCCATGAATTAAAAAAGAACACAAATTCCCCATCTTAAATGAAAGATTAATACATCTTAAATGTTAAATGCTCAATGGAGCATTCAGCTGTGATGAGGCCTTCCATCTTCAACAAATTCCCAGTTTCAACACTTCCCCACCATGTTAAGACAGAAATGCATTAAAACATTACTTTTGCTTAATAAACAAGTTGACCTGAGAAGCACATCCTTACTTTAATTGAAGAACTTTCAGTGAAGAGGAAATATGTTATCTTTTATGGCAATAATCCATTTCCTGAATGAATAAACTGAAAGTATTTAATCTCAGTCTAATGCTGGAAGCAAATGACTTTTTCCTGATAGAGTCATGCAACTGGACAGCCACCTGAGAGCGAAGGTTTAACTCAGTGTCCTGCACTGAGCAGGTAGTTGGACCTGATGGCCTTCCTGGCCCCTTCCAACTCTACTATTTATGATTGTATGATTCGAAGACTATGGAATTCACTACCAAAATGTGGTGGAGACCACCATCTTGCACAGTTTTTTAAAAGAAGAAAACAATTCAGGCTAAGCTAATAGAATTTATTATTGACATCTGGAGGAAAAGTGAGGGAGGGCAACATGCAGCTTAAAGCCATCACCTATGTTCACCAGATCCCCCCATTACAAACTCTCTCTCTCTCTCTCTCTCTCTCTCTCTCTCTCTCTCTCTCTCTCTCTCACACACACACACACACACACACACACACACACACACTGCATTCACCAACCCTAACCCAACTGAGTATTTCCAGAAGTGCTCCCCCTACTCAGTGGCTGGCAATGACTCTGCCTCTCCCTTCATCCATGAAGAATTATGCTACAGCTTTATAGTAACTTGTATAGTGCATTGTGCAAAATTAGACTGCATGAATCGAATCAAATCTGCAAAGAGAAACCTGGAGTTGTCCCCTAATATATGCCACTCCTGTCCAAAAAGGCTTTTGGTTGAGACCTCTAAGCACTGATGGGTGATATCTTGTGATCCTCACCCTTCAGTTCTATATCACCTTGATCTTGGGAAGCCTTCTTGTGTCACCTGTTCTTTGGACCTCAAAATTCCAGGTGGGTAAGTCAACTGGGCCTTAGGAAGTCTGAGCAACAACAAAGCTAGTGGAGGTGACAGTATCCCAGCTGAGCTATTCAAAATCTTAAAAGACGATGCAGTAAAAGTGCTGCACTCAATATGCCAGCAAATTTGGAAAACTCAACAGTGGCCACAGGATTGGAAAAGGTCAGTTTACATTCCAATGCCAAAGAAGGGCAATGTCAACGAATGTTCAAACTACCACACCATTGCACTCATTTTATCAAAGTGATGCTCAAAATCCTACAAGCTAGGCTCCAGCAGTATGTGGACCGAGAACTACCAGAAGTACAGGCAGGATTTCAAAGAGGGAGAGGAACTAGAGATCAAATTGCCAACATACGCTGGATCATGGAGAAAGCTAGGGAGTTCCAGGAAAACATCTATTTCTGCTTCACTGACTATGCTAAAGCCTTTGATTGTGTGGATCACAACAAATTGTGGCAAGTTCGTAAAGAGATGGGAGTACCAGACCATCTTATTTGTCTCTTGAGAAACCTATATGCGGGTCAAGAAGCAACAGTGAGAACTGGACACTCAATTGGTTCAAAATTGAGAAAGGGGTTCGGCAAGGCTGTATACTGTCACCCTGCCTACTTAACTTATATGCAGAGCACATCATGAGAAAGGAGGGGGGCCAGATGAATCACCAGTTGGAATTAAGATTGCTGGGAGAAATATCAACAACCTCAGATATGCAGATGATACCACTCTCATGGCAGAAAGTGAAGAGGAACTAAAGAGCATTTTGAAGCGGGTGAAGGAGGAGAGTGCAAAAGTTGGCTTGAAACTCAGCATTAAGAAAAATAAGATCATGGCATCCTGTTCTCTCACTTCCTGGCAAATAGATGGGAAAGAAATGGAGGTAGTGACAGATTTTATTTTCCTGGGTGCCAAAATCACCACAGATCAGGACTGCAGCCAAGAAATTAAAAGACGCTTGCTTCTGGGGAGGAAGGCTATGGCAAATCTAGACAGCATACTAAAAAGCAGAGACATCACCCTGCTAACAAAAGTGCAAATAGTCAAGGCTATGGTTTTCCCAGTTGTAATGTATGGCTGTGAAAGCTGGACCGTAAGGAAGGCTGAGCACCGAAGAATTGAGGCCTTTGAATTGTGGTGCTGGAGGAGACTCCTGAGAGTCCCTTGGACCGCAAGGCGATCAAACCGATCAGTCCTAGAGGAGAGCAACCCTGACTGCTCTTTAGAAGGCCAGATACTGAAGATGAAACTCAAATACTTTGGCCACCTAATGAGAAGGAAGGACTCCCTGGAGAAGAGCCTAATGCTGGGAACAATAGATGGCAAAAGAAGAAGGGGATGGTAGAGAATGAGGTGGCTAGATGGGGTCACTGGGGCAGTCAGCATGAAGTGGACTCCAGAGGATGATGGAGGACAGGAAGGCCTGGAGGAATGTTGCCCATGGGGTCGTGATGGGTCGGACACAACTTCGTGACTAACAACAGCACAAAACATACCCACCCTAGAGTCCTTACATAACTCAAATGTGAAATTGTTCATTGTCATCGTCATCTTCTAAAATCTAACATGACTCTAAGACTGACCTCTGTACCAAAGGACTGGAAAGTGGCCAATGTAACCAAGGAAAAGAAATCAAGAAAGAAAAAGGAAAAAGAAAAAGAAATAAAAACAATCCAAAGGGGATTCGGAGAATTGCAGGCCATTTAGTTGAGCATCTGTTGCAAGAAAATGCTGGGAAAACATTATTAAAAATAGAATAAATGAGCATATAGAAGGATTAGCCCAGCTGCAAAAGAATCAGTAGAGGTCCCACAAAGGGAAGTCCTGTCTTACTAACATTTTGGAGAGGTTTGCCAAGCATGTATAGAGGTGATCAGGAGACATTCTGCATTCATCATAGCATCATAGAATAGTCGAGTTGGAAGGGGCCAAGAAGGCCATTGAGTCCAACTCGCTGCTGTTGCAAATGAAAGGAATTGGTATCAAATTTGAGATACAATAGAATTTATGCATTGTTCATGCCCAGCTCTGCCCTGTATGCAAAGGTATCAGGGCAGTTTACAAAGATTAAAACATTAAAACTCCGTGATGCAAAGCCATATGCATACAAGCTGTGAAATGTATTATAAAAACTGTATATGTGCGAATATACAAACAAGCAGCATATATGTAAAGTGATGTGGAAAAATCAACAACAAGAAAAGAAAATTTCTGTTTTCCATCCTGGTTCATCAGATGCTCATCAGATGCTTCCAAATGTGAGGCAGAAGAGGGAGGCCTTAAGTGACAAATCCTGGAGCTGAGTGTCCCAGTTCACGCATTCACTGATGGAGCCTGAGCAGATGACGTCTTGGCGTTTTGGGGTTGTGAGAGAGCATCTTCATGAAAGCATCCACAAATTTTCAAATGCTGTGAAAAAATGCCCCTTTCACTTCTGGGATAGTTTGAAATGCATCTGAAAAAGCCTGCCAGTATCAGGACCGCCAAGTGGCATAAATGGGGACAGGTGGTGGGTTTGTGAGAAGGATTCCATTCTTACTTCTTAAAAACTTCTTGCTCAGCCCAAGGTATTTCCTCTCTGAAAAAAAGGAATACAGAGCTGCAAGTTGACACTCATGAAGAAGAGGAACTTTTTGTGCGAAAGTGAGATGCAGCGTCTGAAAGGAAATTCTCCCCTGAGCTTGGCAGCTTGCCCCCTTCAGCAGCTGTTTCCTTGACCTCGACACCTCTCCACAGTTCATAACAGTGAGTGGCTAAAGGCTAGAAATGGTGAGACATGCAAACAAGGCACTCGGAGGAAAAGGCAAGGTGGGGGTGCCTCCCCCTTTTGCTGGCAGAGCTACACCAAAGATCTGCAAGTCTTTGCAGGCATCACCTTGTGTGTTAAAGGGCTCTTGGTGTGTCTGTAATCAAGCCGGTTGCTTCAGGCATCACCGGGGTCTGTCTCACAGCTTCTCATCAGTACAAACAGAAATAGGAGAGTGGGTGGGGTGGAGGGGGCCGTGCATTGCGGGCTGGCAGCAGGGAGTGGGGAGAACAGTACATGCAGAAGGAAGGGATGCCAAAAGTTGAGGGATGCACCATGTCCTGGGAAAAGAAATGTTGCCATATAACCCTTCTGTTAATTGTGATTCCTGTATTTGAGCTCTGGAAGCAGAACAGGTGGAGATTGTGGGATGGAGACAAGGAGACAATGGCAGGGGAGGGAGGGAGGGAGGATAATGGCTGGGTTAGTTACCACAAGGCTTTTAGTAGCAGGGCACTGTGAGTGGGCTGAGAAATAGGGCAGGGGAGAGAAAAGCATCACTGTTATTCTGGCCTGAATCAACCTCAGGCAATTGACGTATGATAGGATGCCTTGCTTGTGCAGCAAGAATATTGCATCTTCCTATGAACTAACCACAACTTGGTCATAAGAACAGTGCACACTCACAAGCAGCCATGGGGCGGCAGGCCTCGCACCCAAAATGGAGCTGTGCAACCCCTACTCGTTTGCACGCTGGTTCTGCCCCACCCCACGTCTGCTTCTCCTGTGGGACACTGACCCTACCGAGACAAAAGGTTCCCCACATCTGGTCTACGTTTCCCCAACAGCCTTTCCACGCAGAGCACGCATGTACCCCTTCACATTTCTGCAGACCACCTGTGATGAGAGGAAGAATTTATCTGTGCAAAGACTGCTAAATTCTGATCCAAAAATAAACAAAATACTCATTCATCAGTGCAACCTAATTCAGTAAGACCACCTCTTCTCAGTATGGAGAAAGCCATGATTGATCAGCTTGGCATATACCTGACAAAAATATGGACAAAAAATGACAGCCCTAATTCAGCATATAGTTGAATACGCAAGCATTCAAACCAGAACTGTTAAGTGCCAAGCACACAAAGAACCAGATCTGAATGGATGAAACCATGTTTTGGATTTGCCTGCATCCTTTTCCTCTCCCTCCTGCCCTCCCTCTTCCTTTTTTCTTTCCTCTTCACTCCATTTTGACATGAACTTGGAGAACTTAGCAATCTGAGAACAGTTCTTATCAAAACCAGACTGAACTGGAATCTTTATGCTTCATTGGTAGCCTGACACTGTATCTCTGTTTACTAGGTACTTTCTAACAAGGATGTGAGGAGCTACTGGCCAGGTCCTCCATCAGACTGAAGCAAATCCATCACACTTCAGGGCTTGGCCGAACCCTGCAGTGTGGTGAATGGCCTGACACATGGCAGGGCAACTACCCTTGAGCTTATAGGATCAAACAGTCAGCCCTGGCAATCCAACCTGTGGTGGGTTGATTTAGGGTGCAATCCAGTCTTCCCTGAGGAAAATCCATGTAAGGCTCTGAGCTCAGAGGCTGCACCTCTTCTTTGCCCAAGGCAGGAAGGCAATGCCACCTGCTGGGGATTTTTTCTATACGTCTGCTTGCAGCATTGCCGATTGCTCATAAAGAGCAAGGAACGGGGGTGGGGTGTGGCTGGAACTGATTATAGTCTGTGGCCCAGATTCCTCCCCAACAGCACATCCCTTTTGCTCCTCTGGGGCTCGACAGGGATCCCCCTGTAGGAGCAGTTCTTTCTGGGTTGCCTGCGGAGGGCAAGGTACAGGCTCAGAGCAGAAATCCCATGGCCTCCTAGAGGATGTCAGTTTGCACTCCACGTGCAGGTAAAGAGGAATGGTCGTGCGTGGCAAACAGAGATCAGACCAACACCTTCACAAGCCCAGCAAAATGTTTGGCTTGTGAGGCTGTAGGCCTTTTTAAAAGAGTAAGATCTTCTCCAAATACCATATGTGCGTGTATATCTGTGTGTGTTGTGCGAACACGTAGATTCCCATGTAGGCTGATATTTCTCTCCCACTCTAGATGCTTCAATTTTTGGCTCCAATCTTCTCAACACTCACCACCTGAGATAACTATTAGATCACTATTACTTGGAATGCTGGTCAACTACAGGTTAAACATGAGCCAGCAGTGTGATGTGGTGGCCAAGAGGGTGAACGCCACCCTTGGATGCATAGCCAGAAGCAAGGCTTCAAGATCAAGGAAGGTATTACTGCCATTCTATATGAATCTGGTGTGCCTGCAGCTGAAGTATTGTGTGCAATTCTGGGCCCCTCATTACACGAGTGATATAGTAAGCTTGGAATCGGTGCAGCAAAGGGCCATTGGATGGTAGCAGGTTTGCAGGGCAAACCATATGAGGAGAGACTAGGGAGATGGGTCTTTTCAGACATGAGAGGAGGAGACTCAGAGGGGACCTGTTAGCGATATACAGGTACGTGAGGGGGTGCCACGCAGAGGTGGGTCATGACCCTTTTCCCCCTGTAGTGGAGGGCAGGCTGTGTTCCAGTGGAGCAAAGTTCAGGGAACCAAGATTCAAGGTGGATGCCAGGCAATACTTCCTGATGGTTAGGACCCCTAGGGTTCCACAGGAGGTGGATGAGGTCCCATCGGTGAGGGTGTTCAAGGTTAGGCTGGACATGCACATGGTAGGCATGTCATGAGTGGAGCCAGCTGGAGCCGGGGGTCAGACAAGATGGCTCAGGAGACCCCTTCTGACTCACTCTGTTGCTGTGCTTCTGTGTTCCATAAATAATACATTTCAGGAGTACATGCAGGTGGCATGTGCCCTTTCATGCACACATACTGATTTCCCTAGCTGAGCTGCATGATGAGGCCTCTTCTGACTCACTCTGTTTCCATGTTTCCATGCTGCAGGAGGGCCTTGAGCCTGAGGAAACAGACATTGCAAGTGTGTCCCTATTTTCATTGGAGGCTGTACTTAGGAACTGGGAAGGAAGGGAGATTAGAAGAATTTAAAATGATTATTTGAAATATCTGTGGCCTCTGCTTCCTTAGCCTGCTGGCATCCCATCGATTTTGATGGTTTGCCTGAGTCTGCATAGTCTGGCTTTGCATCATGCATATGGAAAATGCAGAGCTGTTCACAATGACCAGATGACCATCAATCCACTTGCCAAGCAGAATTGGCCCAGCAACCCCACAGCAGTTGGTTGATTGCAGACATCTCGAATAGATATGTGCATTCTGAGAGTCCCAAGTACCTGGCAGAAGCATGGTAATCTGGTTTATGGCATTGTGGACAATCTGCATTTCCACCCTATGGGGCATGCCTTCAGCTGCCACTAGGCAAGTCTCATGCCTTCCACTGAAGCCAAAACAGAACACAGTGGCCTGTGAGCAGTTTTCAACCCTCAAAATGCAGAAGCAGCGAGAGCAAAAGAATAATGCTATCACAAAACTCATATTTTGGGGTGGATTGTTGGGCTGCCAACTCTCAGATACTAGATATTTTTGCTTCTGACCTATGACAGGTATTTTCTGGGTAACCCCCTGCCATTTGAGCTAGGTTTCCCTGGCCTACCTTATTCATCCTGCCTGCTAATTTACCAAAAGCCAGATCTCAGACCCCACCCCACCCTTAGTTCATTAGGTTTCAGAACATCTGCCCGCAGTCAAATGTTCTCCAGATGTTCTGAACTGCAGCTTCCCACTCCTGGTGTGGGAACCCTAGTCCCATGATGAAGGGAGGTACACACGTGGGTCTTAACATTTGCAAATATCTCATATCTGACAACTCTTGCCAGATGTGAGGATATGGTGCAACGTTTTATTTGTAGAACACTTTGGAGCATCTTCTTGCAATATGTTCTGATTGGTAGCTTAGGGCAAAAGCCTTTGGACTGTGGTCCAGATAGGCAGAAGGCTTTGAGTTTGGAGTTCTGAAAGCAGCCAGGTGGGCCTTGGAGTCTACTAGCTGACTTCAATTTCAAAGGTTGAGAAGAGACCTGGAAAAGCCATAAAATATTGTGCATCACAGTCGCTCCTCTCCCTCCAGCCTGGCTGCTACTCCACTTCTCCCTCTCTGGCCTCATCCAAGAAGCCTCCATGCCAGCTGGGAGAGATGAGGGAGGGAGGAATCCATGGCTGGACCTCCTTGCTCGTGGTTGTCGCTACAGGTGCCAAGGAGATGATCTGCAGCTTTTAAGGTCGCTGCAAAAGCTGTCAAAGGGCCATACAGTTGTTCCCCCAGTGCCCCAATGCTGCAGCTGAATTCAGAAGCAACTTCTGTTCCATGGCAACAGCATTATCATGTCCTCTGGAAGCCTGGAAGGCAAATGCATGTCTGGATCATACCCTAAGGCCTGGGTGTTCAGGCATAATGTCATTTGTTTCCATCCCAACCTTCGCATCACAACACATTAACTTGCAAGAGGTGTTGGAGTGATGGAGAGGAAGCTGTCTCTTGAAAGCCATGCCAGTGCCTGGCTCAGTGTAATCAGGTTGATCACCACATAGGCATGGGGACTTCTGAAGCCCTGATCCATAATAATTTTTCATCACAGTGTCTAGTCAGATACAGAGGGGCAGATTCCTCAAATCTCCTTTGATTCCAAACTTTGTGGGCATTTTTTCAGAGCTATGCAGAGGGAGATGGGAGAATATCGTACTATTCAAGCAAATAGCTTTTAGGCCAATTGACCTAATCCTGGACTGCTGTGCAAGTTGGAACACTTTTGCCCTTTGAGTTGCAAACTCCTCTGAATTTTGCAACCCGATTCTCAGCTGAAAAATTGCATATAGAAATGTGTCTCTTAGGGGAAAATGTGTACACAGATGGGCTTTCTATATGGAAAGTTTTGTATGAGAGATGTGTATGTTAGGGAAAGATGTGTTCAAAATAGCATGTTGCAGGGTGAATGTGTATGACAAAAATGAACGCAAATGTTCCTCCCACTTTTGCTTTTGTTCTTCCTGCAGATTGAAGTTCACATTAGTTGGGGATGCTCATGGAACTGAATCCATGCAAAACTAACTGATCTGCTCTGCCAGATTCTTTTGTTCTGTGTGCCCACACCAGGCCACGCTTCCAAAGGATCTCTGGATTGGGCCTGTGATTTGCAGCGAAAACAGGCAGAAGAATCTAACCTGCTGCGTCATATGTAAAACCCTAGAAAACTATTTGAGGCTGGGGCAGAAATCAGGAGCAGCAGCAGCCTTGGAAAAAGAGATCCTCTTCTATTCCCAGGTGGAATCCTGTTTACCACGAAGAGGTCATAAAATAAGAGTGGTGTGATAAGCAGAAGCCTTGGTGTTGTCCCCAGCGCTAGTGGGGCAATTCTGCAGCCAAACATTGCAAGAACGCACTTGGCTCAGGATTGAAAGGAGTTGAGATTAGTCTATAATTGGAATATTTGGTCTCATTTGTTCTTGAGGATTTGCCATATTACATGCCAGAGGTTATTGTTTTATGAAATCAAGCTGCACCTGGCATCATATCACACGGAGCCATAAAACCGGTTGTTTACATGCTGCTTTTCATGAGCCTAAATCCCAGTGCACAGAGAAGTCGTTTGGCAGCCAGGGTGGAGCTGCGGCTGCTAACACATTGCTCTTAGAAATAATAATAATGTGTGAAGGGACAACACACAAGTAATGTAATGCAATGTGTGACTGGGACAAGCGCATGTTTGGGGAGCCAGGCAAAGGACGTAGGTCCGTGTGTCAGGGAGTCAGGTGGGCCAAGTTCCACTGCGTGCTGCACACACGGCAATGTCGAGCGAGCTGCCTTGTACTTGCAGAAGGTCCCTGGAAAACAGAGTGGCCAATGGAGCGGTCAGAGGTACAGCTGCATACAAACGGCCCCTCAAAATGCTCCATCCTCTTTCTAGGAAAGGGGAGGGGAGGACTCCGGCTGCGCCATCAAATTCCTCTGGGGGAGAGGGGAGTGTCCAAGACATTCTCGGAAGCCAGCCTCATGATTCAGCGTAGGTGAGGGCCACGGCTCGTTCTTTCTGCCCTATGGGTTTGGCCGCTGCTGCCTGTGTTGGCAGCCTGGCCACTGCTCTGCATTCTCCACTCCATCGGAGGGCTCTTCTGCCGCACCATGTGGATGTTTGCACAGGTGTGCATGTGGGAGAGGAGGAAGGGTGGCTACACAGGTAATCTGGACAGCTGCTTAGGTGCACAGTCACCTGGATCCAGTGCCAAACTGGGGCATGAGGGTAGTCAAGAATGCTGACTGCTGAAACAAAACATACTAAGGAATAGTTGGAAGGAAAATGGCCTTTTCTAAATCAATGGAGAGCTTTCTCAGAAGAATGCCTGAGGAAGTTTCAGAAAAGAATGTCTTCTTAGGAATTTCACCTCCGTTCTGAGAATGGAAGTGGGGTCAAGATTCCTAATTTCTGTAATTCACACTGAGGATCCTGGGTTTCAGTAGCAGTTTCTCTGAAGACATGGAATATTATTCAGAAACTACTGCAGCTTCTAGCTTCCAGCTTTCTTTTAAGCAGAAAGGGGCATATTTCTAGTTATGGTTTTTGAGATATGTTGAAGACTGAACATGGCTTTACACTGGGGTTGGGGGGGAATAACTTGGTTCATTCATTTTTTCCTCTCTCTTTCCATCTGCAGATATTCAAGGTGGCTGATAATACTAATTCAGAAGAAAAATGAAAAGTTGCAACTAACGATGACAGCTTAATTTAATAATAAAAGCTATCACTATGTTTGTGCTTGTCACAGAGGGCTTTCACTGCTCAGTGAAAAATAGGCAACAATGAGACCTATTTCATGTGAGGTCTTTGCCATTCCATAATTAAGGTGCTTAAGAAGGCTCTGACGTGCATATTCAACCTGCCAGTCTTCAGATGGAGAAGAAGCAGTGAGCTGGACTTCTTCCACTGATCTGTAGATGTGGGACAGGGGGATCCTTGTGTTTAGATTCATCTCCAAAACTGCCCTCCTCCCACCTCATGTCTCCATAGCAGCACAGTAAAGAAACTTGACATATATGTTTGGGTTAGAAACATAGAAACAAAGTGAGTCAGAAGGGGCCTCCTGGGCCATCTAGTCTGACCTCTGGCACCAGACGGTTCCGCTCACGACATGCCCACCCTGCGCACGTCCAGCCTATCCTTGAACACCCGCACCGATGGGGCCTCAACAACCTCTCGTGGAAGCCCATTCCACCCCCTCGGGGTCCTGACTGTCAGGAAGTGCTTCCTGGCATCTAAATGGAACCTTGGCTCCCTTCCTTTGCAGGGGAGAACAGGTCCCCACCCATCTCCATGTGACATCCCCTCACATACCTGTATGTCACCAAGTATCCTCTTCTCCAGGCTGAAAAGATCCAGCTTCCTCAGTCTCGCCTCATGCAGCATCCCCTGCAATCTGGCCACCAACCTTGTGGCCCTACGCTGCACTGACTCCAACCTGAGTATAGATGTTGAGTGTTAATACCTTGGCCCAGGGTGTGTATCGGTGATGTGCTTATTCTCATCTCACATCTTGCATCTCAGCATTTCATCTCCAGCACACGGTGGCCCATCACATCTAGGGCTTCATCCTGGCACTATCCATTCTAGCATGCCTTGAGGCTGGAAACACCATTTAGGCTTCTCCATGCACAGACATCTCTCCATGTCATTGTGTCCTTGTGGAACCTCCCAATGCTGCCCCAGGATGCTTCCATGAGGTCCACATGAAGCTCCTGTAAGTCTATTGGCCTGCTGTTTGAGCCCCACAGTACTCTGATTGGTTGACTGTCCACCTGGTTTTCTCACACCAACACTTCCAAAGACGGAATGAAGTTTCAGATGAACTCAGGTTGGAAAATCACATGAGCTGATCCATATGCTATGCAAATAGCCTTCAGATCTTCTGGACGCATGCGTCTGCTGAAATTTAATTGGTGGGAAGGGAAAACTGACAACTGTTCCTTTGGCATGTGTCCCTTTCTAATGTATTTTATTCTTTTTAATACCTATATTTTGTTTTCTATTTTGTTTGCTTCTTTAGTTGCAAAGTCATGCCTGGCCCAACACGACCCCAAGGGCAACGTTCCTCCAGGCTCGCCTGTCCCTTGGAATCCACCCAAGCCCACACCCACCTCTCCAGTGACTCCATCCAGCCACCACATTCTCTGCCATCCCCTCCTTCTTTTGCTGCCAATCGTTCCCAGCATCAGGGTCTTCTCCAGTGAGTTGTTCCTTCTCATTAGGTGGCCAAAGTATTTCAGTTTCGTCTTCAGTATCTGGCCTTCTAAAGAGCAGTCAGGGTTGATTTACTTGTTTTCTATTTTAGCTATGTTTTAAAATGGGATGCTTTAACTGGTTGGAATTATTAGTTGTTGGACAGGTTAGAAATGCACTAAATAAAGAGCTAAATTTCCTTGCTTTTCCAAAGTGCCAACTGATGAGATTTTTCTGATCTATGTTCCCAGTGAAAAAGACTAACACTCAGCTCTGTGCCAAGTTAGCCAGGAGTGAGCCTCACTGTGCTAGATGCTGGTAGAACCAGACTGCAAGGCTGTAATCCTATACACACTTATCTGAGTAGTTCTCATTAAATTCTGCAGGACTTACCTCAGAGTAGACATGTTTTTGATTACCCTATTGGCTGTGCAACAGATTGGATGTCATTATTCTGACTCCTGTTTGTTCTCTTTTGAAGCTGTGATAACTATTTGCTTTATTTAGGAAAGTTGTTATAATGGCCAACACACAATTTTCCACACCCCAAAATGAAAACCATAGCTGTTCCCTGCAGCCCAGTCCACCTAATTACAGGAAAATTGCAAAAGAGGATTCCCTACAGTTAAAGAAAGCCAGAAGTCAGGCTCAAAGGATTTCATGCTGTGAAGTTTAGTCTGACAAGGAACGTCTCTGGTAAATTCTCCCAGATTATGAAAATGCTGCCTGATTGGGGGCAAAAAAAAACCTGTGCACCAGGCTGTTACCTTAAAAGGATATTTTGTTGAGACCTTGGGAATGCAGAGGGAAGCATCCACAGTTTGCCCAGCCATGCGATTTGCAATGCGGCATTTTGTGTGCTGCACTTCAAAATCCAGTTGTCTCAAGTCACTGTAATTCAATAGAGTGAAACTGTTTCAGCACTTCTGCCCAGTCACTGTCATTATTCTCCTGCATGAAGGCAGGTTTGCAAAACTCCTGGACTGTGTCCTTTGCTCCCTTGAATTCAATTTCATACTATTGCGCTTGGTTTAAAAATAAGATTCCCTGTCTCACAGAAATGAAAGCATTCTGAAAACAAAGAGACAGCCTATCATGTCCCCAGTCCATTTTATGGGGGAAACCAGAGAGGGGTTCGCTTCACATACAACTGAGAATAGGCAGTTCTCAGCATATTCTCCTTTGTCACACCCTTAAGGTGCAAAACTTTGGTCACTGGGTCATGCCAGACTGAGAAGCAGCGCCACTCACACCAATGAGCTTCAGGAAGGATGCCAGAGGGGACCTAGGGGGACCGCTCCAGGACAGCAAGGATACCATGAGAGGCATCCTGTCATAAATCAAGGCAATTAATGGCATTGCTTCTTAGCTAGCTATATGCACACAGTAGAAGGAAATGATAATTCCTATTTATTTTATTTATTTTGCATTTCTATACTGCCCAATTGCTACAGCTCTGGCCAGTTCACAGCAATTACATATAATTACAACAGAATGATATACGATGGTATATAACACTTCTAAATAGAAATATAGAAACCAAGCAAGTCTGAAGGAGCCTCGTGGACCCGACCCCCAGCTCCAGCTGGCTCCACTCACGTAATCCACAATCTTTTCTCAAATGCTCTCACTGATGGAACCTCCACCACCTCCCTTGGAAGCCTAGAGGTCCTGTCAGGAAGTCCTTCCTGACATCCAACCTGAAGCCTGGTTCCTTGCATGCTGCCCACTGGAATGCATCCTGCTCACCACTGCAGGGAAGAAAAGGTCATGAGCCCCTCACATACTTATAAGTTGCTGAAA
This sequence comes from Varanus komodoensis, assembly GCF_004798865.1. Taxonomy (NCBI): domain Eukaryota; kingdom Metazoa; phylum Chordata; class Lepidosauria; order Squamata; family Varanidae; genus Varanus; species Varanus komodoensis. The sequence goes on from NW_025336599.1 coordinate 428,905, forward strand.
GATCTCCTTGGAGTCTCCTCTTTTTCAAGCTGAAAAGACTAAGTTCTCTCAATCTCTCCAGAAAGTCATCCTTCCCAACCCAGCTACCAATCTTTGAACTTGTGGTGAACCAATTCTAACCTAGCTATGTCTCTCCTATAATGTGGAGTCTGGAACTAGATGCAGCAGTCCAGTTGTGGGCACCCCAGAGATGACTCTACATGAGTAGAACAGTATCAACACCTCCCTAGATCTGGAAGTCATGCTTCTGGCTATACATCCAAGGCTGGTGTTTGCCTTCATAACAGCTATGTCACACTGACTGAAGCTTTTCCTCCAGAACTTCAGGTAGCTATTTGGAGATGAGGTTCATCACCATGGACAGCTCCATAAAAATTCCACATACACTATGGGGTGCACACCCAACCCTGCTGACATTGCAGCCACCAATCTCCACTGGGTAAGATTAAATGCCTGCATATATTCAAAGGAGCCTTTTACATATTAAATGTTAAGTGCATTTAAATATTTAATGGAAATGAAAACACATTTAATGGATATGGAATCACACCCTGAATAAAATACATGCAGCTAGGAATGTTTGAGGATGTTTCTTCACAAATTGACGAATGCCTCAGAAATGCCCCATTCACAGCCCTGAACATGGGAACAAATGGGAATACATGAACTCCAAACATGTTAACAAATTCCCAAACTTTTGTTCAAATTCTCAAAATGTTCAGTTTTTATTTAAATGTGCCTTTAAAATGCACATTTTTTCTGCCTAAACTAAATTGGAAACTAAATGGGCACACACTTCCCACTTAAAGCATGGTCATGTAATTAACTGAGTGTGTCTTTTTAAAGCTATACTCTGTGCCTTGGCATCTGGACTTCCTTTGGTTGCATTCTGTCCTATCAGAACCCGTCCCATGCAGCATTTGCAAGTCATCATCCCAGCCCTGCAAAGTGAGAAGAGAGGAAGTCTATGCATGTTCAGAGAGCCCTGGTTGCCCAACTCACAACCTTCACTGTCACACACAACCTTCACTGTCACAGCTGCCTAAAGGGTGACTGCAGCATGTAGAAGAGGGGCACCACCAGTGGTCATCATTCCTGGTGGCCCCAGGGACCAACCTTCTTAGCCTTACATCCATTGTAGGAAAAAAAATGGAAAGGCTCATAATAGAGATCCAGTGATGCTGGATAGGGAAGGAAGGCTGAGAGCCACACAGCACGGCTACCACAAAAACAGGTCCTGCCAGACAAACCTTGTGGAATTCTATGGCAAGATTTCGAGATGGCTAGATGGAGGGGATGCAGTGGATGTGGTATATCTGGATTTCAGCAAGGTCTTTGACAAAGTGCCCCATGATAACCTGGTGGAGAAATTGAGGAGTTTTGGGATACACCAAAGCACTGTCCGGTGGATTAGGGCATGGTAGACTGACCAAAAGCAGAAAGTAACCACTAGTGGAGAATCATCGGGATGGTGGCCGGTGACAAGCGGGGTCCCCCAGGGCTCTGTCCTGGGGTCAATCCTGTTTAATCTTTCCATTAATGACATGGAAGAAGGGGTGAACAGTCTGTTGATCAAATTTGCAGGTGACACTAAAACTGGAGCAGTGGCCACAACTGAGGAGCAGGTACTCCAGATCCAAAAGGATCTGGACAGACCATGGAAGTGGGCAGGAGACAACAGGATGGCGTTCAATGTGGATAAGTGCAAGGTCTTGCACTTGGGGCATCGGAATAGCTGTCATAAGTACATGTTAGGTGGCAAGTGGCTGGAGAGCAGCACTTGTGAAAGGGACCTCGGGGTGCTGGTTGACTGCAGGCTAAACATGAGGCAGCAGTGTGATGTGGTGGTCAAGAGGGTGAACACCACCCTTGGTTGCATAGCCAGAAGTGTGGTTTCTAGATCAAGAGAGGTATTACTACCACTCTATACGACTCTGGTGCACCTGCAACTGGAGTATTGTGCTCAGTTTTGGGCCCCTCATGACAGGAAGGATATAGCCAGGTTAGAGTCAGTGCTGCATAGGACCACAAGCTTGGTGGCCAGTTTGCAGGAGATGCCATATGAGGTAAGACTGAGGGAACTGGGTATCTTCAGCCTGAAGAAGAAGAGACTCAGGGGGGATATAGGTTGGTTATGACCTATAAAGCCCTTAACGGCTTGGGTCCTGGTTACCCAAATGAGCGCTTACGTCCATATATGCCCTCCTGCCCCTTGAGATCAGCAGGAGAGGCCCTTCTCTGGGAACCCTCCATGAAGGAAATTAGGAGGGTGAGTACTTGGAGGAGGGCTTTCTCTGCGGTGGCGTCCAATCTATGGAATGTGCTCCCCAGAGAGGTCCGCCTGTCACCGTCATTATTTGTTTTTCGGCGCCAGGAGAAGACCCTTTTATTTAAACGTCATTTAAGGGTGTTCAAGGATAGGCTGGACATGCACATGGTAGGCATGTCGTGAGTGGAGCCGGCTGGAGGCGGGGGTCAGACTAGATGGCCCAGTAGACCCTTCTGACTCGCTCTGTTTCTATGTTTCTAATGAAGACTTGGCATGTGTGTAGGGGGTCCAGTTCTTCAACTGAAGGGGAATTGAGTAGAGAGCTGCACTGGCAGTTTCATGCACTTCAAGCCCTTTCCAAATCATGTGAAGTACACAGACCCCTCTACTCAGCACCGCTGAGGCCTCCTCTGGAGTGCTGTGTCCAGTTCTGGGCTCCACTGTTTAAGAAAAAGGCAGAGAAGCTGGGAAAGGTTCAGAGGAGGCCAAGAAAGAGGATCAGAGGATTGGAAACAAATCCTTATGAGAATGACTGGAAAAATTGGGCATGAAGCATTGCTATGGTAGCACTCTCTGTGTACTTGAAAGGGTGTAACACAGAGCAGGGGCAGAGTGCAGAATCAACGGATCAAGTTATAAGAAGTCGGGTTCTGGCTGAACATTGGGAAAAACTTCCTGAGTGTTGACCCAATAATGCAATGGTCCAGGAGGGGCATGGACTCTCTTACAATGGAGGCATTCAGGATGTTGCTGGACTGCCATCCTTTAGGGATGCTGTAACTTGGAGTCTGCAGTGAGCAAGGGGCTGGATGCGATGGTCTTTCTGGTCCCTTCCAATAGCCAATTCTACAATCCACTTCTTTTATCCAGAGGTAGAGTAACTCCCCTTTAGAGCTCTTTGGACATAAATAAGTCTGTTCCTTTATCATTTTCTTCCTTTGTCATGTCCCATCCTAGCTGAGTGTTTGCCATCTTTACTGATTACTTTCTTTCAGCAGTTGCAATTGTTGAGAGAAACAGACTATATCTTGTAGGAGGGACAGTAGCTAATAAGAATGCGGACTGGACAGATCTACCAGTGCTGGTTTCTCTTGCTCAATCTCTCTCTCTCTCTCTCTCTCTCTCTCTCTCTCTCTCTCTCTCTCTCTCTCTCTCTCTCCTCTCGCTCTCTCCAGTCTTAAGTTTGGTTCATTTTGTGTTCCATAATGTTAAGCACGGCTACCTTGACAGAGATGTGAACAGGGCTGAGCACCCCGTGGCAGAGCTCTGGCTGCTGTTTAGGTCTGGGGCCATGGTAGATGCACCCATGCCACTACCAGACCCCCCGCAGAGATGCCCTAAGGAGTCTTGACCTCATCTGCAGCTGGGAAGAGTCTGCCAGAAACCCCTCATGGCTGCAGGCCTAGGAGCCTCCAGGTCTCCCATTGCATCTGCATGACTAAATTGTTTGCAGATTGTCATTATCAACACCTGTACCCTGGCAGAGTTAGGGTCGCCTCCAAGGTGTCAGGATGGGCCAAGTCAGAGTCTGTTCCACTGCTGGAGAGATTCATAAAGTGACACATCAGTTGATCAGACGACCCAAGTGTCTAATGTAACCCGACATGTCACACTTCATGTTGCAATTTGTTTCATTAGTGTCAATTAGAGCAATCACTGCAGCTCTCTGGCATATGAACCAAGATACAGGCAAAAGATTGAGGACAGAAGAAGAGGGAAGTGTCACTGGTACTCTAATTGGCATTTCTCATTTATGCAGCTAATTTCCACGATTCTTTCCTCATTTAGGTGAAAGCAGAGTGTGCTGTGTAAATAGCTCTACCTGGGAAATATAGTCATGGGGCCGTGATGTTTCTCTTTTGGGTAAACCACTGTTGAGAAATAGAGGGAAGGATCCATGTGGCCCAAGCCCCCAAACCGCATTACGAGTGCTCCCTTTCTGGGCTGGCCAACAAAAATGTCAAGGTCAGGTCCACATGCCTTTTGTTTTCTAGTAGAGAACTTTGTTGTAACTCCAAGATTGTAACATTTGTAAAACACAAAAGCCAGTAGATGAGTATGTTTCAATGAACACTATATCCCACAAAATGCAAATGAGAAGTTGGATCCAGAGTTAGTCACAGTTAGATACATAAGTCCACCTGTGACTCAATCTAGATGCCACCAGCTGCACAGTGCAGGGCCTTTTCTGTCTAAATATGCATAGGATTGTGCCCTCAGCCTTCATGTAACTCCCATTGCTTTCAATGGGTGTACTTCAGGTAAGGCTGATTCTGGACACAGCCCCAGGTCATTGAAACCCTACATTGCGGAAGCATCCATACCCGTCCCCCTGCCCTTGTAAAAAGCTACTGAAGTTGGATGGGCCTCTGATGGTGAATTCTACCTGTGCATTCAGCCTTGTATAAGTAACGATGGACACCAGATTAGCTTCCCCCATTCCTTCTGACCGTAACAGCTGGGGCTGCTGTTGCCACATAGACTGCTAAGGCCCTTGGCAACTTGGTCTGGGTGTAACTCCTATATGTTTGCATTGGAAGGGTGAATCCACAAGGCAAGTGCAACTGAATTGGCATTTTATTCCAAGGTTTTGAAGGTTCTGCATGTGGAGCTGACTCTTCTATTTTATGGATACTCAACCCAGTTGAGGAAGACATCTTGGATTTTTGTTTGAATTTGAATTCAAAAGAACACTTGAGCTTTGCGATTCTGCAAGCAACTGCTGCATGAGTGCTGTTGCTGAGGACCTGGGTGCACACACTGTAGCAATTTCTTGTTGTTACACTACCACAAATTGTTGTTGTGCTGTTTGTTATATAATTATGAATATGAAGGGAGTTATTTTGTGAAATTGTGCTTAGAAACATAGAACTATAGAAACAGAGTGAGTCAAAAGGGGCCTCCTGGGTCATCTTGTCTGACCCCTGGCTCCAGCCAGCTCCACTCATGACATGGAATCATAGAATAGAAGAGTTGGAAGGGACCAAGAAGGCCATCGAGTCCAACTCCCTGCTGTTGCAGGACATCATGTTATACCATCCCACTCAGAGGGCTGTCCAGTTTCACCTTGAATGTCTCTAGTGTGGGAGAGCCCACCACCTCTCCAGGCAGCTGGTTCCACTGTTGCATTGCTCTGACAGTGAGGAAACTTTTATTTATTTATTTATTTATTTATATTTTTCGATTTATATCCTGCCTTTTTCCAACAAAGGGCTCAAGGCAGCTTACATCATTCTCCTCCTCCATCTTATCCCCACAACAACAACCCTGTGAGGGAGGTTGGGCTGAGAGTCTGTGACTGGCCCAAAGTCACCCAGCTGGCTCCACGGCTGAGCGGGGACTAGAACCCAGATCACCTGAGTCCCAATCCCATGCTCTTAACCACTACACCACACTGGCTCCTGATGTGCAGCCCTAATCTGGGTTGCCACTACTTGAATTGATTATTCCGTGTCCTATATTCTGGCATTAGCAAGAAGAGATCTTGACCTTCCTTTTTGTGACCGCCTTTGAGGTACTTACAGAGGGATATCATGTCCTCCCTCCTTCTTCTCTTCTCAAGGCTGAACATGGTCTCTACCACCTCTGTGTGACACCCTCTCACATACCTATATGCCACCAACAGATCCCCTTGGAGTCTCCTCTTCTCCAGGCTGAAAAGACCCAGTTCCCTCAATCTTGCCTCATAAGAGGCTAACATGTCCCCTCTACTACCCTTTTTGATAATTGGGACCACTGATGCCGCTCTCCAGTCCTCTGGAACCTCACCTGTTCTCCACGAGCCCTCAAATATGGAGGCCAATGGGTGAGAGAGTACCCGCACTGACTCCCGCTCGGTGTAACCCACCAGAGCCCAGTGCCTTTGCAATGTCCAGTGCCCTGAGGAGTTTCTCAACTTCTGGGGCAGGGGTGGCTCTAATCTGTACCCCTAAATGCCCGGCCTCATCTGATCCCCCATGCAGATTTCCCCTCCCTCTCGCAGAGACAAAACAGTCGTTTAGCGACTGTGCCTGTTGCTCACATCAGTCACTGACTCGCCTTCTTCCTCATCAAGCGGCCCCAGTGTTTGCAGTGTCCATCCGCAGATCGCTAAGCAATCCCGTGCCATGACTTTTGTCCATGGTAGGTGCACCTTCAACATGCTGTCCTCTGAACCCTCGATCGTATGAACGCACATACGATCAAGATTGTTTATCCTCCACACCCACCCCGCTCTGTTCCTGCAGCTCTCCTGGGCTGAAAGGCTGTGGCAGTGGGTCTTGTCCGCTCCACAATGCCCTGTGCATGGCTGAGAACCCTCGTCTTCCAGGTCCTAAACTGCATCGGGGGCAGTGTGGAGAAATCCTCCTGCTGCAGACATTCAGCTTCCTACATCTGGAGGCCTACAGGAGCAGTGCCAGGGAGCAACGCAAGGTGACTGGGTGTGTTCCAGGTTTCTTCCTTGTGCAAGTGGCTGTGTCTGTGTGTGGAGGCAGAATGGAACTCAAAGGGGTGCCTCCCTCCTGATTGTACAAACAACACCCTCCTCATCCTTTTGGTTTGTGATTTATTCCATTAATAATAATATTTCTTATTCTATTAGCAATAATATTCCTTTGGTGTCAACATCTGGGAAATCCAGTAAGGATTAGCCAATCTTATCATATTTCCCCTTAATGAAACTGAACAATGGTTTCATTTGTTACTTTACTACATTCCCCCAGTGGTGCCTGTACAATTTTAACACCATGGAACAGACTTTAAATGAGGAAGCCATTCATATGTCAGCTGTTTATCAGTGATCTTTGCTAGCTTAATATCGCAAAGTTGCCATAGTACTTTCCCTGTTTGCCTCGTAGCATCCATAGGGAGTTTGAGCTAAGAGGTCATCTCAGTGTTAATCTCCTCTGAGGAGTAATGTGTACATACATCTTGGTGCAACGGTCCCAGAAGAAATCTGAAGTCATCTTGGACTTTGTGGCAAAGCAGAGAGGTTTCCGATAAAGATCATGAAAACACATAATTACACAGATATCTTGGCAGCTCCCTGGAGAAGTCACTTGCTAATTTTTATTTATTTATTATTTTTTGTTTCTTGCAGGAAAGATACGCAGCTTGATACTTCTTTCCCCAGATAGTCCTGAAGTGCTCTTCTAATCTTTATCATATTCTATTCTTGCCAAACTTGCTTGCTTTTTATAAACTGCGTTTATAAACTTACTTATAAGGCAGAGCTGCTCTCGGGGACCAAAGGTCTCATTCCATTTTGAAGAAGTTGTTGGCCCTGCAGCCAAGGGACCAAGTGTGAAAAAGGTCAGTGAAAAACACCAGCATATTTTAGCATAGTGTTCTCATTGCCAGAAAGCAATCAGTGGCAAGAGATGGGGACAGGGAAAGGAAGTGTGGCTTTCTGGGGAATGGCAAAGGAGCAGATTCAGCTCCTGGACCTGATTTTCTGCATTCCTGCAAGAAAGAGATGATGGGGTAACAGTCTGTTTTTGTTGTTGTTTTTCCCGTCTCTGAAGCTGTTGCTACCCAGGTAGAGCTCTCCTGGACAGGCACGAGTGACCTCAAGGCTGAATTACTGCAAGGAGCTCCACGTGGGTTTGCCCATAAGGTGGGTCCAGGAGATGACCCAGGTTTAACCTTTTACTACTAGTGCATAAAGTCATAAACAACTTGAGACCAGGATACCTTTTCCTTTACAACTTGTCCAGTCACAGAAATTATCAGATGGCATCTCTTGGGGGTTCCACATGGACTGATGACCTGACAGCAGTCCATGTGGAGAAGAGCTTTTAATGTGGTGGTTCCATTTCTGTAGAACTCCCTCTAGAGGTCAGGCAGGTGCCTCTAGAAAACACCAGAATTTCTATCAGAAGGGCTTTCTGGATTCACCAGTCATGGTTTTACTGATAGTGTTCTTAACATACTGGTTTGTTCCATCCCCTGCTTGTCTGATATTGTTCACCATTTCAAAATCTCCCTAGTAGAATATGGAGTAATATATTATTATTACATTCTATTAAGAAACTGCAGGTGGAGCAGTGGTTTAAATCGCTGTGCTGCTGGGCTGGTAGATCGAAAGGTCGCCGGTTCGAGTCTGCACAACGGGGTGCGTTCCCGTTGCTCCGTCCCAGTTCCTGCCAACCTTGCAGTTCGAAAGCATGCAAATGCAAGTAGATGAAAAGGTGCCACTTCGGTGGGCAGGTCACAGCGTTCCATGCACTTCGGTGTTTAGTCATGCCGGCCACATGACCACGGAGACCGTCTGCGGACAAACGCTGGCTCCCTCGGCCAGGAAACGGAGATGAGCACCAGAGATGAGCACCGCCCCCTAGAGTCAGGCATGACTGGACTTAAACGTCAAGGGAAAACCTTTACCTTTACCTTTATAGCCTTACAGAAGATACAGGAATGCTTCTAAAGATGCCATCTTTTCTGTAGCAACATCCATTGCAGCTCATCAGGTGCTGTAACATTATAGAGCAGTGAGTTTCCCTGGGCCCAAGGTATACACAGGGGCTGCCTTGGGAAAATAGGCGCGCTTCCTCCACACTCTCTGGCACAAATGGCAGCCAATGGGGTATCATTTCTGCTGCATTTGGGGGCTGTGAGTGTGTGACAGAAGCAGCTTTCAGAAATGGCTTGGAGGTGAAGTATAGGGGAGCCGGTGATGCCGAGGCTCTTTATGGACCATCACAATTCTTGTCACGCCTCATGCGCGCTCCTGAAGGAAACAGAAACTGTGCATTTTTCCTAAGAATGTGCTTCAAACGTGTCCTTTCCTTCCCATAGACTGAAGACTAAATATGTAGTGTGTGGAGGTCGCACATTCATGAGTGCGCATCACTACACATCTGCACGTGCACCCTGGACTCAAATGTAGGTTTGGATAGTACAACTGGTTCTCCTGAATGCTGTTTCTCCTGGTACTCACATTTGGATTTGGACATGGAGCACGGTTGCATGATTTGCAGAAAGGAAAATACCTCTATACATTTCTGTCCACTCCTATTCAATTGAACATACGTGAACAAAGTACCATATAATGTATTAGATTTGTGTCAAATTTACTATTAAATTAAATTAAATTAGGCAGTATTAAACTCAGGGAGGCAATATTTAGCACATATCTGATATGCTCCTCACAAGATTTTATTTTGCTCATTCTAATCTTGATTTTATCAGATTTTTTTCCAATTGTGAACACTATAGTCTCGCACACACTGTCTTGGCCACATGAAAAGGTGCAAATATCACATAAAAGTGTACTCTGATGACCCTTCCAATGAGTAAGTAGATGCTGCTACCTCACATATCCTGCCTGCCTTCCAGGGAACTCAAGGCAGCCTTCCTGGTCCTCACCCCCAGCTGTAGTCTCACCTTATGGCAATGTGGGAAGGCAGGCCAGGCTAAGAAACAGCGACTGGCTTCCCACTCCGACCGAAAGCAGGTCTTTCCAGTCTTGGCTCAGCACACCAGCCACTGCATTACAGCAGGCTAGAGTCTTGCAACTGGAAGGCGTCAGGTGTGCCTTCTGTCTTGGGCTGGGGAAAAACACACGGCTGCACCACATCTCTGCTAACCAGATTCTATCCAGAGGGTTGGACAGAATCGCTAGCATTCTTGACCACTGGTCCTGCTGGCTGGGCTTGCTAGGAGCTGACACATCTGGAGGGTGTGTGTGTGTGTGTGTGGGGGGGGGGTGGATTTCTTCATCCGAAGCCAATGGTAGTTTCTTATTGCATCCAGTTCTGATAAAACTCTGTCACCACTGCCTCACTGGTGCAATTAATGCTTTGAATTATTTTTCCTCCTGCTCTAAATTTACCACTGTTTACCACATCACACCTGTAGCCAATTAGCTGGTGTGGGCTGGAAGGAAGTTTAATTGCACTGTTTCACCAATGGTATGGATTGTTTGCATTGCACCAACATTAAGGAGGCACCTTGGAAGCAAGTGCAGGGTAAGAATTCAATGAGATAATTAACAGGAGTCATCGTAATGAGCAAGAAACAGGATGACATTCATTAGCAGACTCTAATCAAATTTCTGCCATATTAAAAAGTTGTGAATGATGCTTTCACACATTCCAATAGACCTGAAGAACTCAAATACAAATTGGGAGCTGATTCTTTTAAAAGTGGAGCACTATGTCAAGTCTGAAAAGAAGCAGAAGAATTGTGGGTTCAGGAGACAGATTACAATGAACAGATATACTAGGAGCACATTTCTGTGCTGAGTTACTACATCTATGAAACATAGAACCAGAGCGAGTCAGAAGGGGTCTCTCGGGCCATCTAGTCTGACCTCCGACTCCAGCCAGCTCCGCTCACAACATGCCCACCATGTGCATGTCCAGCCTATCTCTGAACACCCTCACCGATGGGGCCTCAACGACCTCTTGTGGAAGCCCATTCCACACCCTTGGGGTCCTAACCTGGCATCCAAATTGAATCTTGATCCCCTGAGCTTTGCTCCACTGGAACATGTCCTGCTCTCATCCATTTCATGAAGGGCCACATGTGCAAGTCAGTGTAGGAAAAATGCAATACAACCCAAGAAGTTTTGACCACACTCATTGCAGTGAAGCAGTTATCTTACACCTTATATGAAGTCGGAGACGTCTGAAAATCCAAAGGCAGCAGCAGAAATGGAGACCTATTTTCCATGATTCCCCTCCCTCTTGGCATGTTTAAAATATTTCTTTCCAGTTAAAAGATTTAATTAATCTAAATATAGACTTCAGTAGAATACAGTTGATTAACACTAGTAATTTCAGTGCCTTTATAACGTAACAAATCTCTTGAGAGAAATATCCTTCTTTAATGATCTCCATCATTTTTTAAAGTTTCCAATCAAAGTTGCTTGAATATAATTATCATTTCGCAAGGACCAAGTTGTAGTTTATGGACAGTAGGATCTCTCTGTGTAGGACCCAGGCTGCTGCAGTGGGTCAAGCTATTTGCCCATCAAGTCCTACATGGCTTGCCTTGGCTGGGGGTCGCACTTTTTCACCCAGCCCCTCCCCCCCGCCCCACCTGCCTGCACCAGCTGCTGCTTGGGCAGGTGGAGGTCTTGCCCCGTCCTGCTGGAGGGATCTTGCAGGAGGCCGGTTTGCCATTGTAGAAACTGAGTGCTGGACCAGATGGATCCTCAGTCCGACCCAGTATGGCTGTTCTGATGTTCCCATGACCCTCTCCCTCGCCATCCCCTTTCCCTTTCTGCCATGCTTGCATGCCAGGTCTGCAGGCAAGGACTGCCTTGGTGTATGGATGGCATTGCAGCCAGTCAGGCATTGTGTTGGTGGAAGAGGGATAGCGGGAATTAATCAGCACCATGAATGATCTCTGGTGTTTCTGACTGGTGAGTCAAAAGAGGCTTGAACGAGGCATCTTTTGCCCCAAAGTTCTCTTCTATATTTGCAAACTTTCAAGGGTTCCCACACATGTCCCTAGTACCGCATACTTTTCAGAGGCCTACTTTAGTTTCTATCTTGTCTGATCAAACTCATCAGTGGAGTTCATTTGATAAGAATTAAATGCAGACTTTATGTATGTATTGTTGTTCCTGTCTATGTAAGCAAAGGTGCTGAATTGTGCAGTTCCTGTCATGGGAGGATTCGTTTCCTGAACTAGGTATCATTCCCAGGACCGAGTATTCCATGCAACTTCCCAACTAACTTTTTCTTTAGCCTGTGCACTTTAGCCTTCCACAACTATGGTCCTTATGGTGAGCAGAGATGGGGGAGGGGGAGGGGGACTTTCCGTTCAGCAGCAGAGATGCAGTTGCTCTGAAAATATGGCTATAACAGCCCCTTATTGTCATAAGCCTTGCATGAATGAGTCAGTGTTTTCATGTTTATAACCTGCCCCCAAACATGCATGCAACCCTTCCCCCACCATTGCATGTATTTCCTTAATTTCCATTCCTCTTTACTGGATGTGGTAATTTGAGGCAATAAAAGGGCATTAAAGGGGTTTCAGTATGATCAGTGCTTAGCTTTAACACTCGGGCTGGTTGTGATGTGCACGTGCTTCTGTGTGTGAGCAAGCGTGCGTCTCTTCCCATTTCCTTCACTCCCTCCCCCTAACTTAAGTGTTACTTTTATATCCAGGAGAAGCACTGAGTAAACAAATAAAAAATTCATTAGCGACAGGCAGCTTGAGAAAGATGAAAGGTTTTGCAGTGCAAAAATCTGGATTCCAAAGCAGAAATGCCAGCCACGGGATCACTAGCACAGTGTGGAGCCCAGTCGATGCAAGAGGCATTAGCATGTGCAATCCTGGAGAAATTTACTAATATTTCAAGCAGTGATACAGTGTGTTTTCTCTTCCTTAAGTTTAACAGCTTCCCATTAAACATCTGAATGGCTGCGGTGTAAATGCTGGTAGAAATGGGAGGCACCAGTGGTGGTGCGGGGTGACCACAGCCCCTGCCCCCATCCACAGCCGCTGCCCTCTAATGGTCACTGCAGCCCTCACGGCAAGCGCCTGTCTGGACACGGGCCGAGCCCGTGTGTGGGCACGGGCAGGGGAAAGGGCTCCTGGTGGTCACGGTCAGCATTCCGAGGGGGCTTGCACTTCTGTTGTGGCTCATCGACTTCCCTCTGCTGGAGAGGAAACCCCTGGAACTGGCTTGCTGACCGGCAGCAGCCTGAGATGGCACGCATTTCTTTTGTGGTTTTTACTCTCTGTTAGGGCACATCTTTGGAGGCGTTTTTATCTCTACCTTCTTAATTTTTTGCCAACATGCGAGAGCACATTTGCACAGCCCTTTCGGGAGGAGAAGCAGCTTCCTGAAAGGCCCCAGAACAGGGAATACTGCTTGTCCCCAAGAGAGTTTCTGAGCAACTTTCCTGATGAGGGGGGGAAGTGACCAAGAATTGAAGCCTTGAAAAGCCCATCATTATTGTTAACACCATTATCACCATCCTATTCTATTCATACCCCTCTTTTCCTCTTGCAAAGAACTGAGGATAGCTTACACAAGTATTCTCCTCATATTTGTCTCACCTCAACAACCCTATGAGGTAGGCCAGGCTCTGTTCAAAAATGTGGATAAATGCACTAATGTTGGGGTGAGCCCAGTCATGCAAATTCAGACACCTCCCTCCTTTCCGTACCTTCATTGCAAGCAATGCATGTGACTAAACTCACTTTGGACAGATCCCCTGGTGTGATACAAAGGAATGCTGAAGCTCTTCCATCCCTTCCATTATCTAGAAGGGGAGGGAATTCTTCAGCATGGATCCTTCTTCAACCCCCCGAATGTCAAGCTGCCTTTATTAAAATTCCCTCTCCTATAGCAGAGGGAGCAAAGGTCTGAATTCCTTTATATGTTCAAATGCCTCGGCCCAGTCCTTGTGTGTGCATGACATGAGAATATGTGTTCCTTTAACTTAATTAACATGGTGGTGAATCTTCTGCCTCAAAACTGGAGGAATAGGTTCTTTGAGAAGGAACTTACAGTTTTTCTCAGACTGTGTGGATTTTTGGTGCAACCATGCCCATCTCACATGGCTCTGAATTAGAAAGCTCAAGGGACCCTTTGACACAACCACACCACTGCTCACTTCCATTGCTGGCCTGTGTCATTTTTAGACACACCAACACTAGCTCTTACTAGCTCACAATCTCCTTGATGGCTTCCCGGAATGGTGTCTTAGAGCCTTCCATGTGAACTGAGGGCTCCACTGCTTTCATATTGCCAGACATCTGTTAAAGACCTTCATCATTCAATCAAGTGCTGTAGCAAAAAGCTGGAATGCACCTTATAGGATAAATGGTTTCTTTCCAAAGAATTGGGCAAATTCTTGGATAATTCAGAGTCCAAAGCTGCTAACTCTGATAACTGGGAAAAGCTATCCTCAAAATGCCTTCACAGGCAACAACAGGGAAGACAATCTATCTCCTGTCCTCCTTGTGAAATTCCAAGGCTGGCTGATGCAAATTCACACAAACAGAAAATGCAGCCCATTCCTTTGACATCAGTAGCAGGAAGCTGCTGTCTGCGCCACTGACTTATCCTTCTGTCCCAGCATCACCTACTAGGATTGCTAGGAACCTCTGGCAGAGGTTTTTCCCATCACCTGCTACATAAGACTCCACCTTGCCCCCCTCCACACACAAACATATGTGCCAAGAAGGCAACTTGAGATGAACAAGAGCAGATGGATCTTTGATTGGACCTATCTTGGCCATTCTCCCAGTTACTCCAGTTAGGCAATGCTCCTGAGAGCATTTCAGATCCTTGGGCTGCCCCATCAGTGGCTATTTTGGAGAGAACCTGATTGAATGGCACTGGAGTGGAATATGTTCAGGACAGACAGTCTCCATAAGCAGGGTCTGAAGGCACATGATGTTGCATGAAAGTCTACGGGCAATTGTGTGCACATTACCTTGAGTAGGAATAACTTTGGGGGCAGGAACCCATTGGATTCCCTGGGCTCAGTTCCCGAGACCAGTCCATTTTACAGAAGCCTTGAGTCTGATTTATGATACCAAAGTGGGGGCAGTGGCCACAACTGAGGAGCAGCAAATCCAGATGCAGAAGGATCTGGACAGGCTGTGGAAGTGGGCGGGGGATAACAGGATGGCGTTCAATGTGGATAAGTGCAAGGTCTTGCATTTGGGACACAGAAATAGGTGTCACGGGTACAGGATGGGGGACAAGTAGCTGGAGAGCAGCACTTGTGAAAGAGATCTCAGGGTATTTGTCAAGCAGGCTGAACATGAGCCAGCAGTGTGATGCGGTGGTTAAGAAGGCAAACACCACCCTTGGATGCATAGCCAGAAGTGTGGCTCCCAGCTCTAGGGAGGTGCTCATACCTCTCTATGCAACTCTACTGCATCCACAGCTGGAATACCCTGTCCTGTCCTGGGCTCCACATTAAAGGAGAGGCATAGCTAGGGTAGAATTTGTTTACAAGAACGGTAGCCAGGTTGGGATGAGGAGAGATTGAGGGAACTGAGTCTTTTCAACCTGGAGAAGAGGAGACTCCAAGGGGATCTTTTAGCAACTTATAGGTATGTGAGACGTCATGTGGAGGAGGGCTGTGACCTGCTCTTCCCTGCAGGGGAGGGCAGGATGCATTCCAGTGGGGCAAAGCTCAAGGAACCAGGCTTCAGGCTGGTTGTCAAGAAGGACTTGCTGATGGTCAGGACCCCTTGGATATGGAATGGGCTTCCAAGGGAGGTGGTGGGGGCCCCATCAGTGAGGGTGTTCAAGGAAAGATTGGGCAATCACATGCTGGGGATTACATGAGCAGAGCCAGCTGGAGGCTTTGTTTCTGTTTCCGGGAGTGCATTCACAGCAGTTGTGGGGCACTCGCCAGGCACCCATCCTCATGTGCTCTGTGAGCAGTGCCCCTCTTCTGTGCTTGGTGACGCAGCTGCTGCCTGCATCAGGCAGGAAAGAAGGCTGGTTGCTGGCAATGACACTTGGTGTGGCCCCGCACAGTGCCCCTCTTCCATGCCTCGTGTTGCTGCTGGCAGCTGTGCTGAGTGGGACTAAGGCTGGTCACTAGGAATTGCACCTGGCCCAACTGCTTGCACATGCCCTGCAGGTACTTTTTGGACAGCTGCACCAGATGAAGGTTGCTGATTGTGGAACTTGAGGCCTGGAAGCATTCACAGACTTCCTCTTGGTTTGCCGTGCTTTGCAGAACTGGCCAGAGCACAAGAGGAAGCCCATGGATGCTGGAGGGACAGGTTCTCAAAGGGTTCCTCCCAACCCTCATCTTGAGTCCTGGTATAGAGGAAAGGTGGAGTGCCAGTGGAGTGAATAAAACTGTGAACAGAACCCACTGAATAAATGCCTGGAGACAGCCTACCGAGCAGTGTTGACTCAATTCCTCTTACTTACCTCTGCAAAGGAGCATCTCTCAAGCTTCTTGCAAAATGCTAAA
Source organism: Varanus komodoensis (assembly GCF_004798865.1). Classification (NCBI taxonomy): domain Eukaryota; kingdom Metazoa; phylum Chordata; class Lepidosauria; order Squamata; family Varanidae; genus Varanus; species Varanus komodoensis. Next base: position 445,066 of record NW_025336599.1, read on the forward strand.
GCTGTGAGCCAGGCTGAATCTCTCACAGGAGCAGGGCTAATGAAGGACTGCAGGCTTATGGGCTCCGGGGAAAACCCCTCCCCACACAGAAGCCGCCCATCTCCCTTTTCTCTGGAGTGAGCTGGGAAGGCTGACAGTGTTGTTATCGGAGGCACAACTATGCAGGGCGGTGTTTGTATCTGGCACCTGATCCATTTGATCCATTGCACTTTTTGATTGGGGGAGGGGAATACAGTCTGGGTGCCCAAGTTTGCTCATAAGGAGGTTATTTGAGTACAAAGAAGATTACATTAAGTAAATTTACCCAGGTGGAACCTTTCTGCATTGTTTCCCCTTTCTCTGGTTGCTACACCAGTGCAAAACATTTATCAGGTATGTGAAACTGGGAAAAACTAAAGGAGAAGACATAATATAGCAGTCATGAAATCCACTATTGGGTCACACCCTTCCATCCTCCCTCCCTCCCTCCCTTTGTATAAGTTTCTGAGAGCAGATTCTCATGCCCTGTTTTACTTGTAAGTGTGTCTAAATTAGCTCTTTACATCCTGGATATATCATTGATTTGGTCCCCCTCTTTGTGAGATAATGCCACATACCTCCATAAACTCTGGTGATATATCCATAATTTGCACACAAAAAAAAGGAATAGAAAAGAATCCTAGACACACATTTATTTGCACCATTTCAGACTAAGCTTTTATTTTTAATATTACAAACCATTTTTTTTTCATTATTCACAAACTACTGCAGTGATATAAACACTAATTTCTAAAGACAGGTATACACACTCATTGGGTTTAAGATCTGTAACAGTTTTGAAGTCACTACATTCTACATATGGTATTAATAATTTATTTTAAAAGCAGAATTCATAGTATTAATAATAATTTGTATAACTGAAAAAAACATTCCCTATATCAGACATACATTCGAATATAATGAATGACAGGCGTGTTGTAGGAGTTTACACAAAAATATTTCCCAACAACATTTGGCAAACCTCATCCATTGCAATGATCTCCAAGATTTAAATATTAGATACCCAGGGGACTGCACCAAGTAATGCAGTCACTTCACTCAAATCAAAATGATAAAATAACTTATAACTGAATTTGTGTAAGTTAAAAAAAATAGTTACTTTTTTAAAAAAAGCGTTTCAGAGGGTATACAGACATACATTCTTTAAGCAGCTATGCTAAAGTCAGACGAACCCTTTGTGCCGTTCAGGACTGGAACAGACTTCCTGCCCAGGACTGGGTCCAGAGAAAGCCAGTTCTAGAATGGCTGACTAGAGTGGCAGTCAGCTTGCACAGCACTGGCTGGCGTGTGATAAGGCGAACCCTCTTCCTCCCAATTTCTGAACTCGTTACTGGATCTCCCCCATTTTCAAGTGACAAATAATTGTTGAAATGAACAACTATTGGTGGTGTGCTTTAAAAATGGAGGTGGGGCGGGGCGAGTGGGAAGAAGCTATCCTGAAGAAAATTGAAATGGCTGATCAGTACATCTGGTGAATGCTTTGTTGTGAAGACAATGTCTTGGAGGATAACACTGAGGCAGAGTCCAATTCACAGGCATGCCTGCATGCACCCTTGGTCTGTGAGCTCGAAAAGCCTAACATCTGATGAATGTCTCTCCCAACCCTCAGTGTTTAGGATGTCCATTCATATTAAGAATCATCACTCTGATCTTAAATAACTGCACTGAAAGATCGCCTTCACCATCCCCATGAAATATCGCCTTTAGCAGAAGTTCAGAAAGAGCTCAGCAGCCCTCTTGCGAAAGCTTCGCTTCTCTCTTACAGAAAGGATAATGTTCTGGAATGATGCAGCCTTAGCTGGTGACATGCTAAATTAGTAGAGCTGGGTAATTAATTCATGATTATCTATTTGCTGAGGCAGCAAATTGAGGCACGGGGAACCCTTCTGGAATAGTGATTCTGGAAACAAGGGGTGGGGGGGGCAGCAAATGCTTGCACCCTGATGTGGCATGTTCTGGTGGCCATAGGCACGCCACGGCATGCCCCCTGCCCGCTAGCTCCTGCCATTCCCTCAGTAAAGGGTACGGGGGCGCACTGGGAGCTGTCCCGCACCTGAAAATAAATGAAAATACTTGGCTTGTGTGTGCTCACTGGGATTCAGCCTCTGTTCTGGCCTGAGATCAGCTCCGGCTTCTGATGCAGCCCATCCCTCACCTCGTTCTTTGTCTCAGGCTGCTTTGGAAGGTCCCTTGTTGAGATTTAGTGGGGCAGGGGGAAGTGGCTGGACAGGTGCCACTGGAAGGAAGGTTTATTTAGTGATCTGTGAATCACAATGTGGGCTGCGTCTAAAGCACAGGGGTTAAAATATGGATAAAATATGGATTGTTCCTCGGCTAGTGGTAAGACAGTTTTAGTAGCCAATCTTTTAAACCATTTATGGTTTTTCTCCCCTTCTCCCTTGCTGCCCCTCTCTTTCTGTGCCTTTCTCTCATTCCGCTCTGTCCCACTTGGGCCTGACAGAAAGGATTCCTCTTTTTGTTTTCCTCTTTTGATAGAAATGCTCCAGAAACCTTGTTTTCAAATCTTGTGAAACTTTATTGATGGTTATCGTTCAACTGATCATATTGCATGCACATTACGATGACAAAGAGAAAGCCTGATCACAAACACTTTTTAAAAAGCAGAATTGTTTATAGCAAGTTGGCAGGTTCACAGCAGTGAATTGATACTGATATTTATTTATTTTAAACTAAAGTGCTTGCCTCTTTTTGGCACGCACAGTACACATGAGAATATAACTATCTTCAGAAGAACTGTAATGGTACAGTTCTTCTGTGTTTATTTATTTTAAATACAAAAACAAGAAGACCCCTGACAAACACCCCAACTTAGGTTAACTTGTAAACAGGACAACAGATGCTCAAACTGCAATTTTCCCGCGGTGCCAGAAGCTGCCACTTTGGCATTGGCTGGCAGGTGCCCTGGCGGCATTCTCCGGTGTGCCAGTCTGAATGTCCGTCTTTCAACACTCTTAAAAAAAAGCTTCCTTGGACCCAGTGAATTGCAAATAAAATGGACTCGTGTTTGGAAATGGAAGTGGGGCAGGCCTGAAACACCCTGAAAAATTGCAGTTTGCTTACACGACACAGTCATGTTTCAAAAAGTACTAAGCCAATGAAAATGCCATGATTATCTCTACTCAATGGTTGCAATACTTGTAAAATGCGTATATAAATTTTGTATATGAGTAGCATGTAATTCTGTAAAAATGATAATGTGATCCCCCCACCCCACCCCACCCCACCCCAGCCCCTCTAACTTGGTCTACCGGGTTTAAAATCTAAAGCATTGCAAGTGTGTCTATTTCTTGAACTGAATAATTCCACTGCACGGATGTAAATTTTATACACTTTTTTTTAAACCGGTACAAAGAATTTAACTTTTTATTAATTTCTCTCTTTTTTTTGGAAAAAAAAGAAAAAAATAGAAACAGTGCTTTTATCACCTTTTTATAATTATTATTTTTAATCCTCCCATAATATAAAAGTCTGCAATGATATCAATAATTTATTATACTGGAAGAAATATAAAAAAGAATGCTTGTTCATGATCTAACTAGCAGGTATTTATCCATATCCATTTATTCATTTATTCATTTATTTATTCATTTATCTACCTACCTACTTTTGCCTAAATAACTAGTTATGATTGGAGCTGAATACTGCCTGGTGGAATGCATTAAAAGGGTGCCTCTAGACAGCTTTTAATTGGATTTTATGTACAGATGCCAGTTCCAGCACCCCGCCTCCTCCCCCCCACCCCTCCCCCCAGCCTCAAAATTAGCAACATAACCTTTGGCTTGGAATAAACAGTGAATCGTTTAAGACAGTTGAAATATGACTGAAGGTGCAGCGGAGTCCCCCTTGTGGATCTGATCCTGCAGAACCCCGCTCCCACCTCCTCAGCTTTCCTCTCTCCCTCCCATACTGAAGACTAAAATAAATGTTTTATGCAGGAAAAATATGTCACTTACACTCTTACAAACAAGTGAGGAATTCCAATAGCTTAATATTCAGCATATATAATTCATTTACATGATATAGCAGTCCTGATTGTGGCCCCAAACAGTTTTTTTTCATTTCTAGCAGCTTTCTAGTTCAACCACAACAATGAAAATAATAATAATAATAATAATAATAATAATAATAATAATAATAATAATAAAACTTTCTACAGCCAGCAAACTATGTAACCTTCAGAAATTAAAAGACCCACAATATTAAAATACACAGAACAAAATATCTGAGGTATAAGATAAAAAATGTAGATTTTTTTCTCTTTTTATTTTTTATTATTTTTAGAGTTGCTAAAATGATGCACTACTGCATGTATTGCAATACCCAGGCCTCGGAAAGCTTCCTTTTTTCCCCCACTTTGGAAGGGTTTTATGGTTTTGTCATTTAGTATGGAGCAAAACGGCTGTATCCCCCTCGGTATATACTAGCCTGCAATGAAGAAAGAACGAGACCCACATCATCAGCATGGCTCCTAGTCTTGGCATCAGTCAAGGGTGCAAAAGCATTCTGAAACAAAGCAATTCGATGGATTGTGTTTTACTTCTGCTTTCTTCACAACCGGATGTGCAACTTTCCTTTTCCCCCTATAACTACTGCCTCATCTCTTGGTATCAAGCAAAGTTCAGGACACATCATCCACAGCTGTGCAAGCAGGAGCCAATTGGGTCTCCAACCAATCAAGGGAGGCTCAGCTGATTAAGCATCTGCCCAGAAACCAATTAATTCATTGATAAATCCCAATACACATTTCTTTAAACATTTCCACAGAGAACAATCAAACCCTCAAACGGAAATTATGTTCTTGGTTATGGGAAGATGTTTTGACTCTTCCCTTAAAAATTCACCAGAAGTTTTGCACAACCAAAAGACTCCAAATTCGCTTCAACATTTTGCCTCACACAAATACCAATGAAAATGCTGCTCAGAAGGAGATGGATTTTTATATTTCTGGTTCATATCAGTTTTGCATGTCTTTATTCATGACTCTGTTTCTCTTGTGTTTGCATTCATCTATCTTTTAAAGCACATTAAAACATTTTTATAATGTAGTTTTGAACACATTTTCATGAGGTACCCACATCAGAATGTTTTTTCTTTGACAATACATTTTTGAAAATGCATGCTCTGTATATAAAACTATTTAAATACAAAGCTTCTTACATTTTACAGCAAGGGAGTGTAGCATAAGGTTCAGAGAAATGCAAACTCTGGAGGGGATCTCTGCTAACATGGCTTTGGAGGTGCCCACAAAGGCTGTGCGCATGTGCAGATGAAGCAAAATCCTCAGGTCTGGGTCCCTAAAGTAGGGGGTTCAGCTGCCTGCTTATGGGCCAAATCCGCCCTCTGTGGGTTGCAGACCCAGCATTCCCTTCTCCTGGTCCTATGGCTTTAGCGTCTTGGCTTTTGCAGTCCCTTCCCCCACTTTCAGAGCTTGAAATGCTCCTTCTAAGGCTAATTTTCCGGCAGCAAGAGCTATGGGTGGTGTTCTGGGCATTTGAGCGCTGGCCTGTGCTGTGGCCCTTTTGCTCACCCTGGAGCTTGGCTCCCGGCTGTCTGGGCCCTTGTGATGCCTGACTGAGAGGATGGCCTCCTCCCTGCCTGTGATGATCATTGGCTCATCTTCTCCCGGTTTCCCAGGGCAGCCGCCTCTTCTAGCTCAAATATGTTTTTGTCATTACGATACATTCATTCTTACATCATCAGTCCTCTCTTCTTCTGCTTGCAAGGAAAGCCAGGAGGCTGACACTATTCTCTTCCCCATTTCATCCCCATAAAAACAACTCTTGGAGGTAGCCTAGTGAGTGGATGGCCCAAAGTCACCCAGGGAGCTTCATGACTGAGTGGGAAGTAGATCCTGGATGTTTCACATCCCGCCGCACTGGTCCTGTAAGCATCTGACCCAAAGCTGTGCACAAATGGCTTCTTAGCATTCTCCACCATGTAAGTAGAAATTAGGAAGGGGGGATGTTCAATTACCTTGACTAGGAAGAGGAGAAATTCTCCAACAGCATCTTGGCAGAGGGGCTCACCATGAGCTTCCCTCCCGGGCCAGTACAAACTGGTGGAGTTTGTCCCACAGTGGTGACCCTGCCTGTCTTTCCTTGCCCCATCCACTTCAGACTTTCTTGGGCAATCCAAGGCTGCTTAGGCAAAGTGGAATTTCTGGGGTGTATCAAGTGATGTAATGCAAAATACCAGTCTCTGGCATACGTTTGCTCCAGGTGACGTTCTTCTTCCCTCATTTCTGAATTGCCCCATTTAGTTCAGCCTTGGCCAACTGCTTTGTGCATGCATCTGATTGCAGGCAAGATATACAAGAAAAGGCCTGGAGATCAGATAGGCATTGGTCAGGGAAATGGAGCACTGGCCCCACAGGCTCTGGATGAAATGTGGCTGCTGTGAGAAAGCATCAGAAAGCCCAGTGCTGACTTTGTGCCTGGATGGGAATGGCTAAATGCAAGTCCTTTTGCATAGACTAGACTAGAGGTGAGCAAGGATTCCCTTGCTATTCATTTTTGTATAAGAATTTACCCCAAATCCACCACTTTCTGCATATTCACGAGGGGAGGCACCTGATCTTTGAATTGTTTGAATGTGGGAAAGATGAAAATCGACATGTATATTCAACCAAGGCCAGAGTTTTGAGTTCTTAGTTCTTCAAAGCCTGGGCTTTAAATCCCTGTGTCTGTGGAGCCATAGTCAGGTTCTACCCCTTTTTCTGCAGCCCAGCCACTCGTGGGAGGCAGGGACTGCACAGTCTTTTCCATGTTTGGCAGGTGCAGATAGGTGAGAATTCTATTTCATTTCCTTTTCAATAAGAATTTGCCAAAATTTGGAAATGTCATCAGATTTGAGCCAGAAATTAATTCATATTTGGGAGAAAGCAAAACAGGATAGATATGTCAATTCCTAGCACTTGGGGGGTTCCCACTCATGGAGAAGAAATGGAAAACCCCTGTGTGTGGGGGGGTATTAAACCACAAAGTATAGTCTGGAATCCCTTCTGTGGGTCAAGAAGAGAAGCTCCCCATTCCGTTGGCATTTCTCATTCTACATGGAAAAGTTTCTTAGCCAGAGGGTTTGGAAATCAGGCGTTCTGGATTAAATTCATGATATGAATACCAGTGCCTGCCCCTGTTTTAAAACTACAGCCCTGCTCAGGTGCTCTCTTTTGGAATGACAGAGGAGCACAGTTGTGCTTGCTACCTCTGTCCTCCAACAGTCTTGTCACTACCAGCTGCAAACCTCACTAAGTGAACATCTGAGGGGAGAAACATGGTGTGTTCCATCTGAACAGGAGTAGAGCAGTCCATGCAGTTTTGGTTCCCTGATTGCACGGAACCTTCTAAGCAACTTCATCCAAATACATGAAAGCCTTCTGGCTTCACACAAAGCTTGGGAGTAGAACCAATGTGGATAGGGATGCCAGATGCAACATGCACAGCCCTGGTGCTCTCCTGGTACATTCTGAGAAGACATGGACCAAATTCCACACAGGGCTGATTCTTTAAATACGATTCTTTACGGTTACAGCACTCCAGAACTGGGATCTAGCCCTTGGCAAAGGCTGCCAACTGAGTTTGTGATGAATGCGTACCCTTTTCGAATCAAGAGTAAATTCCATCCTCTGGACTCTGTGGACACATGCCTGTGCACACTTAGGCAGAAAAAGGCCTTCAGCTTCTAGCATTCTTCAGACAGACAGGCAGCTGTAGGCCCTCTTCCATTCAAATATGTGCAAGGAGAAGCTGAGGGAGGCAGGATGTGCCATAAGAAGTCCTAAGACACTGGAGAGGGTAAGATGTGCCATATTTCTTATGGTTTGGTTGAACGTTAAGCATTACATAAGGAAGATGTATTTAGCTAATGTGTGCTTTTGTTTTATTTCTTAGTTTTTGTTTGCCAACCTAAACACCACAGGCTAAAAACTGGACTAAAGGCATATTCCACAAATTTTGTGGAGATGCCAATTCTCCATTGATATTCACCTCCAAAGAAGGTGAAAGCACATTTTCCAGTCAAGACTGTGAAGACTGATAGCTTTGCCGCATGGCTGAAAACTGTTGCAAAGAAAGAGCTGTTTGACCATTTGTTGGTTTTTTGCTTGTTTTTAGTTAGTTTGTTTTGCTGGGATTATATACCATCTTAAACTTATTCACTATCTTTAGTCAGCTGAAACTAATTTTGAAGACCCTTAAAATGTCTGGGCAACTGCTTCACTTTCTCAGGAATGCTGACTTATGAGACACTCCAAACAGTTCATATTGATTAAGAAAGGTCACAATGTCTAAATTGTATCTATTGATATACCACAGCAATAAAGGGAGTTTATGCCCCGGCAGAGGAAGGCAGGACACACTCCAATGGAGCAAAGTTCAGGGAACCCAGGTTCCATTTAGATGCCAGGAAGCACTTCCTGACAGTCAGGACCCCGAGGGTGTGGAATGGGCTTCCACGGGAGGTGGTTGAGGCCCCACCAGTGAGGGTGTTCAAGGATAGGCTGGACCTCCACATGGTGGGCATGTCGTGAGTGGAGCTGGCTGGAGCCGGGGGTCAGACTAGATGGCCCGGGAGACCCCTTCTGATTCGCTCTGTTTCTATGTTTCTAGGTTTAAGCATGCCCAGCTCTGTTAAATTTTTCACCTACTTTTTTCTAAAGCAATATTCAACATGCATGTTTGTGTCCCAGAGGAAGAACAGGAATAGTTTCATTTCTAATTAATCAAATTAGCTTGTATATATTAATGGTGTATATTCTTAGCTAGTGAGCTGAAATTGGTGCAATCAGTCTTTGGAAGAATTAGAGGGTGGCATCCAATGTTAGCCCTGCGTGGAACTGAACCCACTGAAAAGAATAGGCATTCATGGCTAACGTCTCATTCTGGTCACAGAGCCTAGTCCAAACAAGGCCAGCACTGGCTACTCCCTCAGCTGATCAGAATGGAGAACATCCTTCCTCAGTTTATTTTCTCCATAGCTGATCAGCCACCTGCCTCCAGACCAAGTCCAAGGGGGCAATGAAGCCCATTGTTCGAGGGCTATCATAGAATCATAGAATAGTAAAGTTGGAAGGGGCCATGGGGTCCCAGCCCCTGCCAGTGCAGGGCACTAAGTTAAACCATCCCTCTCAGATGCCAGTCGCATCTTAAATGTTTCTAACATGGGAAAGCCCACAGCCTCCCACAATGGTCATTGGCACCATTGTTGTACTGTTCAGCAGGAATTCAGCTTCCTATAGCTTGAGTCCATTATTCTGTGTCCTGCACTCTGGGATGGTCAAGAGGAGATCCTCTCCTTCCTCTTTGTGACAGCCTTTTAAGTACTTGTAGAGTGCTATCATATCTCCCCTCAGTCTTCTCTTCGTGGGGCTGAATATGCCAAGTTTTTTCATTCTCTCCTCACAGGGCTTTATTTCCAGTCCCTGGATCATCCTTGCTGCCCTCCTCTGAACCCTTTCCGGCTTGTCTGCATCTTTCATAAACTGTGGTGCCTGGTACTGGACACTGTACTCCAGTCTGGCCAGTGCTGAGTAGAAGGAAACTAGCAGTTCATGGGATTTGGAAGTGCTACTTCTATTAATGCAGCCTAAAATAGGATTTGCTCTTTTTGCAGCTGCGTCGCATCGTTGGCTCATCTTTAGCTTGCAATCTACACTGCCAAGGGAAAACAAAAGGTGGACATCCAGTGACCGTGCAGCAGCAAGCCAGTAGCAAGTCCTCTGGAAACACTGTAAGGGCTTGCTGGTGAGCCTGGGGTTGTGCAGGGGGTACATCTGGGGTTCAGGTCAAGCAGCAGCCCTGAGCCCGAGTCTCTGCCAAGCATTCCGACTGTCTGTGGGACACTCACTAGGAACTGTGACCCATGTGCTGAGCAAGGAGCCCTCCCTTCTGTGTCCAGTACTGGTGTCACTGGCTGCAATGGGTAGGAAAGACGGTTGGTTGCTGGAAGTGGCACCAGGCACCTCTTCTGCATCATGCAGCCCCTCTCAGGTGACGGGGAAGTTGGCAGTTGTGCAACCGGGTGTCCACAAGCACGCCCGGACTCCCTCTTGGCTCAGCAGGGCCAGGCTGAGCAGGCGAAGGTGTCCGAGGATGCTCGAGGGACGGCTTCCAAAAGTGTTTGTCCCAATCCTAATTGGGCCAGTTGTCTCTTCGCAGGAATCACTGAATTTAGTATGATTAAGGCAGAGCCATGAGATTTAAATAGCGATCAGGATAGGAAGTCGCAGAAGGGTGGGCATGATCCCTGGATTAAGCACCCCTGTAATGGCCACAGCCCTCTCTTCTCCTCTTGGCTTGGCCAAGAGAGCTGCTTTTTGTGCTAGGGTGGCCAAAAACAGGCAGGTACAGCAGCAGCAGGATGCACTTGGACAGTTTCCCAGGCCTCAACCCAGCAGCATCTCCCAGGGATTCAGGTGCTGGGAGAAGCAGCTCTCCTTACCAGGATCTACCTGCTTCTGCCCCTTCATATTCAACAAATACTTCTGGTTTTGGTCATGTGACTACTGATGTAGCCCTACTCTGTGTAGTCTGAAGTGGATAAATTTAGATTCACCTGAAAAGAGCTGAGATCGCATTCCTCCCTGTCTAAACTTATCACCTTTGAAAACTAGCCAAAAGCCAACACAAGCCAGCATGGTATACCTGAGATGGAGGCCTTTGCTTGAGCACACCATCCAATGGTTTAAAGGTAAGTGAGAATATCCAAAGTTGCTTTATGCTGATGCTTTATACATCATTGGGACAAATGATCTACAGCCAATCAAACATTGAACTAAGGCCACAGCTTCAAGAAAGGAAGGAGGGGAGGGGAGGGGAGGGGAGGGGAGGGAAGAAGGAAGAAGGAGGGTCTTCTTCTGCCTAACTTGGAGTTGTTGGGAACTGAGCCTGGGAAAGTCTCCATGCAATGTTTGTGCCCAACCACTGAACCACAGGCCTTCGGTTCTGCTTCTCAAGAGCACTGGTGATCCCATTGGGAAACTCAGGGCTGCTGAGGAATCAGATTGTAGATGCCAACATATTTCAATGAAAGCAAAGGCTGAAGCTAATTTGGTGTTTTGAAGAGAATAAATTGAGTACAGTTTAGGCCACAACATTTCTCAGGGTCTGTGGATGCTCCTAATCTGCGCAAAAATGTGACCAAATTGTTTTGCATACCAAGAGATGGAAAAGTTACAAGAAACTAAGACTCCAAGGTATGATTTGTTCCTCGTGTGGTATAGAAATAGCCATGGGGGTGTCTTCCTCTTCCCCGCCTTCCCCCCTGCCTTTAGTGGTGACTCTTTCATGTAACTGAGTGTTCATGAATTGAGCTCAGATAATAAGCAGATCACAGAAATTATTTTTCCAGTGGTTCTCTAGCTAAGTTTGTCGTGTGAATGCTCATTCATATTAATAGTTTGAGAGGGGAAACCCGTTTCTGATTACTTGTACCACCAACCATAGTCTCTGCCGCCTTGATCTACACACCCAGACTCCATTGGTTCAATTATCATAACGTTCCTGCAGCAAAGACCGTGTGAAAAATTTCCTAATAACTAAGATATGCAAAACTGTCCCTTTCGTTCTGTTAAAGGGCATCTCACTACCTTTGCTCTGGCGTCTTATTCTCAGAAAGTGTATCAAGCAAAACCCGATTCATTGTCTTGGCCATGCAGATGGGAATATTCCTCATGAATCTGAAACTTGGCATCTGAGGCTGACCAGAACCTCTTTCTGGTTATGGTCTGTGTGGCGAGTCATGTGAATATCTCTTTACGATGCAGCCCTGCTGCAATAGTCAGAAGCCCCGTACTCAGAAGGGCACCAGCATCCTACGCAGGGCAGGAGGAGGTGAATGTGGGAACCAAGGTTCCGTTTGGATGCCAGGAAGTACTTCCGGATGGTTAGGACCCCAAGGGCATGGAATGAGTTTCCAGGGGAGGTGGTTGAAGGTCCATCAGTGAGGACATTCATGCACATGGTGGGCATGTCATGAACGGAGCTGGCTGGAGCCAGGGGTCAGACTAGATGGCCCAGGAAGCCCCTTCTGACTCACTCTGTTTCTGTGTTTCTAATTTACCTCCTCCCCCTCTGCATTTTTTGCTGGACAGTTTTTTTCTTGTCCATTGACTGTATTTCAGAATGGGAAGAAAGTGGAAGAGGCTTTAGAATAACTCCAGTCAGTTCCAGGCTTTTCTCTCGCACTAGAAATGTTAAAGCAATCCACAGCAGATCAAATGCACTCAGGTTTCTTTTCATCTGATCTGTGGATTCTGCATTGGACCAGCTTTTCCTGAATTACAAGGATTCTGCAGACACCTTTTTTAAACATGCCATAAAATTATGGAAATTTGGTCTTAGAAAAATATGAATTCCCCCCAACTGAAAATGTGCATTTCACACTTACACTAAAGCACGATAACGTACTGAGGGGGATTTGCACATCTTGGGGAGGTGGGCACGGTTTTGGAAATGCAGTGATGTGCAGAAGCTCATGAATGCATTTGAGCAGAATGCAGATTTGTCAATGGGTGAGTCATGGAACGAAGGGTACCTGACAATCCACAAAATGCAGACAGGATAGTTTTGATGAAGCCTATAGGCCCCTGCCCTCTGCCCACCAAGACCCCCCTCCCCCTCTTTTTGGAGAATGTGGTCCTTTCCATGCCAGCTGTGAAGCAGAGGGATGGGTTGGGCAGAGTGCCAGTTTCCAGCTCTGTGGGAAATATCCTGTGGCCCCTCAGATGCTTTCAGAAGCATTGCTGCCCGCAGCAGTCTAAAGCACATATGCATTGCTTCGAGCATCACATGCACAGAATGGTCTACAACTGGCCATTTGTGCACCGGCTTCTACTCCTGGCCTCTGCTTTTGTACCCGCAGATCTAACAGGAAGGTTGGAATGCAAAACAACCACTGAAACAGGGAAGAAGCAGTCATTTCTGACTATCCATAAAGCAGGTGCGGGCACCGTCTGGTCTTCCAGATGTTGTTGGGCTGAAATCCCTGACTGTTAACTGTGCTGAGTGGTGCTTGTCAGAGTTGGAGTCTGGAATATATGGAGAATCACAGGCTGCCCTCCCCTGCCCTCCAGCTGTGGAAAGAATAGCACCGGTTTCATGGGTAGGCAACTTGGTGTCCTCCAGAGTTCCGGATACCAACCCCTATCAGCCCCACCCAGCATGGTCAATGGTCAACAATGCTGCGGATTGTAGTCCTAAACATCCAGAGGGCAAGAGGGTGGGGAAAGCTGCTGTGAATCCTGGGCTCAAAGCAAGCAAAAGCTGGGCATGAGGAGGGCATGTTGAAATCAAAGGAATTCACAGTCAGGTGTAGCTAAATTCCATTCTATGGCTTTGCATGGGGCTTCGTTGTGAATAATGTTTGCTTGCTCGTGCTCATTATCTTGTTTACAAGATAACTGTGGCTCTTTAGATGGACCCTGGAGGGGTATTACCACATAATGCAGAAGGTCAACAATGCCCAATACAATTTTACCTGTGGGTCTCTGATGGGAACATTTTAGCTTCACAGAAACCAAGATTCCTATGGATTAGACAGACATATTCTTGGTTCCAAGATCATCCTCCTCCTGCCCTCCCACCCACACTTCTCTCTTTCTGTCTCTCACTTGGGAGAATGATTATTTTAAATATTAGCCTTAATCAAGGAGGGGAAGCAGCTAACATGTGGGCTGACTGACAGCAGAGGCCTGGAATGCTGGTCTCCGTTCTGTGTGTTCTAAGCGCTAGTGCGACTTGAACCTTGGGGCTATGTAAATTCAAGGGGAAAAAAGAATGGATGCCACTGTGACTGCATTCCATTTGTGATGGATTTAATTATCAAAATGACTAATTATTCCATTAAGGTAAGTGCTCAGCTAGGTGATACTTGCAAAATTAAAAATATAATAACTTACATGCACTACATTGCCAAGAAATTAAGACATTTATCAAGTTTACTGGGAAGGATTAATGTGGCATTTTAGCTGCCGTTAGCATAAGAGACAAATTCAATTAAGGGAAAGTGAGAAGATGTCAAGCATGCTAAGAACCGGGGAGGGGAGGGGAGGGGAGGGGAGGGGGTGAGAAGGGTGGACCTAGAGAGGAGGAAGACGGCAAGGAAGGAGTCCGTACTTACCACGGCACCAACGCCGTATGTGGCTGCTGGAGCAAGTGCGTGGTGGTAGGGGTCTGCAGCATAAAGTCGTCCGTAACTAAAAAGAAAGCAGAGCGAAGATTTAATAAAGGAAAGACAAGCAAAAAAGCCCAGGGGTTAAAGACAGAAAAGAACTGCCAAATGAATGCAATCAGACATTCCACTCTATCCAATTACACTGGAAATGAACTGACTCAGCACTTTATGGAAGCAATATCCTCTGGGGGCGAAATATGTTCGGTCTACAAATGAAAATGACGAAGTGAACACAAATGTATAATTAGCTTTGCAAGATTAACACTAGGCAGTCCATGTGCTGCTTGGCTGCAGGACGGGGGATCCACCCCCCCCCTTCACGGGGCATTAGAAGAGCTTGCGGTTCCTGCTGCACTTTGATGTCCTGAGACCGTGGTGAGACTAACTGGTGAACCGTGGGGGGAGGATGGGCCTCCTAGCGGCTCTCCGTGATGCCCACTTGGCAGAATCCTGCAAACATTCAGAAGAGCTATAGATGGGCGAGAAGCTCATTTTTGAACAGAGTTTACCAAAAGTATAAAGTGCCCCATGTGGGGTGGAAGGCAGGGAAAGCAAAGAGGAAAGATGAGAAAGGGAATGTGAGAGAAACGGAAAAAAGTTGGATTCATATATCCAGGCCCAGGACTTAGCTCTAAATGGGCGAATTGTATGAATGTTTAGATGGCAAAAAAACCTACAATTCCCAGCTAGGAGCTATAAGGCCTTTTTTTCCTGCCTAAGCATCCATAGTATTGTACCCTAAGTCGGGATTTAAATCCCTGTGTATTCAATCATGCTAGTGTTTGATTTCGGTTGGTGTCTGTCTGTCTTCCTGACAATCTTGACAGGTGAACCCTGGTTCTTTCCATGTGGGGAATGTACCTATTGAATTTGACCAGTGCAGACAGATCCAACTGTCATTTTAGTTGGTTTTCATTTACCAATATATGCACAGTTTTTAGATTGTGAATTCAGTTCATTTACACTTTAAGAAACTTACTAGTCTTATGTTTAGTTTATTGCAAACTTTGATTTTTTAAAAATGTTTGCATATACATTTGCAAACATTGAATGTTCACAAAATGTGCATAAACATTTTGTGCACATTTTTCTAATCAATGATTTTTATGTACAGTTTCACCTGGTTTATACATTGTGACAGCCAGTTTTCCTAAGTTAATGCATTTTTTAAAACCTTGTCTTCCCTAAGATGTTGATTTTTCTTTAAATATTTGATTGGAGACCATGGGAAATTTTTAAAAAATGAATTTGAAAAGATAATGGAGTGCCAAGCAAATTTACATTCACACTGTACGGTGCTTCTCCAAAGAGCAAGCCGTGTGGCTGCTGTGGCAGCTTCATCAAGCAGGTGGACAGTGACCACGGCAGGGAATGAGAAGCCCGCTTTCGAGTGAGACGTGGCTGGACCAGAGGACCCTTCCAGCTGCTTCCCACACAGCCCTGAGGAAGAAGCGAATGTGCGGGGCCACAAAGAGAAAGCAACGCCGAGTGGGAACGTTTGATTCAGCCGAGAGGGGCAGTGCCACATGTTCCGCCCCTGTGCAGTTATTCTTGACAGAAACAGCTTCTGTGTGAGAGATCCCATGACTGGATGGTTCAACAGAAATGCAAACTGTAGCTGGATGAATTTGTCAAGGTTGTTTCCTGTTTTCCATTTTTAGATTTGTCTTACAGCATTCTGGAAGCAGTTCACATTTTCAAAATATGTATATGAAAATCCACATGAATTGGTTCCAATTTAAGCATTTTGTACACAATTTTGCCCAATCTACACCTTTCTGCAAGAAATTGTTCCTAATGTGATGCACCTTTCCATGCCATTTTCACTAATATACATTTTTTTTGTGTCTATTTTGGTACACCACGACATTTGAAGAAGTGCAACTACGTTTCGGTGTGCATATTGAGCTGGGAAGTGTTCATTGGATAAGCTGCATTAACATGAGAACTGAACTCGTTCCCAGTTTATCTCTCATGGAAATGGAATGTGGACACTGGAGAAAATGTACACCTGGTTGTGAGGAGTCAAACAAGGTCCTTTTTTGTGTGGCAAAGGCTATGAAGGAGGCCATGCACCCCATTCACAGTGGAGAGAGAAGGCAGCCCTTTGCTCTGCCCACAGCCATAATTCAGCATGACAGGCAGCCCAGAAGTGAAGGAGAACAGGCACAATGGCTGTGAACATTTCGAGGCCTCGCATGATCCGTGAGTTTCTAGCTGCCTTGACAGGGCACTTCTCTCAAGCACAGTTTCACCATGTCTGTAGCACTGACCTTCTCAGGGTTGTTGTAAGGAGTTCTGTAAAGGGGTATGGAAACATTCGTGGTAAGGTTACTGTGAGGACAGATCTGGAAAAGCTTTTGGAAAACTCTCTCCCTCTCTCATACATGTGTGTGCATGAACACAGCATTGCAAGTTGAGTCCAGAAATGCATTGGTTAACTTGAAATCCATGGGATATGGCAATTATGATTTAAGTCTCATTAACTTCTACAGAATCTAAATGCAATTAACAAAGCTTGGACACAACTATTTATTACTTGCTTAAAAGTCCACCCTTGTGAAGCCTTAAGGTTGGGGCATGATGCAAGTTAAAGAAGCATTAAGGCTGTTGTTCAATTAAAATGTCTCACTTGATCAATAATCAGCATTCTTCTAGGTGCACGATTAATTAATTAATTAATTTTGCATAGGCATAACGTTTACACATCCGATGAGAAATGGTCCATTTTCTCCAGGATCTGAGTGATCCCTGTTGCTGATATAGCCCTCTTTACTCGCATGAGCCCCGATGAAAGAAAAAACTCGCACTATGTTGAACCAAGCTGGGCTGCAGACAGGTGAAGAGAGTAACAGGGTCACTCCACAAAGCATCTTCTGCCTGACTTCACAGTACTGGCATAGGAAAACTTGTAGGTGTGTGGTAGTTCCCAGGAATAGCCAACTTTTCCAGCACTGAGTACCAATCAGCTGTTTCTCACGAGAATTTGTTGTGGTTTGGTGTTGAATAAAGGGCAGAATTTGTGTAGACCTTTGGGAAGGGGAATGCATCTAACTATGGAGAATTCAGCTGTCCATAATCACATTTGCTCTATTCTACATAACCCCACCTTTCATCTTTATAGTGATTAAGAACACAGGAAGCTGCCTTATACCAAAAGAGATGATAGCTCCAACACTGACTGACAACAGTTCTGTGAAGTATCGGATGAGGATCTTTTCAAGATGTCTATCTAGGGTCTGCCACAGCTTCTGTATAGCCTGAAGTGCCTGATCCTGCCTAATCTTGGAAGCTAAGCAGAGTCAGGCCTGGTTGAAATCTGCATGGTTGACTTAAAAGTCATGACCCACGTGGATGTTGTGGCACATCCTTCATTGCCTTATTCCACCAGTCCAACCTGAATCCTTTCTGAAGATATGCTTTTAAATGGACTCCTCAGATAATGAGGAGACATGTAGAGAACATGATGCGATTGTGTCAACATGGAGCTTTATGGGCAAGGAGCAGTGCTCTTGCTCCCAGCATGCAACCAATCAGATTTGGCTGTATGACAATGTCATGAGGTATTTTTAAATTTCTATTTTACTTGTTCGTTGTAAACTGTCCCGAGACACTACATGGAAACATGGAAACAGAGCTAGTCAGAAGGGGCCTTCCGGGCCATCTAGTCTGAGCCCCGGCTCCAGCCGGCTCCGCTCACGACATGCCCACCATGTGGACGTCCAGCCTATCCTTGAACACCCGCACCGCTGGGGCCTCAACCACCTCCTGTGGAAGCCAGGGACAGTTTATAAAAGCTTTAAATACATACATACATACAAACGATATATGAAAAGCAGAGCTGAGACAAAATGGAAGAGGGGTGCTTCTATTCCCTTGTGGCCCCTCCAAACAGTATCGTCTTCTTGTTTTTGAAGAAAGCATTTGTCCTAATAGCCTTTGCCCTGGGGTTGCAGCAGCAAGGGAAAAAGTCACCCTGGCCCCACCTGTCAGTGCCAAAAGCCAACAATTGATTTAATGTAAGAACAGCTGTTCTAACTTGAGCCACACACATTTTCACAGCCTTGCTTAGAATACACACCACCGCATCAGCACCTTAGAGATGTCTCAAACCGTTAGTAAGGGTACGCTGCATGCTGACATGTGCATATACAAAAATTAGCTCACGATGAACTGCACGTTGCTTGCCCTGGGTTATATTCAGAGTCGAAAAAGTACTTGAGTATTCTGGGTGATGCAACTATGTGGAACTCTGGGGATTGTATGGGAGGAAACCACCCTGCTACATTGTCACAAAATCATATAAATGCCAGGGAAATCCACCCCCCATCCCCAGTAAGTTGGTGTGAACTGGTAATGTAGCCTGTGGCTCCAAAAACTAGGGATGTTGAAGACTCCAGCAGGTGTGAACAGTGGGCAGATTCTCATGATTCAATCCCCTGAATTCCACTTGGTGAGCCCTGCACTAACCTCGCATAATGTGAGCCTAGCAGGCTTGTGGACAGCTGTCTCTAGGGCAGGCTCCAATTTGCGCACACACACACACAACCTGAAAATATTAGTGTAAATAGCACTAGTTGCATAATTTGTGTAAATCTGTAAACACTGCATAAATAATGGGATTTTGCATGTTTCATCCAAATTGGCAAGTAAAAGGTACATGGGTTGAGTGCAATTGCCATAAATTATTCAATCAGATGCAAGATTCACATAATTTTTGGGTGCTGATTTGTGCAATAAAGTAAAAAGTATTATGAGTTTGTGTGTGTGTGTGTGTGTGTGTGTGTATATATATATAGTTAGGAACATTAGGTAAAATTGTGCAAATTGTTTTATTGCCTTAGCATTTTAAAAATTGCAGAAACCATGGGCTGTTTTGGAGATGGAAGTCCATGGGAAAGAAATCTGACCTGACCTATTTCTGATTATCAGTTTGGAAGTGGGACAGCTTTCAACTTCAAAGAAACTGGAGTTCCCTGCTTTGGCAAATCCCTAAAGGTCTTCAGTGAGCTTTGAAGCTGTATCTGCAAGTTGTAATCAATAATATCCGTTAGACCTAACCAGAGAGGGCTATGCCACTTACACATGTATGTACCCATAAGCCCCTGACTGAAAGGAAAAAAAAAACTACAATTGCATTTCAATATGCATTTCAGTGCATATTTACACGAACAGTTCCCCCTCAGAATCTACATGTATAAACATCTATCTCAAAATGCACATATTTTGAAATGTTAGAACGGCATGGTACAGCACCATTCAGAGAAATGTGTAATTTATTTATTTTTATTTATTTATTTAGAAAATTTCTAGGCCACCCCATTCACCGAAGCCTCAGGGCGACTTACAAATAAATAAATTAAAATACATAAATAACAATATAAAATACACATAACTGTATAAAATAAGTCGCCCTGGCCAAAAAACTTTAAAATAAAAATAACATTAACAATTAAAATGACGCTTGAATAAAAAGGTCTTCGCCTGGTGCCGAAAAACAAATAACGACAGTGCCAGGCGGACCTCTCTGGGGAGTGCATTCCATAGATTGGGCGCCACCGTAGAGAAAGCCCTCCTCCGGGTACTCACCCTCCTAATTTCCTTCACGGAAGTTTCCCGGAGGAGGGCCACTCCTACTGATCTCAGGGGGCGGGCGGGCATATATCGACGTGAATTTAGAGAAATGCATACCCAGAGACATGAAAAAACCCCCTTAAACCGCTATCCTTTGGTTTTGGAATTTTTCAGAATTGTGGAAGGAAGTTCATCACCCAAAAACATATATGTTAGGGAAAATATATCCAAAGCTGCTGTGAACTAGGAAATCTGCTTGCCAAATATGCCTGCACTAGGCAGAAATGCATGCATTGGGGAAAATATACTTAGGCATTTTCATGGCCACTTCTACAAAAAACAGAACAAACGTTAATGTCAAAATGAACTTAAGACTGAACTAAGAAGGAACTAGGAGAAACCAAAACTAAGAGATTTGCCTGTCCTTATACACCCTACAGTCTGCGATGTACAGATCAGGGCAAATTTCATGGAATGCACAAGTTCTGGATTCTTAGCATTCTCTGAAGCTTCTGATGCCTTCCAATTCACTGCAATGGGGAAATCGGCTAGTAGCTATAAGTATTTTCTTTCCGGGAAGCATTGGATCCTCTCACTTGCCTGCGATTGGCATTTTCCTTTCCTACAGGGTTTGGGGAAACTTCAGAAATGCATCCTTAGGCCAGGGGAAATGAAAACCAACCACCCAAGTAAAGAAACCTCCCCAAACACCATTCTGAACTGATTCAAAACTTTGAGCAGACCATTTCAGCATTCTGAGCTTCTTATCTGGCCCTGAAACATTGCTTTAGCTATTGCGTAGCAGATATAATATCAATGCATGTGTGCAGTATATTGTTTAGGGGGAACATCAAGAGACATTTTCAACCAAAAAATTCTGTAAATGAATATACTCTAAGCTGAAAGTTGAAGTCTGACATGATGCAAACTTGGAGGCACTCTGGGTGCTACATTCTTTTCAGAAGAGGCAGAAAGATACACAGAGAGAAACTTGTTCAGAGAACCCTCTAGCCTGTGCCCTCCTCAGGTATTTCCATTGCTGAAAACTGCCCAGAGAGCTTTGGCTGTTGGGAGGTATAGAAATCAAATAAACGCATCATCCCACACAAGGACAAGGTGATGGAAAGGCCTGAGAAGGGGTGTAAATGGAGCACTTCCTTGCCTCGTGTGTGGATTCTCTTAGGATTGTGCATCCCTGAACAGGGCTAGCAAAGGAGAACCATGTGCCACTTTCTTGAGAATACACTTTTGCCACTGGAATGTGTGGAACCCTTCTGTAGAAAGTCCCCAGGTGTTACTGATGGCTCTATGCCCCCCTCCCCAAAACAGTCTTTGGGTGTTTTACTTGACTTCCAAATTTGTTTCAAATTGCACTTCAGGTGAACTATGGCCACAAAATCAGTGATGTACAGAACCTCTACTGATATGAAAACTCTGGCTTCCTGCAAATAAGATGTTTCTCCTGAAGCGGAAGCTTCCCAGTTCCCCTCACAGGGTGTTCTAGGCCCAACATGGAGGTCAGCGCAATTCTGGCACCAAGGTGGCTGGGGGAAACCAGGAGCTTTGCACACATATTCACTGCACTGGTGTTGCAGGAATTCTGATTTCAAAGAGAGTATTGTTTTCTCACAGAGGGTCAAATCCATGTGCTTAGCATATGGAGGAAGACATTTCCAACCAATCAGCACATCTGATTGTTTTATCCAAGAGCATGCATCCTTCCCCCGCCCCCAGGTGATGAGTATACCTCCCCCCTCCCCAGAATGACCTCTACTTTCAGAATGCGATGGTTTTATTGTGATTAATAAATTTCATTTCCACAGGGAAAAAGGGAAGGCTGTCAGCAAAAACTGAAAGAGTGTAAGCTTCCTTCTTTTTAAATGCTAATTTGAAAATGTGCTTCTACATGACCTAAAAATTGAGAAGCTCAAAAGGTTAGTTCTGTGGATGCAGATCCTGCTTTCATGGAGATGACAATATGGCCTGGAAACTGGTAAACTGGGAACATTCCTGTTGTCCAGGAATGGCTGATGGGTTTGCTCTGTCCTTGTGACTGTCTTCAGCAAGTTCCTAAGAGTCTCTTAAGCGCTAAATACACATGCAAGCATGGACCTTGTGGATGCTATGAGGGAAGGAGAAGAGAAGGGGAGAAAAGGGAAGAACAGAAACGCAACTTTAATGTTTTCCCTTCTGCTGTTTCAGCCCTTATTGACTAAAATTGGCTTTATTGACTTGATCCAGTTTACACAAGTAAAGGGAAATGACTGATACGAACAGCTTTTTTTGAACAAAACAAATAGTAGGCATTGCCTCCCGTTGTGAATTCGAAAATGATTAAGCCCCGCCCACCTTGTAGATTAGATCCCCCACATTTATTTTGGCGTGAGTACAACCTTGTCGCCAGCTAAGCCTTTACATTAATGTGCACTTTGACACACAACATTCCCGTTGAAGTGAAGTACTGGGGCGGCATGTGCCTTGGAGCAGACCAGGTTTCTTGCGTCCTGTGCCCTGGCTGCACAATGGCCAACCGCCCGCTTGTGGGAAGCCCACGCGTGGGCAGGAATGCCATAACCTCCGTCACAAGCATGGGGTTATAACCACGTTGGATAGCACAGAATGGCACATCAAGCCAGGCACAGACCGCTGCTCATGTGCAGCACCCGCCCTTGGCCTGTGTGTGGCATGGCAGGGTACGCATGGACCCGATGCCTTCGCAAACCTGCCTGAACTGACAAGAGCAAACTTAACAACGAGGGACTCCAGCAGCGTAAAAGTAGCTACATGTTTCTCTGCAGTAGTGAGAACAGGAGAATAAGTCATAGCAGCACAACGCAGTATTTGAAGCTGGAAGAACTGTATTTTGGGACCAATTTGGGATTATTGGAATGCCAAACAATTGTGTTTACATGACTTTTTGATCTGTCCACTTTGGGATTCTAGTGTACGGTATGTTTTGTTTGTCTGTTTGCGGGTCTATTGACTGTAAGAAATTTGACTGATGTATCGAGCAGAGGATACACTGCAATACAGTTGCTGGACTATCCTAAACTGGCACCAACAGGCACTCCAAATGCTGCCCACTAAGGGCCTCCAGGAGCTGGCCAGCCGGCGAGAATCCTGGCCTGGCCTTTGGGCGCACTGTGGCTTCGCATTTCTCCACAGGCTGCAAATCTGGCTTATCACCACTGTGGGCGAGTGCTTTCTGTTTGTGGGTCATAAGCTGTGCAGGTGTGCCTCTATTCATGACACATACACACGTGGATGGAAAAACGCCCACATCCAACCTTCTGTCTCAAATTAATTGCATAGCTAGAAAATGGCAGAATCCTAGGATTATCTTTGTACTCTCTCTGCCATACTCAAGCATTCCACAGATGTGCTTGAAGAAAAAGGAATGTTTACCGTGATGATGATGAGGAGGAGGAGGGGTGAGGGGGAGGAGAATTGTACTGCCTTGTTAACAACAGAAGCTCGGGGTGCAGCCCCCTCCATTTACAAAGTGCAGAACTCCAGCTCGCCTTAATCTTGTCAAGCTGTCACATTTGACTAGCCATGTGAACTGACCTAGAACTGCGAGTGCGAGAAAGGCAAGCTGTCAAAGAGATCATGACAAAGATGCCAGAAAGGTTTGCCAGTGTCTCTCACTGGGTGCAAGAGAAGGATGACTCAAACTTCAACTGCACAAAGAGGAAGAGGTAATCCAAGGGTTTCTTGGTTTTCTATCTATGGGCCCCATGATTGTACTTCTCATCCTAACAGTAGATCTGTGGCAATTTAAAACACAAGCCAAGGTGCCTTATAATCCATAGGCCACTTTTATGGGAATGCTAAAAGGATCTTTAAAGGGCCAACAGAAGGAACCATTACACTCCTCATGGAAAATTCATTGTGCACCTTTTCACACAAAAAAATGAAGCTACAGGATGGCCAGTCCTGACTCTCTGCCCAGGGGAAACTGTTGGCCGGCAACAGCTCTCAGAGTTTTCGTCTTTAAACCAGAATCGGACAAGGCCTGCCTTAAGACAGAAGGCACTTTCCAATATGGGGTGGGTGTTTTGCAAATGAGCACACATGGCCACATAAGCAAATTGACACAATTGGGCAATTCAGAAGAGTGGGCGCAAAGCCTAGAGAGTCAGCAGTGGAGGAATGGTTGTCTCAGGGTCCCATCTTTGCCCTCCTTCAAAGCACAGGGATTGGACAGCCTAGTGATAAGTGGCTTAACATTGGAAAGTTGATTTGTCCATCATTCTGCCACATTCTGACCCTGTCCCTACCTCCTGCAACATTTAGAGAGTCCAAAGTTAAAGATGGCATGTTTGGCATGACTGACACTGTTCTGGGGCAAGTTCAGCAGAAGCTCACTTCATGGAAGGATGAATGGAAGGAAAGCTCAGACTTGCCCCACATTCTCCAAACATTACCTCAAAGCTTAGTTTGGCTTCTTCCTGCTCCCATTTGGAATGTTTTTAGGGTTTGGTTTGGTTCGGTTCAGTTCTGCTGAACAGGAAAATCGCACTTTCCAAAAGTATATAATATTACCCCAATGAATAAATATTTAGGATACCTGAAGGAACGTCTCCTCCTCTACATGCCCTCATGCCCTTTAAGATCGGAAGGGGAGGCCTTGCTCCGGGAACCCTCTCTGAAGGAGGTAAGGATGGTATCTACCTGGAGGAAGGCCTTCTCTGAGCTGGTGCCCAGACTATGGAATGTGCTTCCCAGAATGGTCCGCCTGGTGCTGACTCTCTACTCTTTCTGGTGTCAGGTAAAGACCTTTTTATTTAACCACCATTTTAATAATTAATATCTATAATTTTAATTATAATAACCATTTTACACAGTTGCATTTTCTTTTTGTTCTTTATTTTTTCTTTTTTTCTTTAGTTATGAACTGTTGGTTATGTTGTGTCATTATTGAATGTTTAATTGTATTTTATATTCTATTTTTATTTGTTGTAAGCCGTCCTGAGACTTGTTGCAAAGGATGGCATAGAAATGTTTTAATTAAATTTAAATTAAATTAAATTAAATTAAGCTTGACAATGTGAATACTTGAAACAACTTTAAAACGAACAACTTTAAATGTGTGTATTTCGTAACATGTATATTTCTTAATGTGTGCATTTTAAAAAGTGCACTCTTTCTCCCATTGAAGAATGAATATGGGAATATTGAAAAGTTTGCATTTTTAATGCATAGCTGTAAAAATGCACAAATTAAAGCAGGATTTTTTTTAAAGTAATGCACTTCTTAATGTATTCCTTAATGTGTGAATTTCAGAAGAGCACATTTTTCCACTAAAGCATGAAAATAGGGATATCTAAAAGTGTGCATAAAATGTACAGCTTTATGCACAGTTTTTAAAATTAACATCTTTAAATAGTGCACTTTTAAAGTGGTACTTTTTTAAAAGAGCACACTTTCTGCCATCAAAGCATGGGACTATTGAGAACTGGCCAAACTTTAAAAACCCACAACTTTAAATCATGCATTTTAAAAGCTTTGTTGTTGTTGTTTTAAGCATGAACATTTTACAGTGCACATTTTGTGTATTTTTGGAGAGCATTTTCCACCTTTTGTGTTCACATTTCCTGGCTTATTTCTGCTCTGGAATTAATCCAAATCTTATGAACACTCCTAACATGTTCTATTAGTTACATGCAGATGCAGTGCATTCCAAAAGTTTAAAATATTTTTCCAAGCAAGGTGGGGAGGCAAAATGCAATGTCTATTGGAAGGAAAGTTTACTTTTTTTGTGGGGGCACAACTTCCTTAAAGGGAAAAAGCCTCTCTCAGGGACCAGATATCAAGACTCCTTTTGCATGCTTTCAAAATAGGCCTAGATACTCCCTGGAAACAGTGATACAACAGCACTTTTCTATCCAGGATACAATGAAAGCTGGTCATATCAAATTATTTCTAGCGTCATTCTTGGAAGGGGTGGGGGGAGTGGGGCAGGAGCCACATTTCCTAGCCAGTCAGAGAGGTTCTTAACTTTTAGAAAGTTCTTCAGAAAGAAGTATAAAATGGCTTTAAAGCCCTTGGACCATCACATGTGACAAAAGCTTCCATGAAGGTTCATGAACCACCACTGGAGGTGGTACACCTCCACACCTTTGGGGGGTCAAGCCCTCCACTTTTCACTCACCTCTCTGAAAGAAGTCAAAGTTAAGTTGGCCAAATATTTGTATCAGCCAGATTTTATTAGCAGAAGCTTGGCAGAAGCACTCAATGGTAATTATGCTTCCTGGAGCTTGCCTGTGTGGAAAAGTACCCAAAAGTATCCAAAAAAACCCAATACAACTTATGAACGATATCAGGCATTTTTTTCCAGGACACACTGAAGCAGGCCAGATTCCTCCCTGCCCATCCATCCAGCCATCCGTCCATCGCCCCCTTTTAGGAAGCCTTTGGTCTGACACCCTGAGCCATCCATCTGAATAGAAATAAAGCTTTGAGGCACTGAAACTGACTAATTTCACATTCATTCCATGCTAGATCTGAACACAGCCTCTCTGTACTTCTGTGGCCTTTGAATAGTCAATACTCAAACTGGAAGCAGTTTGTGGCAGGGGCCATGTTATTCTGTAAATCATTGCATGCACAGATGGCGCTGTAAATAATAGCCTTAAAAATAACATCATTGCTAGCTGTCTTTCAAGACCAGGATCTTTTTGATGTGGCTTCCAAGATAAAGCGGTAAAATTCAGCAGCAAACGGTGGAAGTGCATGTGTGTGCTGGGACGAGTTGGAGCCACTTGGCCCTTCAGAGCGAACGGCCTGCTGGTGGAGTGAGGGGGGGCTTAACTGGATGAGAGTGATCTGGGGCTGCTGGGCCTCTTCCACCTTGCAGGAGAGCCTCTTTGCCCTCATGTGTGCCTTGCTTCTCCAGCTTGGTACCCTGCAGATGTTTTGGCCTAAAACCCCAGCATTTCTGGCCGTGGACTGTGCTGGCTGAGGCTGATGGGATTTGAAGTCCAATGTATCTGGAGGGCACCCAGGGCTACTGCACTTGTCTACCACTAAATACAGCAAATGTGTCAAAGGCAGCAGAAGACTGTTCTCTCTCATCCAACCCAGTAAATTACAGCCCTTAAGCAGACGCTGATATTATTGTTATCCCTGAATAAAGCCAAGAGCTGTTGTCTTGGAATAACAAGCCTGAGCTGACAACCTGGGGAACCACCAAGAGGACACCCCACCATTTGGCCATGCACACGGAAGGGGGTAAGGTACAGAACGCGACACCTACAGATGTCACACAGGCCTGGCACCATCACTGATCTGCAATGTGCAGGGCTGTATTGCATAATAAATATTTTCCCATGTGGAACACAGTCAAGTGAAGGTTGGAATAGACAGATCTGAAGTACACAGATGATGGATAGTTATTTTGTGACCAGCACAGTCCCTGGATTCCCAGATCCTGACATTGATTCTACAAGCAACTAACATGCAACAGATCCACTGGGGATAAAGAAGTTGAAATCCAAAATCAGGACACCTGCTTTATACAAGAAAAGGGACCCTGTAAGGGGATTCTCATCCTCTCTCTCTCCTTCCCCACTCCCTCTCAGGACAGTAATGACATCCAACCAGGAATAGGGGAATCAGCAAGGGTTGAATTCATCATGCCTAAATTCATTTTGTTCCATTCCTGTTGCCAAATATGAACAGTCACTTTTTTCAAATTGAAAAACTATGCATTTCAGTGCAATCTTCTTAAAATAAGATCTTTATACACAAGTAATTCATTGGTCAGAAGACTGTCAAGATTACTGTATATATTGGTGTATAAGGCAACTTGTGTATAAGATGAGATCAATATTTGGGTTGCTTTTCTGGTGTTTGTCATGAGTCAGGCTTATAAGACACCCCCTAATTTTTGCTTCACTATCTTTGGTTTCAAGAGTCATCTTATACACTGATATATACAGTAATAATGTATGGAACAAGCGATCAGAAGCATGTTTCAGAAAAATACCTGCATGTATCAGCATATAAGAGCACTCACATATAAGACGAGGTCAGTATTTTGGGCTGCTTATATTTTGGGTATATAAGATGACCCCCAATTTGTGCTTTGCTGTTTTCAATTTCAAGAGTTTTCTTATATGACAGTATATATGGTAATCAGCTGCCTTTTAACTGGTACATAACACCTCTGAGAGAGCCCTACATTGGGCTATAGGTTGTGATATATAAATTCAGTAAATACATACATACATAGATTGTGTTTTGGGGATGGAGTGAGTTAGGGTTAGGGCTAGGGTGGTGAGAGATAGTGAGAAAAATTTAGCAATGTAATAAACACAGGTCACTAGGCACATATTGCTAGAAGAAAAAGTCATCCTCAAATGTGGTATTTCTTTTCTCTATTACTGCAGTGCACCTGAAGCAAAATACAAATTCAGAATGACTTCAGTTTTCATCTTTATTGATGAAACATTGTCTTGTCTGATTGATCAAACTGACCTACATTATTGATCAACTAGTAATCAATTCTTCTTTTTCTTCTTCATCATCATCGAGCTATTCATTAAAACATGTAGTCCAAGTTAGCAAAGAAGGCTTTGTGTATAATATTCTGTAAACCTGCAGGAGGAGAAGCACCTTCGATCGCACAGCTTCTTGCCTCAACAGATCAACAGAACTGAGGAGAGGTTACATCGAAACAGGGAGGGAGACTCCTTTTGGGTACGCAGCCCGGAGCAAGGCTGTCCCTAGCCTGTAACATTTGGGTTTGACACGGCTGCACTTTCCTACGGCTTCACCCTCTTTTACTCCACACAATAAAAGGATCCAGAAACTATGTGGGAAGTGTAGAGAGAAACTCACTTCAGACAAGAAGCCAGTCCCAGTGCAGATGCAGCCATGATGGAGAGACAACCAGATGCCCCATTGATTAAAAGAAAATGGTCCATCTATACACACTGACTGGAACAGAAGGTGATGCGTTAGAGTTCCTTCTCCTAAAAGCACTAAGGGTCTAGGCATTAAGACATGCAGCTGCTGCACTTTTGATTCTCCCCACCAACCTGGTACATCTCCTGTGGCATCTCTTCCATCCCCGCTGACCATGTCATGCTTTTCTCCCCCCGCATGAGGCTTTCCACCTAAGCACACCTGCTTCAGACACAATCTGGCACACGCTCACACAGGCAAGAGCCCCATGCTCTCAACATCTCCCAGCCAGGGTGGCTGGCTAGGGCATGCTGGTTGCTCAAGGACTTCTGCTTCAGCGTGCACAGGGTTGCAATAAACGAGGTATTCCTGAAGAGTGTTTCTGGCCAAGAAGTCAGTCCTCTCTTCTGTATGGGTCTGGGTGTCCCTCTCCCTGTTTTATTATATTTCTATCCTACTTTTTTTTCCTTTGCAGGAACTCAAGTCCCTTCCCTCATGTCCTCCAGATGCTGAGGGTTGCCAGCATCCATTGACCATGCTGACTGGGACCGATAGGAGTTGGTATCCAGAACTGCTGAAGGACACCAGGTTGCCTACCCATAAAAGGGCGCTCTTCTTGATATTTATTTGCTCATTATATTTATATCCCACTTCTTCCCTTTCAGGGAACTCAGGGTAGCTTCTGTCTTTCTCCTCCATCTCATCCTCACTGAGAATCTGTGACTGGCCATTGTCACCCGGGGAGCCCCAAGGCTGAGTGGGGACATAGGCCTGCAGCCTTAATCACTGCCCCACCCTGGTTTTTTCATTTCTAGGGAAGCAGAACCCACCTCCAGTCACACAGCTTCTCCCCATTCTTCCCAACTTCCAGAGGATGTAGCCAGGTGAAAATGAGCACAACCGACAAAACCATCTGTCTTGCAACTTGCTCAGATTCAACAATTAGGAACATGGAAAGCTGCCTTGCAGTGAGGCAGGCGGCAGGTTCATCGAACCCACTGTTGCCGAGACAGACTGGAAGTTGGTCTCCAGGATTTTGGGCAGGGGTTTTTCCAGCTGTACCTGGAGGAGTCATAGGTTCAACAAGAAGAGCAGGGTCTCTGCCACTGAACCACACCACCTCCCAAGAATGTAACGGTTCAGCTGATCTCTTTCCAAGGGGTTATGCTGTCGCCTGTGGGTCTCCAACATATGGAAGGACGCAGCTGACACACACTTGCTGGCTCACAGCTTCAGCAGTAAAGGAGTTTGCTTCTCCACGCTTGACACAATTTCCCTGCAGAGAATTGCTATTGTGGTTCTTACCAGCAGTTGCATATTCCTTTATGGAAATAAAGGAAGCAAGCTCGTTCTGCAGCTGAAAAGGTGATTCTCCCTAACTATTCCTTCCCGCGAATGCAGTAGTTTAACTCCGCTTGGGAGCTATTCGTACTGCCTCCCTCAAGAAGGCCAGAGGAAGGGGTACGGCATTTCCAGGAGCACAGAAATACCACTGGTCATGTGTGAAACATACCATATGGGGAACACGTTTGTAGGAGTGACTCAGGAGTGAAACTGAGAGCGGTGCCAGAGTCCAAACTTGGGTGGAGCTGCTTGGCCAGGGACCTTGAGCAGAGTTCTCAGAGCTTTTGGAGGAAGAAGGGAAAGGTGTTTTCCTTGAGTGTGTGTGCACATACATGTCTCTCCTCCGTGTGTGTGTGTGCATGCTTCATCAGGGCATTAATATTAGAACCATAGAAACAGTGAGTCAGAAGGGGCCTCCTGGGCCATCTGGTCTGACCCCTGGCTCCAGCCAGCTCTGCTCACGACATGCCCACCATGTGCACGTCCAGCCTATCCTTGAACACCCTCACCAATGGGGCCTCAACCACCTCCCGTGGAAGCCCATTCCACACCCTGGGGGTCCTGACTGTCAGGAAGTGCTTTCTGGCATCCAAATTGAAACAATCATACCAGTTTAAATCTGGTTTAAGCCCGATACCTATAGACACTTACCTGGAAGTAAGTGGCACTGCACACACTAGGACGTACTTCTGATTGTGCAGCTGATCTGTGGCATAAATATCTACTTAGCTGTCCTCAGACAGGGGAGACTAAAAACATTACCCATGATTAGGGAAGCTCGCTGTGGAAGCACTGAGCATTGGCTTTGCAATAACATCATGATAACAGAAAGATGCCCCTGCTTTTTTACCTACTGTTAACTGTTCTGCACCCTTTCAGACCTCTGTTAGTCTGAAAAAGTTAGAACTATCTGTTGGAGATGGCTGGGAGTCTATCATTTCTCAAAAGTGGCCATCAAAGGAGGCCCACAACTCCTCCTCCTCCTTTGGAGCTTCACTAAGGATTCTGGAAGCTTTGCTTTCTAAGAAGCCAGCCCCATGGGCCGTGGAATCCATGCACTGGCATGAAAACTCCGGACTGGATTTAGAACTAGTTTAAGGGTTGGTTGCATGAATTCCTTAAAAGGGAATGACAGATACTTTGCATGGGAGGTTGGTCCCTTAAAACCGCCCTTGTACTCAAACCATTAACAATGCACCAAAACTCTGTTTGTGCATGGGGTTGGGGAGGGGGGAAGGGACTGATAAAAAGGAGGTTCTCCATAAATTCAGACTGTGTGTTCTAGCAACAAATGCCCACCAACACCCTTTTAAGCCGACTGAAGGACAGTCTTTATGCATGTGTGTGACTATTTACTGCTTCCTCTGCACAAAGTCCCAAGCCAGTCTGAGCATGACCGGAGTCTTCTGCCTTCAAGGTTGTTCTCAGGGTATATGTACATCATGCTGGATCTCCTATGTGGCTGGATCTCCCTGGGAGTTGTGGGAAACATCCTGCCAGAAAGAATCTCATGGGTCCAGGTCTTCATGCATACTTGGAGTGACTGCAAGAACAGTGTCACCCACATAGTTGGTGTGGCAGTAGAAACCACATTGGCATAAGCACCTGGCCAACTTTTTGGAATCTTTCTCTTCTCACTCCTTCCATGTTTCAGAGGTTATTTATTAATTTATTTTCACAGAAGCTTCAAAAGAGTTGTTACTTGCCTAGATCATGTAATAGAGAGACAAAACATCAACGTCAGCAGAATAACCTAATGTGTTTCCTACACCAAAGCCTAGAGGCTTTGAGCTACAACTGAGCGAAGCTATTCCAAAGATTTATCTTATGGGCTTTACTAGGCTTTCTCTAGTGATTAACTGCGGCATGTGTAAAAGGATATTGAGACTCGGTTGGATGCATCAAGAAGTATCAATGATTGTTACCTGCAGAGGTGTTACAAGAAATTTCATCTGTTGCAACGAAGACGAATTGATTTCTGCAAGAGAAGATAAAATTCACAATACTGCTTGCTGACTGGGAAATGTGCTAGCTGCCGATTGACTTTATGTTTACAGATGGGTTAAAGGGAAAAAAATGCTTAATTTCAATGAATGTAGAGAGCAGGAGCGTGGACATATCCTTCACGTGAGAGTTTCTAAGGATCACGAGGTAGACATGCTGGGATCCTCTGGATGACACAGTGGTGACACTGGGATATGGACGGAATACAGACCCTGGCACTGGAAACTTCAATTAACCCTTTCAGGGTGAATTATACTTCAAAATTTTCCCTCTTATGAAGTAAACTACATTTGGACTATTGTATAAACTAATTCCAAACAAATTACATCTTTAAGCTCTTATAACGGAGCGTAAGAATAACCTAACAAATCTAAAAAGGGAAAGAAAAGAGAACACTGAAAGTAAAAACCTGGGACTTTTTGAGTATCTAACGTAATGCGAACATAAAAAATCTTTCCGTAATTCTACTGAAAGCATTTATTACACAGCATATCCTAACACATCACCATATAGGCTCTCATATAAATTGGTCACAGGATACCTTATGCAGCTACAAAACTGGTACTTTAACCCTTCTTTTGCCAAATTCTCATGTTCTTTCATCCAAAAATGTGTGATAAAGGTAGGAGAGAAAAGAGCCAAGAGCATTTTCATGGTTTAAAGAGGAAGACTAGGAATAGTAAAAGAAGACCGTGTTCCGTTCTGGCTCCTCACGCCTCATTTACTCATGCAATTGTTCCGGAAGGCTGGCAGGAGTCCATCCTGTCAGCCATGGGCAGCACGTTGCACCATGCATGGCAGCTCGGGACACTGAGCAAGCACCAGTGGGGCCAATGGCTGGGCAAGAAGCAGCAGTGCCTGGACAGTGCTGGCTGCTGCACCCGCGGTCGGTCCCAACCTCCGCATGGTAGCAGCTGATCGCATGCTCTGCTGAAGCAATGCAAAACGGCAGGCAAGATGCTGGTGGGGTGGTTGGCAAGGACCTGTCCCCTTGACCCTCAAGCCACTTAAGCCATAGCCTTCACATCCCCAAAGCTAGTGAGAATGCCACCCACCACCCTTTGCTCCCAGTCTGCTTGGAGGGGCCTACGGCTTGAGGCTGCTTGTGTGTACTTCAGATCTGCTGTGCTGGCATCACATCTGATGTGGGAAGAACTGAGACGTGGCAAGTGGTTGCTACTGAGCTTCAAGGCATGCCAGGTGAATACTTGATGTCAATACCATTCTAGGTTGCACGCAATCTATCAAATGCACCAAATGCTCCACACACTCAGCAGTGTGGACCACGGTGGACACCTCGCAGGTTCGATGCATGCCTGCACTCAACCTATTTCCCCCAATCGGTGAATCTAGTGCTGCCGCAAATGCAGCACCCATCACCTTCAGTTCTGTGGTTCTATGCATCAATTCATCCACTGCCTTGCTAATTTGTGGTGTTGCGCCAGGCGCAAGTTGCATTCGATCATAATGTGCAGGTTACTTCTTGCACTTCTGTTTCTAAATGCTTTCAGGCGCAGTTAGTACCTATATTTGAATTTGTTAAGTTGAAGAAGAATTTTAAGGACTGTCCGCTAAATTCAGGTATCTCCGTTTAACAGCCTGGTGGGTCATTTTAAAAACTGAAACTTTAGAAGTTGCCCAATGCTTCCCTTCCTACCATCATGAAAATTTCCGCCCCATCCCAGGATGTTGGATCAGTACTGGATACAACTAACAGGCAGCAAATATGATCTCAGCAAGTATTTCTTCGCTTGCTTGAAAACTGACTGCAATTTAGCTGTCCAGGGATGTGCAGGACTTTGCTCTGGGATAGAAAATGTATAAGACATTCCTGGAAAGCAGCAAACCCCAAACATATTGCAGCTGGCCTTGTGCAAAGCAGTCCTACAGATGCCATTTATTGTGAAATATCAACAACAACTATTATGGAAAGAAAGAAGTAAAAAAAGGAAAACCATATATTCATACACACAGAGATTGGTATAAATCTATATGTATATATGTCTATCCTTTTTTCTTTTACCCCTCTTCTTTCTTTTTATAATTTTGTCACTGTTGAGATTTCACATTATAAAGGAATTTAAAAAGCAGTCATTCAAACACTATCACACATGCCTAGGCATTTTATGAGGTATTTGTAAATAAAATTACACATCTCCTGGCACAGTGAACCAAGAATCTGGAAAATTACTGAGAATTCCCCCAAACTGTGCTGTACTGTGCATTGGCTCATTATTGGCCTATTTCTATGCATACCTGTCTATGCTTGAAATGGACAGAATCATTTGTCTCCTGGAAAAAATGGTTTGGTGGATTTTTCCTTGTCCAGCTTCTAGAGCAACCTGGTGTCTTCCAGCTCTATGTAAATATAACTGGCATGAGCCATAAGTTACCATGGTTGTCAGCCAAGCATTATGGGAGGTGCCATCCAAAGATCTTAGCACACATACTGCAATGTGGTGTGTTCTAGGGCAGCCTTCAGCCTTGTAGGGTATCCTGGAAGCTTTGGAGGTGCCCCTCATGGCATAGGTGTGCATATACATTACATCAGTCTGGCACAATGAGAGCACCCTACTGCATTGGTGTTGGATGTTCTGTGTCTGGATGCTAAGCTGTAGGGAAGCCTTCTCCAACGGTGTGTCTTCCAGACACATTTGAACTGCAACACCCAGAATTCCTAGTCAATGACCCTGTTGCATAGGAATTCTGGGAGCTGCAGTCCAAATGCCTCTGAAGGCCACCAGGTAGGGGAAGGCTGCTGTAGAGTGTGATCAAAGCTGCTGCAATCATGAGTGAGCCACAATGGATTCTGCTAAATCTTCAGTTCATTCCAGCATTGCTCTATCCCAAGTGCAGTCACAGATTCACCACTACATTTTGCCCATGGCTGAGATGAATGGCATTTGTCTTGCTGACTTGGAAAGGAAAAAAAGCTGTGAGGATAATGGCTTCAAAGGAGCCAACAGGCAAGGCAAGGGTGCAAAAGCTCTGGTGTTTAGGGAGTGCTAAAGCAGCCCTCCAGGTTTCCAGAAATCCATACCCCCACTTTTCCCAACTGCAAATAGCATGGCAGTTTTCTAGCTTTTGTGCAATTTCCCCCATTCCAAAAGGTTGGAATCTCTCTCCTAAGGCTTGGTTTTTGGCACAGAAAGCTTGCAGTTGCAATAGGCTGGTATTTTGGCCCCTCCCTTTTTACTGATGACTCTTCCCACTGCTGAAATGTGTCCTCTGTGAGCTTCTCTGAAATGGAAGTCAGGCTGCAGACCCAAAGAGCTTCTTCCACCTTGATGGAGGGCATCAGAGCTCCAGAGTCAGGGAGCACCCCATGACAGCATTGCCAACCTGCTTATCTTTTAAGTATTCAGGAAAAAATACTGCTTCTGTTAACATTCTACTTGAGCAAATTGTTTAAAGATGCAAAACACACAGAGCAGAGGAACAGGTGAAAATAATGTGCAAAAATGAAAGAGGAGGGCTATGGGTGAAAGAGCAGCAGAAGAGTCCTGCTGGATCAGGCCAAGGGTGCAACTAGTCTGGAATTCTGGGTGCCAACTGGAAACTGACAAGCAAGACCCTGGAACAGCACCCTGGCTAAATGCAGCTGACCCCGGACATCCAAGGGAGACATAATTGATGGGTTGCTCATGTACCCTGTACATGCCCGGGAGGCCCTGGATAGAATCTTTGCTGTATCCATCCATCCATCCGTGTGTGTGTGTGTGTGTGTGTGTGTGTGTGTGTGTGTGTGTGTACAAATGCTTTAACATAGATCCTGGAAAACGGCTACCAATCACAGTAGACATGGCTAGGTTAGAAAGCAGCCTGTGTTTCACAGAGCAGCATTCACTAGTAGCAGTCAACTTGAAGTAATTTAGGAGGATCGTGTTTTTGCATCTGCAACTCAGAGGGATGTATATGATTCCTCCAACAGAAGCTCAGGAACTGACCAGACTAAGGATGAACAAGTATGTCTATTTCAATTGTCCCATGTTTGGATTTTTAAACTCTCAAGTTCTTCCTCTCATGAATATAGAGTACTCTGATAATTGGGACAAAGTTCTCAAAAAAAGATCGGAGGTACTAGTGCACCCATCTGCACCAGCAAAATTCAGTAGGTACAGCTATTCTGAGTGGTAACACCCCTCAGCCCCCGGAAAACCTCCCATGCATTTCCAAATGCAGAAAATAAGCAATGCTTTAAAGCCTCCAGGCAAATGCACCTGCTCATTTGGGCTTTCTCTGCTTTGTAATGAATTACAATTAATCATATTCTGTTCCATCTCAGTGTTGCTGCTTTTTATTGTCATTCTATAAAAGGTGAAATTGCTTCTAATAGTGTATTTTAAATAATGATCTTTCGTATGTATATCTAAATGGCTTAGAGATATGATATCCAGCGGCATGCAAGCATACATACGCACATACTGTACAGAGATAAATGAGGAAAGCAGGATGGAGCTGTTGGATACCCCGTGCTTAGTACACCGGGCAGGAATGCAACGTTCATGCCAGTTGTGTCCACAAAAGTCACCAGCCTGCAGGAATAACACTCGTCCCCACAAGGCTCACATCGGCCCTCCCTCTCATCGACCTGCCCTCCCAGCTGCGTGACGCTCCCATGGTCTGTGGTTACCAGGCCGGACTGGAGGCTGATGACGCCACTGTCAATGGGCAGCGCTATCCACCGGACATCAGCCTAGTTGTGTCTCATACCTGGACGATCCGCTGGGAATTAGCCCATGTTTTGCATTACCACTGAATGGGTTCCTATGCCTCAACCCCAGTAATCCGGGTTGGGAATTCCCACAGTTAGCACTGCAGCGAACTCTTTCTGGGCTCATCTGTTTCTTGTAGGTGGGCTAACTCTCTGGCCTTCAGTCAGGAAGCTGCTGGAAAGGATCCGGTGCTGATGGTGCAACAGCCTTCGCAGTGCTTCCCACTGGAATTTCTAGCAAGTGAGGTTGCAAATGCGACCTGCTCCCTGGCAAGCACAGCTCACCTTTTCCAGAGCTGCTAGAAATGGAAGCATATCAGGGTTCTGTGGGTAGCGAGCCAGGACAGATGCTTCAGGGGGGCCTCTTTCCAGCTCCCTGCACTGCCCCTGTGTCATGTTCAGTGCTACTCTAAGGCTCTCCACCTCTGAAATGATCTACATTCACATGCATTCAAAAACAAAGAAAGTAGGAAAGGACAGTGCTACTTCTGGGTCCCCTGTTCATAATCTCCTCCTCTTGTAACCCTTTCTCTTGTAGACGTCACACAAAACTCCAGGTTCCTCTCACTTAGGAATCACTACAGGACTTTTGGAGCTCCTCAAATGCGCTTTCCTCCATTGCTGCTCTTGGAAATGCTTTGGCAGTGTTCTCTTTCCTTTTACTTTTGGGTGACACATGCAGACACACAGCCTTCCTCATTCTCTGCCTTGTCCCCTCCACCCTGGCCATGGCTGTCCTTTGTTCTCTCCTCTGTTCCCAACCCCTGGCCAGAAGACCGCTTGGCAGAGGCATTTGGAGGTCAAGCAAGGAAAACTTCCCTAGGATTCTTGGCGCACAAGGGAGCTGTTGCTCCGATTCCTACAGCTCCCTCTCAGTCAAAGACATCAACTCACAGGCTCCCTGAGGAGACAGCAGTACCAAGCTGAGCACCAGCTCTCTCATGCAGCAAGATGTCCTCCTTGTCCCCTTCTTTTAGAGAAAGGAGTCCTCTGTTACAAGAGCCCACGCCCTCGATGGAGAAGTCCTCTAATTGAACTTTAGAGTGAAGTCCTGCCCAGTTGTAACAATGTTTGTAGCCACACATCGTATCTGGGGAGCAGGGTGAACAGGGGCAGTATGGTAACCCAGAATGGGTTCTTATGGAAAGTATAATAATCGTGCTTCTATACAAACCAATTAAAGTATGCAACGTTTATGTTTGTTGTTCTTGACCTGACAGCTGATGCATTATGGGGAGAAAGAGCACACCTTCCTTCCACTGAAGGCCTGTACCATCTGTAACAACAGCAGGACTCCACATGTGAGCACAACATCACAACAATGTTTGCCCATTGAGCCGGATCATGCGATGAGTAGCCAGGGATAGACCGCACAATCTTTACCTGTGCAGCGGCATCTCACATGAGCACTGATGGTCACATCACTGGTGAAGCGGGGGAGAAGACATGTTCTTACAACCCAAGGGAGTGGATCAAGGTATTGCTTGATTTACTCCAATTTAGTAAAGTGAATGACTCACATGTTAATTTATAACACGCCATCTCAGTTCTATGTCTTTGTGGACTCTCCTGTCTGAGTAGGCCTCCTTTCTTGCCCCCACCGTGTGGGCCCAGTCCTTCTCTGGAGAGGAGGACAAGGCAAGTACAGGCTGCTTACACACTCAGAGAAGTGAGTAGGCAGCAACAGTCAGGATCTCGGGAGACCTACAGTACACTCTTGCAATACAGAAACATGGAAACAGAGCGAGTCAGAAGGGGTCTCCTGGGTCATCCAGTCTGACCCCCGGCTCCAGCCGGCTCCGGTCATGTAATCCCCAGCCTATCCTTGAACACCCGCACTGATGGGGCCCCTACCACCTCCCTTGGAAGCCCATTCCATATCCCAGGGGTCCTAACCTCAATCTTGGTTCCTTGAGCTTTGCCCCACAGGGAAGAGCAGGTCAGGGTGCTCCTCCACAGGGTCCTCCCTCACATATCTGTAAGTCGCTAAAAGATCCCCCTGGAGTCTCCTCTACTCCAGGCTGAAAAGTCCAAGTTCCCTCAATCTCTCCTCATACGTCATCCTTCCCAACCTGGCTACCATTCTTGTGACCCTGCACTGAACTAATTCTAACCTATTGTGCCTCTCCTATAGTGTAGAACCCAGAACTGGATACAGTACTCCAGCTGTGGGCACATCAAAGTTGTGTAGAGCACTATCAATACCTCCCTAGATCTGGAAGCCATGCTTCTGGCTATACATCGAAGGGTGGCATTTACCTTCTTAACTGCTGTGTCACACTGTGGGCTCATGTTCAGGTTGTTGTGGACTGGTACCCCGAGGTCCCTTTCACAAGTGCAGCTCTCCAGCCACTGTCACCTAACCTGTACTTATGACACCCATTCCTATGCTCCAAGTGCAAGACTTTGCACTTATCCACATTGAACGCCATCCTGTTGTCCCCGCTCACTGCCACAGCCTGCCCAGAACCTTCTGAATTGAGATCACCTGCTCCTCAATTGTAATGACTGCCCCCACTTTGGTATAATCTGTGAATTTAGTCAGCAGACTGGTTATCCCCTCCTCCAGGTTACTGATAAAAAGGTTGGACAGAACTGAGCCCCGGGTAATTCTGTTCCCCAGTGATTGCCACCCTCTGCTTGAGGTCTATCATTCATGCCCTAATTCATTGGACAGTGCATTGATCTATCCCAAAGCTCAACAATTTCTTGACCAGGTTATCATGCAGCACTTTGTCAAAGGCCTTGCTGAAATCCAGGCAAATCACATCCACTCTGTCCCCTCCATCTGGCCACCTCGAGATTTTATCATATGATAGTGTACTCTTGGCATAAGCCTTCCAGAGAACCCTGAGGTTATGGGGTGGTATAGAAATGGAATGAAATGGAATGCAATAAATAAAAAATACGGGCACCAGCCCTTCATCAACCCTGCTAATGAGCCATTAGGCCTGTTAGTTTGTAGTGTTAAGTGAGCATATGTTACTTTTCCCCTGCTGGTCACCATACTGGATATGCAAACAAAAGCACTGGCATGCTTGTAGCTTCCCCAGTTGTTTAAACTTGGTGTTGTGGGATGTTGCTTTGAGGGTCATCTCCCAGACAATGCACACAAGCACACCAAAGTTTGGCAAGCATAGAGAGCGATGTGTGCCATGCCAAAAAGAGCCCCCGGCATGACACAACAGCCTCAGCTAAATTAAGCCACGGCAGGCTGTCCTGTTAGAGTCTTGTTGTCCTGGCAAGGTCACAGAGACCCTCTTCCACATGGAAAGGTGCTGGCTGAATGTCACCTGATTGCTCAGCACCTGAATGTGTGGGAGGGCAGGTTTCTGACATAGTCACTAGGGAATACACACACACACAAGGTTACCTACACCACTGCCATTTGGTTTGTTCATTCAGACATTCAAGGCACAGCTTGATATTGCTGTTGCCATCAGGTGATGCTACTCTCATAAACATGTGAACCAGCCCAGAGACAGCCAGGTGTTTTGTGGTTTATTAACAAATACACACACACACGATAAATGTTGGGTGGGGAAATAAGGGGTGGGTGTGCTTGCATAGACATTAAATCAATTCATTCAATTCCTGAAGCTTGAGGATGCAAATAGAAAAGCACAGGCTATCTGCCATTTCCGGAGATATTTGCTGTGCAAGCCTAGGCATTTTCTTCGTTTCTTTTGATACCTGTCTCATAGAATATCTTATCTTGGGTACACAGGATGGCTGGGTGTCTGTAGCTGCATGGTAACACACCACTGAACATCCATCACAAAATGAGTGCAGTGTATGGAGACAATCACATGTCAGCGCCGCATGTGTCTAGGACACAGGGACATGCAAACAATCCTGTTGTTGGCTGTGTGCCCAAGATAACAGGCTGGAGGTGATGGGTATTCACAAGCCTGTGAAACATGCTGACAACCGCTTGAATACAAAGAGCAAATATTTCTAAGGGAGGAAAGTATGTTTTGTAAAAATCTGTAGATATACCATTGCCGTGATGTGCACGGATACAAATGTGCAGCAAGTAATGTCTGCAGAAAACATGTATCAGCTTGTGGGTTTCCTGCCCCTGCACAGCTTTCCTGTTTGTTAGATTTCTCGGCATGTGGAACCAGCTTTCATTTTGTTGCTGAAGAAGAGCACAGGAGAGAAAATAGGGTCCATTTAATCAAGTTAAGATTTGGCACTCCTATCTTATAGAGCATTCTCAGAATAACACAGGATATACATTCCTATGGGTAATTCTATCAAATTAGCTTGTAGTCTGAAACATTCCATTTCTTTAATATGGTGAATTTCGGTTACATTAACGCCTAGCTTAATGGGATTTTCTGCTATAAGTGATGAATGGCAGTTGTGAATTTTTTTGTTTTTGTTTTCCTCCTCCAGACATTCTAGTTTCAAATCCTTCATCTTAATACCAAGGCCTGAATCTGGGTTGCTGCAACTTGAATTGGTTATTCCATGTCCTACACTCTGGCATCAGCATGAAGAGACCTTGACCTTCCACTTTGTGGCATATATGGCAAGGGCTTTGTCCCTTGTCTGCATCCCTTTGCTGCAGCCTGGGCTGCCTGGGGACTCCCTTCCCTGGGGCAGGTTTTAATTTAATTTAATTTAATTTAATATTATTTTATTTTACTTTTATTTTATCCTTGTGTGTGTGTGTGTGTGTGGGTTTTTGTCTGGGAGAACTAGGCGAGTGAGGGGTACTGCAGAACAGACAAGGTGGGGGACCAAGGTAAGGTCTCGGAAGAGATCCCAATGGCAGACCAGGAGATGGCCTTGGCGGGAGTCACGGGTGTTGCTGTGCGCTGCGAGAGCTGCAACATGTTCGCCCTTCTCCCCCAGGAGAGGCAGGGATACACTTGCCCTCGGTGCAAGCTGGTGACCCTGCTAGAGGAGGAGGTGAGGGGCCTGAGGGCCAAGAGAGCTCTCCAGGCCCCCCCGGAGCAGCCCCCCTCTGGACAGAGGGTTGAGGGAGAGGCCATGGGAGAAGCAGCTGCGGAGACATGGAGGAATGTCACCCACAAGAGGGGGAGGCCAGCAAGGCCTCCTCCTTCTCCTGGCACCAATCTGGAGCTGGGAAACAGGTTGTCTCCACTTGGAGAGGCTGGGGCTGATGAGGCCTCGGGGGACCAGCAGGACCCCCAGCCTGAGAAGTCAGGCAGCAAGGGGGCCGCTGCAGGAGAGGCAAGGGCCAGGGCACGGCCGCCCACCAGCACCGGGAAGGTACGGCGGCGGGTGATTGTTGTCGGGGACTCCCTGATGAGGGGCACTGAGGCGGCAGTGTGCCGCCCCAACCTGGAGACAAGGGAGGTTTGCTGCCTGCCGGGCGCAAGCATCCGACATGTGAAGGACAGAGTGGAGTGTCTTGTTTGCTCCGGGGGTCACCAGCCGCTCCTGGTGATCCATGTGGGCAAAAATGACATGGCCTGGCAGGGTGTGGTTGGGACCACCAGGGACTTTGGGACCGTGGGAAAGAAACTCCAGGAGCTAAAGACCCAAGTGGCCTTCTCGTCAATCTTACCTGTACGGGGATTTGGGCCAGGAAGGAACAGGAGGGCCTCCGAGGTGAACGACTGGCTTAGGGTGTGGTGCCAGAAGGAACGCTTTGGGTTCTTTGACAATGGCACCTGGTTTCTTGCCAATGGACTTCTGGCAAGGGACGGGTTACACCTCACGAGGATGGGGAAAAGGTCCTTTGGAGATGCTCTAGCGAGCTTCATCCGGAAGACTTTAAACTGAGCCGGGGGGGAGGGGGGTCAGGCCCCCCAGAAACTTGTCTGCACTGGACAAGTGTGGGGGGAGGATCAGGGCTCTGGGGGCAGGGTTTTAGAGGTACTGCAGGGACTGACAGGACTCCTTCTGAGAGGGGCCAGGGATCAGGGAGGATGGGAGGAAGGAGGAGGCTGGGAACTCCAAGGAAAGGAAGCGGAGGGAAGGGGTTGAGGTGCATGTACACCAATGCTAGGAGCATGGGTAACAAGCAGGAAGAGCTTGAAGCTCTCCTGGGAATAGGAGGGTATGATCTGGAGGGAATCACAGAAACTTGGTGGGATGAAAGGCAAGTCAGGAATGTGAACATAGAAGGGTATCACGTGTTTAGAAAGGACAGGAAGGGAAAGAGAAGTGGGGTCGTGGCTTGATACGTCAGGGAAGGGATAGGATGCAGTGAGATAGAATGCAGCACAGATGGGGATTCGGCAGAGGCAGTCTGGGTGAAACTTAGGGGTTTTGACAGGGAAAGAGACCTGACAAGGGGACCCTGGATGGTGTCCTGAAATATCAGAGTCTAAGGATATCTCAAGGGAGGGACACAGCAATTATGAGAGATTTCAATCTCCCAGATATTACTTGGGAGACTCACTCAGCGGTGACAGCCAAGTCATGTCGTTTCCTAGACGCTACAGAGGGAGGGTTTTTCACACAGAGGGACGGGCAGCAGGTCGAGCACTAGAAGCTGGGACTTCAAGAGGGCCAATTTTGGCCAAATGAAGGTCAGACTGGGGAAAGTATCCTGGGATAGGTTACTGGAAGGTAAGCGAGTTGAGGAGGGGTGGATGGCACTCAAAAGGGAGGTTTTACAGGCGCAAACCTTGATGATACCTCTAGTTAGTAAGGCAGGGAGGCAAAGGAGAGCAACACCATGGACGTGAAAGGAGGTGGTTAGGGGGATTAGATGCAAGAGGAACCTCTGTAGGAAATGGGTACTGGGGCAAATTAAAAAAAGGGTATACCAGGAGGAGGAGGCCCATTGCAGGAGGATTCCTCACAAGGCTAAGACTGATAACGAGCTGAGACTTGCAAAGAATATCAGGAGCAACAAAAAGAGCTTCTATCAGCATGCAAATAGCAAGAGGAAGGGGAGACAGGTAGTGGGACTGCTAAATAAGGAGAAAGGGGATCCAGTGACTGATGCGAGGGAACAGGCAGAGATGCTAAATGACTATTTTGCCTTTGTGTTCTCCCCAAAGCAGGACAGAGGAGATTCGCATGGGGGATTAGATGAAGCTGGGGACTTAGGGGCACAGATTAGAGTCAACCCCCTAGACCTCAAGCAGCTCCTCAGGACACTGGACGTTACAAAGGTGCTGGGCCCTGATGGGTTATACCCGAGAGTACTTAGAGAGTTGGCAGGGGTTCTCTGACGCCCACTGGCCTCCATTTTTGAGCCCTCGTGGAGAACGGGTGAAGTTCCAGAGGACAGGAGGGTGGCATCAGTGGTCCCAATTTTCAAAAAGGGTAGTAGAAGGGACATGGGGAATTACAGACCAGTTAGCCTTATGTCCATTGTAGGAAAAACAATGGAAAGGCTTATAATAGCGAGAGATCAATTGATGCTAGGTAAGGAAGGGAGGCTGGTGGCCACACAACACGGCTTCCACAAAAACAGGTCCTGCCAGACAAACCTTGTGGAATTCTATGACAAGGTTTTAAGGTGGACAGATGGAGGGGATGCAGTGGATGTGGTTTACCTGGATTTCAGCAAGGCCTTTGACAAAGTGCCCCATGATATCCTGGTTGAGAAATTGAGAAGATTTGAGATAGACCAATGCACTGTCCGATGGGTTAGGGCATGGTTGACTGACCGAAAGCAGAGGGTAACCTTTAGTGGGGAATCATCAGGATGGTGGCCAGTGACAAGCAGGGTGTTCCAGGGCTCTGTCCTGGGACTGATCCTTTTCAATCTTTTCATCAACGACATGGAAGAAGGGGTGGACAGTCCGCTGATCAAATTCATAGATGATACTAAAACTGGAGCAGTGGCCACAACTGAGGAGCAGGTACTCCAGATCCAAAAGGATCTGGACAGACTATGGAAGTGGGCAGGAGACAACAGGATGGCATTCAATGTGGATAAGTGCAAGGTCTTGCACTTGGGGCATAGGAATGGTTGTCTTAAGTTACAGGTTAGGTGACAAGTGGCTGGAGAGCAGCACTTGTGAAAGGGACCTCGGGGTACTGGTT
>NW_025336599.1:489923-509556 GCF_004798865.1 Varanus komodoensis
GAACGCCACCCTTGGTTGCATAGCCAGAAGTGTGGCTTCTAGATTGAGAGAGGTAT
Source organism: Varanus komodoensis (assembly GCF_004798865.1). Classification (NCBI taxonomy): domain Eukaryota; kingdom Metazoa; phylum Chordata; class Lepidosauria; order Squamata; family Varanidae; genus Varanus; species Varanus komodoensis. The sequence goes on from NW_025336599.1 coordinate 489,980, forward strand.
TACTACCACTCTACACGACTCTGGTGTGCCCGCAATTGGAGTATTGTGTTCAGTTTTGGGCTCCTCATTACAGGAAGGATATAGCCAAGTTGGAGTCAGTGCAACATAGGGCCACAAGGTTGGTGGCCGGTTTGCCGGGAAAGCCATATGAGGTAAGACTGAGGGAACTGGGTCTCTTCAGCCTGGAGAAGAGGAGACTCTGAGGGGATCTGCTGGCGACATACAGGTATGTGAGGAGATGTCACACAGAGGTGGGTAGAGACCTCCCCTGCAGAGGAGGGCAGGACGTGCTCCAATGGAGCAAAGCTCAGGCAACCAAGGTTCAATTTGGATGCTGGAAAGTACTTCCTGACAGTTAAGTCCCCGAGGGTATGGAATGGGCTTCCATGGGAAGTGGTTGAGGCCCCATCAGTGAGGGTGTTCAAGGATAGGCTAGACATGCACATGGTAGGCATGTTGTGAGCAGAGCTGGCTGGTGCTGGGGGTCAGAGTAGATGGCCTGGGAGGCCCCTTCTGACTTGCTTTGTTTCTATGTTTCTACAATGACAATCATTATTATTATGATCATGTGGAAATCAGGTACAATGGATGGAGTATTTCTATAATCAGCTTAAAGACCCATTTGTTTCACCAGACTTTTCCTTGCCAGCTATCCCTGGTTATTGTTTTATCACCCCTTTATTGTTATGACAATTGATTTTGTTCTATCATGAATTTATCTTGTAAAACACTTATTTACAAATGGAAAGCAATATCCAGCAGAACCTTGTCCATCTGCCTGAAATGGCAAGGAAATGGCATAGTGGTTAAAGGGGTGGGACTGAAACCTGGGTCATCCAGGCTCCAGTTACCCCTCAGCCAGGAATGTCCCTGGTGACTTTGGGCAAATCATGGACTCTCTGCCTGACTGACTCATGGCGCTCTGAAAAAACGAAAAGAGATTACTCATTTCAGCTGCCTCGGGCTCCTTGCAGAAGGTGCAAAAGGTGGAATAGAAATGTAATAAAAGAAAATAATTAGGCAGGAAAATCTGAAATCTATTTCACAGAAACAGTGGTTGAAGAGATTAGCCTTTTTAATGGAATGTACCACTTTGAGCCTCTGGTTCGTGATACAAGTTTTTTTATTTTGAGATTTAATTTAAGGTGGCAGAGAAGACTGCCCTGCGAGTTTCCCAAGGTCTAGGTGTCTATGTGCATTCAGATACATGAGGACCAATCAGTCCTGTGGTCCTGTAGTCTGAAGGAGGGCTATCCCATGAACCATCTGTCTTCCATCTTCAGCAACCTTCTGGTGTAAGTTAAAGAAGTTAAAATGTAGCCCACTAGCAATTGGTAGGAGAAGCCTCAAGTGGGAAGCCCAAGTGAAGTCATGAATTCTCCACTGCAGCTTTCTATAGCCCCGTTTTTGAAACTGGCAGGTGCAGAGGGATCCAACCCTGATTGGCATGTCCCCAGGAAGTATTGACATTTTGGGGATTAAAAATACATCAAAGAATAAGGTTTCCTCTGAAAGGTATTTTTCTGCCAGTAAAGCATTTGGATCTGTGCGTCTGTGAGTCCATAAAATGAAACCTTTGTATTCTGTTTGGTTAACTGCCCAGAGCACTTTATCTATTGGCCAATATAGAATGAAATAATAATAATCATCATTGTCTTCATCATCATCTATTTTCAAGTTGCAGAAATTACTATACGTATTGTTAATTCAGTGAAAAGCTGCCTTTGTGTACCAAATCCAGGTGTTCTCTTGTGTGTTCCCACTCATGAAAAAAGAGGGAATGCATAATTAGAAAGGAGGACACCAGCTTGCATAATATAAATATGTGCTTATGTATAGATGCAGATTTAGAAAAATAATGCATTCCACTCTAGGGGGACTTTTGCCTTCTCCGATTGCTGTCCTGTGCAAAGTGTGGATGAACAACTTCAGGGTCTCAGATCTTCTTTCTTCGAGTTTTCTTTTTAAACTTAACTTGGATTGGGCAACCCTTCAAAGAAAGAAGTGTCCTCTGTAAATTGGGACACATTGGGACACTGTCATCACTGGTGCTTAGAAATCAGGACCTTTTGACTCTTCTGGAGTAGGTTGGAAGCAAGTAACTCCTGTTTCATCTTTTTTCTGTCCCAGCCTTTCCTATAATGTGCGTGTAAAATTAATTAGGCTAATTAAGAGGACTGTTTCCAAACTTTATTCACTATTAACAGTTTGGCAAAGGAAGCTATGACACATCTGTGATGCTAAGCTGCACTAATAAAACCATATGCTATGCCAGTCTTTAGTAACCCTTTCATGTAGTCCTTGGCCATGGTACGTAATTTGTAGATTCCTCAATTTCTTTTAGATTTCTCAATTTGATTCAGAGGATAGCTTGTTGGCTCAAGTGTCTACACTCGCCACTTGAAAACTCCCAAGCCGCAAACACCCTAAGTTATGCTTCTGTGGGGGCTAACGTTGGCAGTGATGCCATCCTGATTCCCGAGTGCACAAAAAGGGTGCACATGCATGCAGGAATGCCGGGCAATGGAGTCACCATTCTCTTCCATCTTCACCCCTGCCATTCCCTTGGATGGCAAGGGCACCTTCCACTTTGCTTCTCAGTTCTACCATTATGAATTCATTACCTGCTTGTTTGTCCAAGTGGGGCATGTTTTAGGAATGTTTCATTTTTATATAGACAGATTTCACACAGAGCAAAGTTTTAGCAGTTTTCCATTCCTTCACTATGCCAATGTCTTTCCCCTTGCTCTGACAAAACGCACTGCCCCCCAAGGCAATCATGAGATCATAGAAATGCATCAAGATTTCTGTGCAGTGTTTTGCCAAGGCTTATATGTGCTTGAATGCACTGATGAAACACTTAATGCATTGATGGAAGAAGCACCTTTGAGGTGATTGAGTGCAAGATCATATCAACAGTCTCCATTTGGTGTTTTATCAGTGTACCAAAGCATGTGTCAGTAAACAACCACAGCAGGAACTAAATCTTGAACAGCACATATTGGTAACACTGGGAAGGAAGAAAAGCCAACATGCTAAAGGTGTGGAAGGCTACAGCAAAGTGTCCACATTCCCACTCAGAATTAATCTTAGAAATTATCTTAATTAATTCAGGAAGGAAACATGTAGAGTTCTATGTTGAACCCTGCTTCTCCCAAATACAGTCTTCCAAGCTAGAAATTCCAGACACTGAACCTAACTTGAAGAAGAAACTCGGGGCAACTGGGTTGGAAGGCCTAGATGAATTTCCAAGGTCAACTGGCTGCAAGATAAGCCAAGAGATCTTGTTGCAACCCTAGTCCTCACCCCAGGCAGGTTAACCCATGGGAGGATAAACACATGGAACAGGAGGAACATGTACCTCTCTCATTGACAGGTGGCACTTTAGTTGTGCTCTTCTACCAACTCACTGGTTGCTCCTGTGGCTCCTACTCCTGCTCACTGGTGCCTCTTGTGAAAAATGCCCATAAAAATGTCCACAATACCGTTAGTCATGTATGAGCAAAACATGCACGAATGCACTCCTTCCTGTGAAAATATGCACCTGGTCATGAGCTGGAGTGTTCAGATGGGATGGCATGAATTCAAGGCCAGGATTGCAATGCTGCAGGCCCAGACTTCAACCCCTGCTCGGCCACTCTGTCCTGGCTTCGTCATCTCCCAGCATCACCTTCCTCACCCACAAGATGGCCAGATGGAGGAGGGAACAGGGCAATTGCCCCTTCAGCACTGGTGCAGGTGGGCAGATTTAAGCACATGCTGCTTGGATGAGAAGCTGCACATGCTTTGCTCTAACTCTTAAGGGATTCCACTCTTCTTTTCATCTGCCTGTGCTCCTCGTCAGCTGTTGTGAAGAGAAACTAACCGTGCAGGCTTACTTAGATGCACCCACTGTAACCAGCACAACTGGCTCTAATGCAGGTAAAAAAAGTGAAGGTTACAATAGAATACTGTTTTTTCTTTTTCTTTCTCCTGCCTCATTCTTTCGGGATGGGGCTAACTTTAATCCACCCAAATCGAAAAATCCCTCTTTCTCCAAAATGCCTCAGAAACAAGCACCAAAAATGAACAGTGTTTGAGCTATTAGATAGTTCAGCATGTACTGCATCTTAGAAATTCTGTTCACTCTGAATACAAAACAAGGCATAATCTTTAGAAAAGAACACAACCCAATGAATAGCTCACCAGCTTCCTGTTCCACTGTGCCCAACTTCAGGTAGATCCATTTTCCTAACTGCTGTGGACTCTAACTTTTAGACACAAACACACGGAGTGATACCCCCCACATTCTGGTGTAACCAGAACCTTGCAGCTCACATTCTACATTGCAGTGCTCACATGACTGCTCCCACAGACTTGTCTTTCTACAACACTGTCACAAAGTACCTAGTCAAAAACATCCTCAAATGTCTGCTCCTATGTTTTACAGAGATTTTCCCCCTCACTATAATCCAAAACATGACCAAGGTCTAATAGCCCCCACACATTTCCGTATTTCTGTGGAGAATTTTTATATGCCCCCAAATAGGCCCCTAATACAGGAACAAAAGAATGTTCAATACAGGTTACCTTGGTTTCTTCTGAAAGCTAGGATTCTTCGCTAAAACCTTCAGCAAGCAGAATTAAAATACATCAAGGGAAAGTGTTGCTATGATTTTTGTAGGCCAGACTATTGTTAGAGACAAAGTCAATCAGCCAAATACTGTTATGGAGATTTTCTTGTTATGCATGGCCTCAGGAAGGATTAAACCTTAAAGTACTTGTACAAGCTGAGAGCTTGAAAGCCTTTCTTATGCTGATTGATACCTCCTGGGCAGGGACCAGTCACAGGGGGGATTTCAGCCAGAACAAAGGCTTTTCATATGCAGCATTTGTCTTGACTGAAGTGCTCTCACCTGGGGCAGGAAAGTGACCCCAGATGCAACTAATGGTAGCATATTGTTCATGTGGGGTGAAAAATTGAAAAATGCTCAACTGAAAAATTTCATTGAAAATATTCATTGGGAAGCAGTGTGTTTGTGTCTGTGCATAGGAATGGAACATAACCCATGTCTGCTTCTTAGAAATAGTGACTGCTTTTCTGTGGAACAGAATACACCTCTGTTATATCCTCCTACAAGAATTCTGTCATAATAGCATTATCTAACGGGTTTTGCTGTGTGGAGCAGACAGGATGCACATAAAGGACGGCTCTATTCATTTCAAGGGAATGGGCATCCAAGAACTCACATGACCGTGTAGTTACAACTGCCTTCATGTAGCAGAATAATTGTAGCAAACAAAGAGGTTCTGTAGGTATATAGCACTATGAAATACAGGACTCATAAGCCTTAGGAATTAGCAGTGGATATGCCCTTTTAGACTTCCTTTTCTAACTGACACACTTGGCCATCTGAATGAATGCTGCCTTTTTCCATGCCAATGGTTCTCTTGTGTCACCTGGAACCGACTCTAGAACCACGTGTAGAGCTCCATGCCTGTAGTCCCAAGGCATGGTCTGAAGGCCCAGGGAGCCATACCTCTCCCGAAGCTAATCAAGTAGTCAGTGCTGTGCAAGGCCTGGATCAGAGCCCACCTGGAGGCGCTATGGATACTGCTCAAATTCCATAATGGCAGAAGGACTTCCCACAAGTCTGAAAATGAGAATCTGGCATTGGCATCCAGCTATTGTGGGACAGGGTGAGGGACATTTGCAGAAGACAGCTACCACTGTTTTATTTTCTAGCTGTATCTGTTGTTAGGCATGTACATGGACTCACTTGGCTCCATAAAAACGTGCATCATTATATACCTCCTGCACAAGTACCCACTTACTCCAGGGGTCATCATATAAACAAAGTATTAAGGGGAAAAAATCTACAAAGCTAGAGGGTTGTTCATGAGTTGGTACACATGGCTATCCCTGCCTCTGATCCCAATTCTGTATATTTTATTTATTTATTTATTTATTAAAACATTTTTATGCCGCCCCATTCGCCGAAGCCTCGGGGCGGCTTACATCACTAAGTTAAAATAATTATAATATAAATTAAAAATATAAATATTAAATTAAAATGATTACCATTCACGCCCCACTCCCCCAGCCCGGCTTTTGGTAAAAAAACCAACACTGCCTTATTCCACTCCAAGATGCAACAAATCAAGCCGTCAAACAGAAAACTGGGAGCGTAGCGGGAGTGCAGGTAGCCAGTCAATGTGAATGAGTTTTGCCTTCGGGCTCAATTCAAGCAAGCCATTCTCTGAGCCAATGTGATGGATCTGTCGAAATCCGGTCACAGCGTTACATACATTCTAGCAACATACTGAGTGATCATGCAATGACAAAATGAGGGTATGTCCCACTGCCATGCAGAGACTTGTTCTATGCTGGAAAAGAACAACCCTGAAAAGCTTGCACTGTTTTCTAGCAGTCTCGGGGCAAGTTCACATGGTCGTCCTTGGAGGAGGAATCACCTGGAATCCAGGCTGCTTCTTTTCCACCCCTAAATGCCACTAAAGGACCCTTCCACTCTCCCACTGTCTTGCCCAAAACCCCAGCAAGGGGTGGCTTTGTTCAGTGGATTGTCTTGCTGCTGTCCTAACTGTAGTTCTTTTCAGGTACTCCAGCTGAAACTGAGTGAGGAGCAGCACATTTGAGAACAGGACATGGAGGATGCTCGTATGGGTTTGTGAGCTGTGTTTGCCAAAAGCTGGATTACAGGCAAGTTGACAATTGATTCTGCATCGTTCTTACCACCACGGTAATGCCTGAGCTAGCCTCTAGTTTTCTGTCTGGTACTAGTATGCAGTCGTTTGGGCAAACATCTTATGTGTTACTATATTACAATAAATATGACATGTGCAAATCTTTTGTAGGCGAACAAGAACATCTGAATCAGTTTCATTCATATGTTATTGAATTCCATAGATGGAATTCGCCCAGTCTTTCTCTATTTTGTTTCTTCTATGGGATAGGGACACAATGGACTTGCAAACTTAGTTCTTAATACCCAGTTCGAATACATAGTTCTTTTTTAAGCACCCAGAAATTACTTGTTCACAAGTCAGTGGAGCATCAACAACTGCATCAAGTTTTGGTCTTTTTTTAAACATAGCAATGCATCTTCTTTAAGAACTACTTAAATTCCTTTCCCTGCTTCTCATCTCTTGTTGTCGCCTATATTTCTCTGCTGCATGATCCTTACATTCAGCAGTATTTCAGCATGAGATAATCTGGGATCCCATCAAATGTCATCCCAAACAATTTTCTACGCAAAAGTTATCAATGGTTTACTGACCGGAGACTTGTGTGTGCTCACATTTAACCTCCTGTTTACATATTCACCAGCTGTGCAACTCTTTTATTCTATCCATCTCATTAATAGCATACACTAGAACCTTGCCATTGTCTAAATTTATGATTATACCCGAACAAATAAGCTATTTTATTTGTAAAGGAATCTCAGATAATTTCAGCAAAAGTTGCATGCATGTGTAAATTTATGCATGCATATCTGTGCATTTCCCTGGTTGTTGTAAGGCAATTACAAAATGATAAGAATTGGCTGAAGGGAGCATAATTCACTCTTGTGACCAGATAAATAATATTCATTTATAGCAAAGGACACAAAGCGAGGGTTAAATTGGGAAGAAAAGAAATGAACAGTTTTAAACTGATACTTCACTTAAATGCAGAATTAGCAATTAATTCCCATTATTGCCATCTTAGAATTTAGAAAGGACCACTATCCAGAGGGAATGCGGAAACTAATTTAATCAGATGCAAAACCCAAAGCTTTCTTTTAGTGGGAAAAATCAATAAAAAGTTAATAAATGAAAATCAAACAGTTTGCAACTAAAACATAATTTGAAGTAACCATGTTTGCATAAAGTTTCATATCTGCAAAGTAGTATTTGCATAGGTTACTTATTAAAAGTAGTTTTTATAATTTTCCCCAAAGAGAAAAGCAATTAAAATTTAATAGATTTGCAACTAACCCCCCAAATCTTTATTCGGCTGGGGATAAACATGTTTAAAACCAAGAAGCTAAATAATACTCAAACAAACTTAAAATACCTATGATTATGCAAAAGACTGATGGTATAGCAATTCTAATTATACATAAAAAGTGTATTTGAACATTTAGTGTGTTAGAGATATTTTAGCACAGTAAGATGGTGGAGGGGGCAGTGGGAGATATGAGTATTATCTTGCTATTACCTAATCCAGCTGGGTTTGACCAGCTGTCATCTGGATTGGTGCAATGCAGAAGTACATTATTTCCTGTCCAAATGTTATTTTCGGTGCGTCAGTACTTCTTTGATCTATATACCAGGGCTACACTTTAAGTGATGCTCAGATGGAAGGAACAGTATGAAAAATGGGAGGGTCAAGGATGAGGGAAGGTGACACTAGAGTAGGAGGCAGGAGATCTCACCTGTGTAAAGAGTGATGTGAAAAGCTAAATCAGCTGGGAGCCACCTAGCCAAGCTAGAACAGCTACTGAAACAAGACATAGGGCCATGGAAAGAGGCACCTAGGGAATTCCAGTGGAAGCTAAAGGAGTTTTGATAAAGTCTTAGCAAATATTTCAGATAGATGAAGAAGGAACCCACCCAGCCCTACAGACTCGTCTGATGTCACCAGGTTTTGTCCAAGGACTTCTTCTCAAGTAAAGCTTCTCATGAATGTTGAAGGAAGGAGGTTCCTCTGACCAAAGGAAGTCAAAGGAGTTCTAGTAAGCCTAGAGAAATTTGGGTTTGGTATATCTGCAGCACAAAGATAATCTGCTGGTAGCAGGCGGATCACCAAGCAGCATCCTTGTGACTAGAGGCTCCCAGTCTCCAAGTTCTGAATCTTCCATGGGTGGTGGAGCTGAGGATGCCATTATGGTGATCCTGTTGCAAACAGCTTTTCAATATTTCTACTGAAATGGCTTATCCCATGCACAGAGAGGCCATTTCTGGCAGTGCTCCCAGGCCAATTGGGAGGTGTGTAGCAGAACGTAGAGCCACCCTCCCCAGAGTGATGGCGTTAGGGAACTATTTTCTGGTGGGAAAAGGACATGTGTTGTCATATTCAGGAAAAAGTTCCCAGAGAGCCAAAAAGCCTGCAAACAGTTTTGAATAGTTTTGAGTGTCCATTACTGTATAAAAATGCTTCTGTCTTGCTTGCATTTTGCAGACACCTGTCAGTGCTGCTTCCAGAACTCTGGAATGCTTTGTGGTCTAATTCTGATGTTTCCTTCTCCAAGTACAGTTATTGGTGAGAGGTGGGGGTGGCATTGAGGAGGGAGAGGAAGAATAGTATCAAAAAATAAATGGAAAAGCCTCCATTTGGGATATCTGGGATTAACCTCGATGAGGTCACATTGCTCTCCCTGCAAAGTCAGACATACAAGCTGATTTCACACACCTAGAATGGAATCCCAGAAGAAAAGCTAGGTAAGTTCTCTTTTTGCAGGCCATTTTCAATCCTGCACGGAGAGTTACTCTGGGAGATGTAGGAAGGCCTCTCTGCTCATGCCAGAGGAATATGCGTTCTGCACATGATCAGAGGAGCATTCCTGAATAGGGATGGATGAAAAGGTCAGTTCTGGTCCTGCACCCCCATCTTTTTAAAGAAAATACACCTGAATTTCTTACCAAGTTGCCTATGAAGAAATTTGCAAATTTCATTCCAATCTAATTGAAAGTAAACCAAACTAAATTGCCATCCATCTGCACTGAACTAATTAAAGAGGTACACTTATTGTCAGCATAGAGAAAATCAAGTTCTGTTTGCTTGCAATGTTCTGTTAAATTTCAGCTGGGTTAACTTTGATGTAACCAAAGAAAGAGGTTGCAGACCTAATTCAGCACTGGAAACATAGCTGAATATGCAGAGATCACATCCCAACTTTTACAACCTGCGGGTTCCAAGGTGCTCGTTTGCCTGGTAGACAAATCTGTCCATCACATTGTTTTCCACACTCAGCAGTTTTTACTATTCTCTTCATTCCACTTATGAGGAAATTTGCCAAAGTTTGGTAAGTTCCAATGAAAACAACAACCTGATTGGAGCTAACTTCTCTGCCACATCCACTCCTGAGTATCACACACTGTAAAGCTGCCAGGCCTGGTCTGTCAACATCCCATGTAGTAAAACTGCTGAAACGCCGCAGGGCCGCCCGCCTGCTGAGCCTCCATATTACATGGCCCCCTTTGCACTGCTGCATGTGCGCCTGAATGTGAGCACATTCTCTGGGAGGAGCTCACAGATTCCTGAAACTGCATTTGCTTTCCAAAACCTGTGTACTTTAGTAAATGTGCACTTTGAACATCATGCATTTTCAATATTGTTTCCCACACTTTAGCCTATGGGGCAAAGTGAACATCTGGGTGCAATTTTGGAATACTCTTCCCAGGGTGCAGTTTCAGAAATGCCTTTTGGGTGCCCCAAAATGCATTTGGGTTTGCACTTCCCAAGAAATGCATCCGCAGATGCACCTCTTCGGTTTACAGCTCATAAATGAGAGGGAGAAGATGGCTGTGCTGGAACTGCTTCAGACTGGCAGAGTTTGAGCATGGCTGCGCATCTTCTTCCTGCACAGGGCTCAGATGGGATGCAGCCTGGGAATAACATAAGGCCACTTTCACTCAAAGGTGGGGACTGAAAACAAATTCCAAAGCCAGAGCCTAAGGAGCCCCAGAGTTAATTAGGCAAGTCAGAAAGAAAAGGATATCAGGTCTAGGGGGAGCAGTTTTTTTGAATGCCAATGCACCTGGGTTCTGAGGGGTTAACTCTTGCTAGGCTATTAAGTCTCAGGAGACCCTGGGGAAGAAGGGGAAGTTTCTTTCCCTTGCTAGATGCAAGATGCAAAGAGAAGGCAAGCTGCTTTTACAAGGTAATAGTAGCTGAAGGGTGCTTTTGAAAGCAAGAACAATGGGCTCAGCAGTGCTCAGAAAATCCTGCCATTGTGAGCACAGCGTGTCTGCTTTTGCACCCTGAAATGTCCTCCAGATGTAGCACTTTTGTTGGGCAAGGACGAGATAGCCCAGAAAGAAAATGGGACAGATTGGCACATCCCTGGTACCAATCCCATCTTCTTTTTGCATGTTTTCCTTCAGGCAAAGCCTGATGGCAGCTCAGAGGACTCTCGCTCCTGCCCCAAGCGGTCCAACCAACACTTTGGAAGGAAGTCTTCCCTTCCTGGAGAAACCACTGAATATTGCTGTCACACCACTGGACTAAACTAGGTAACTTGGATCTCTGGAATGTAAGTGACTGCATTTTATCCAATGCACAGCACTGCTGTGAGACCAGCAGCCTGGTCTCCACTGTACATTACAAAAGCAGGGGATTTGATGTGTGCATAGAGATGTGCCAAAGAGGGACTGAGAGAGAAACCATTCTCTTCTGTGACTGATAACGTGGGGAGCCCCACAGCACCTAAAAGCCTTCTCTGACACTTCCACTCCTGTTTTCATGCGCAACTGCTTTGGCTGCAGCCCATCCGCTTTCTCATAAGCTGTACGCATGGGATGTTTTGCCCATTTAGGCAAAAGATCTGGAAAACTGTTTTAGTGCTTGGGACATCTGATTGGAATATTGGCTGTATCTCTCATGGGCTTAGTATTTGCTAATAAAGCATTGCTGATGCCGCATCTGTAGCTTCCCAGCTCATGGGGAACTGATGCTCCCACCCCTCCACTGGCTACATTCCAGCTGTCCCAATCATGTTCCAATTGTGCCATGACATGCCAATGGAGCAAAGCTTCTCTGTGCCTTCTCTAGGTGCATCCAGCATCCCTTTTCCTGAGAGCAATAAATGTTCCAGGGCCGCCAGGAGAGCAAAGTTCCTAATGACTGTAAAGCAGGGGTGTCCAAGTCTCTTCTCCTTTTGTCTGCCCCCTCCCCACATTCAGTTAGGGGCAAGCTCTGGGAGGGGGAAACCACACACTGGAAGGAGCCAAGGGCAAACAGGGGAATGACTAAAATATCCCAAACATCAGCACAGTTTCTCTAAAAGTCCCATTTCTACTCACTAAGCCTTCCAGTCTTTCAGAATGTGAAATAACGACAAAATCTGGAGAACCACCCACATCAGTTGTGGGGAAGGCAGCTGGAGGACAGGGCATTGCCCTCTGAGAAAGTGAATGGGGCAAGTTAAGTGTCCAGGAGGGCTGCATTCAGCCCATGAGCTGAGGTGCAACTGCCCACCTCCACGGGGAGCACAGGTGGCCTTACTTGACTTCAGTGGCTTGTGATCCTGGTGTGCTTTGCCCCATGCAGTGGCAGCTTGTGGTATCCCAAACCTTTGCAGAACCTTTTCTCACCCTGTTCTGTGCATGCCCAGGAAGTGCAGTTCCTTTATGAACAGAGACATCATGCAACCATTGATTGTAACGAAGCACATGAAATCCTTGGAAAGTGTGCAGAGTGACCTGAAGTTTTTTTCTCTCTCTCTCTCTTTCTCTTTTTGCCTGTTTGCCTCTAAATGATTGTGAGATAGTTTTAGCACTGCAAGCTCACAGAGAAAATACTTCTAGCCACCACATGCCAATGACACACCTTTGTGGAAATGGAATGAGAATTGCTGAGTTGCACTCCAGACAACTGGATTATCCCAAGTAGGAAACAAAAGAAAACAAGACCTAACTCTGGTCGTAGATCAGGCACAAACAGAAGTGGAGTGGTAAGGCTGATCTGGAAGTCAGGGGGAAAAAATGTTAACTTGCTTACCTTTCGGACACAGCATGCCTCAGCCAGCTCATGCAAACTGATTTTATTCACCAAACGTGAGTGTTTCTTCATTACCAGAATAATAAGCACATTGAGAAGGCAACTATGCATGCAGAGCAGTTCAACATTCAAGTAGGTAGAGATATTCCATTAAGAAACTGAATCCATGGACAGCACTTCAAACATCGACCAAAAAAGCACTGCTCCACCTTCACATGCCCTTCGTTTTTCCACCCAGGGGAACCAGGACCAGAAAATTAAGCAACACTGCTGCCCTGGCACATTCTTTCCAGTTGAGCCTCCAGAGCTTCCCCACAATGAGGGAACTCTTGGCCCCAGGCAACCAGTGAAGCCTGGGCACTGGGAGGAATGTCTGACATCCCTTGCCACCCGACCCTGTATTTTATTCCCTTTACCAAAATTCCTGTATTTTCCTTGGGTCTTCCAAATTTACATTTTAAATCCTTACTCTTACACAGCTGAATGTTCTGTGCAAACAGGCTCAGCTGGACGGGTTTCTGTCATATCAGGCATAACCCAGCACAATGCTGCAGCCCCGAGACAGCGTTGAAATGGCCACAAGAGCTTGGGATTCCCAGCTAGAAGGTTGCCCAGTAGCTCCAACCTCATAACCGGAGATTCATGCTCCTCCCCTTGGAGGCAGCACAGAAAAAACCATGCCAGCTGCCTCTGTGAAGTCATAATAGTGACCTCATTGAATTTTTTTTTGGGGGGGTGGGCATTCTGGGAAGTGGGAAGGGGTGGTGGTTGGCATGGCTGAGGTGTGAGACACCCTGGCAGCATGGCTGCCTCTTCCCTGCCACTCTGGAGTGACAACCTGGGTGAAATCAGCTGACAAAGGCTGTGCAATACAGGAGAGGCAGGGGGAAAACTTTCACCCCCATGTCCCTCACACCCTCCATAGGATGCCTGTGATCCTCCCTGTTCCCTGTTCAAGGTGTGCAGGCATCACCACAGGGCTGCATCCTTTACACCTGTATGTACCCCTGAGTGCAGTGTGAGAGACTGAAGGATTTGCTACCTGCCGTATTGAAATCAGGGTGCTGTACAGTGAAATCCCAAGCATGGTACATCCCAGTTAAGACCCACTGGGTTCAGCAGGGCACATCCCCTGGTAGCTCTGCCTAAATCCCCTACTTCCTTGAATGGGAGTGTGCACTCTTAAGCTCAGTGGAATTTACTTCTGAATAGAAATTCACAATATTGTGTTGCTGTGATACTGATCTATGCACATTCACTGCAAAACATGCTCCAGATCAATGACAGCTTGTGAACACTTAAGTGTACAAAGAACTGTAGCTTCACAGTGCAATTCCGTACATGTCTATTCAGAAGCAAGTCTTACTGAGTTCAGAGCTGAGCCGTTTTCTCTTTACCTATTGTCAATTTTGTTGATGATAATAATTATTCCTTTGCACAAATGGCTTCTCAAAATTCTCTACCTTATTTGTGTTAAGAGACACTGGAACATTTCACTGAATCTCCCCGGGAAGCAAATAAGAAGCATTCCGTTCTTCTTCAAGGAATCTGGTTGGCGGAAATATCCATGAGTGTTGACCCAAAATTTTCTCCCACATTGTTTTGACCATTCTTACTTGGATTGAAAAAAATGCTTTTGGAAAGAAAATGAATAACAAAGAAATTCCACAACAATGCTCATGGGCTGAGTTTGGATTTCTTGAACTCACTTTATGTAGGAGATGGACAAGGAGTGTGCACAAATGTCCAGTCTTTTATTATCCCATCATCTCTCTGGCAACCTGCAGCCTCCTCATCTTCCTACAGTTCAGTTAAAGTGCAGCAAAAGTATCCCAAGATAATTCCTCCCAGCTGGCCCTTTTCAAATCAGTAAGTATAGGCAACCTGGGCAGTTGGCAGTGACTAGGCAAGCACAGAAACACCACAAAAATAAATTATAAGGCACCCAATGAGTGAGGCAAAAGAAGATGGGAGGAAGCCTTTCGGGGAATTGGACAACAGATTCTGCTTCACCAGTAGCATCTTTCCTATCCTGGAGCTTGACATGTTGTCCCCTCTGACTTTCAGTGGCCGTGCAACATCTCCAAAACACTTTTGAAAAAGGAAGGCAGGAAGGAAGGACAGAAAGAAAGATGGACAGACGGATGAACAAAAGAAAGGAGCTGTGCTACAACCCTTGCCAACAGTGAGTCCTACTGCACATCAGTTGGAGGTTCTCCTTCCCCTGGAGAAATTCAGTGAAGCAATCCCTCTGCATTATGCTGCTCATAAACAGGAGAATTTTGAGAGGTTATTTGTGCACAGCTATAGTTTTAATAATGCCTGAGAGGCTTCTCAGGGACAAAGTGGTTTGGAGCAAGAAGTGAATGTCTTTTCCTGCTGGGGAGTCCTTGTACGTTCTTCTACGACAGCCCAGTTCTACGTTGATCTGAGTGCCACTGTTTCCATTGGCAGCCATTTTCCTTTAGTAATAAAGATTTGTAGTACTGAGCAGCCTTCACCAACATGGTACATTCCAGACACCTTGGACTACAGCTGCCAGAATTCCTGACTATTGGTCATGCTGGCCAGGGTTGATGGGAGATGAAGTCCAAAACCTCTGGCGGGGTGGGGGTACCAAGTTGAGGAAGACTTCTGCAGTCACAGACAAACCCTTGCTATTATGAATTAAGAGAGGGCTGCCACTGATACGAGGGGCAGAATGATATCCTTTGCCAGCCTTCTCTAACCAACCTTCTCCAGATCTGTTGCACTACCACTCCCAGAACCTCATTTGGTTGCAGTTTATGAAATCTGTAGACCAAAACATCTGAAGGTACCAGGTTGGAGATAGTTATGTGTAGGTGGGCAACTCATTTTTCTATTGATGGCTCTTCATGGATTGCAACTATGCAGCCTTCCAAACTCTAGGTGTGCACACAACAGAAGAGCCTGGTGACATTAGACCAAGGTGAGTTTCAAGATCTTCCAGTGAAGTATGTTTTCCGCAGTAAATTGCATCTTACCTGTCACTGTAGGCAGCCGCGGTGGCTGTGGTGGGCTGCGCATACCTGTAGGCAGCATAACCACCCTGAAATGCAAACACATTCTAATCAGAGTCAAAGCACATTTCAGAAATGAACAAACACCCCACATCATTACCAACAATTAGTTGCTTTATGATTTTCATGTTCTGCTACAAAGATTTGCAAACAGTGTCACAGTTAACGACAGCATCTAAAACAGGATTGTACATTAGCTGAATGAGCTGATAGGCATAAATAACTGCTCACACAATATCAGAGGCTGGAGTCATGCAAAAGTAATTCACAGAACCATTTGGTGCATGTCCACTCAGATGCAAGTCCCACTGAGTTCACCAGGCAAGCACACAGAGGACCGCAGCCCTGAATATTGTACAGAATCCACTGCCAAAAAATGCAATGATGGCCACTGAAGGGGGCGGGATGAGAGGAAGCCAAGCGAAAAGGAACATTTGGGTACACCAGTCCTGCAGTGCACCTTTGAGGATCAGATGCCAGGTATGAACCAAAGGGGACCTGCATCACTCCTTGGCACTGATTTTAAGCTGATGGTGAGAAGTCTGCACAGTTTGCCCATCACTTCTTGGGCTCACTTAAAGGTGTTGATTTTTATCTTTAAATTTCTAAAAAGGCCAGGGCTTAGCTATGCCCCCATCATTGGATGCACCTCTTCAAGAATTAAGAACTGCAGGAGAGCCTGTTTCTTGGGCACCCATGGAAAGGCCTTGTCTTGTATGCTCCCCACCTGAGAGTGCTTTCTCTCAAGAACTACAGTTGGACCCCCGAGTTTGGGTCATTTGTTTTAGCTTGTGTGAAGTGAAGGCTGAGGAAAACATCGCAGAGGCTCAGAAAAGTATGGATTTCTGACTGCAAATTGCATTTGCGTACATGTCTAGAGCGTGCTTTTTCACACATCCCTACTGTAACTGGAGAGACCCCAGTGCTAAGAGCTGCAGTTTTAAAAATTGCGAGGCATGGTGTTTAATACCATAGTCCTGATTCACGTGTAAATATCTCCGTGTGCGCAGCTGAAATATGACCAAGTGCCCTGCCTGTTTACACACTTGCTTTCCTCCACCCTTCCTGATATGGGATGACGTGCCAGTTTCCAATTGCACATAGTTAACCATATAAAAAAAGAGCGGATCATAAACCATGGTTTGAAGCTGGGTTAACAAACCGCCTTCTTCTGAACCTGTTAAATGTAGTATCCTGTTTCGGATGCAGTGGGAAACTATATTTAATTAAAGGTGTCCTGGATTACCATAGAGTGCCAAAAAGTGAGAAGTGATAGGGTGGCACAGAAACAGATTTTGATGTCACAAAGCCGGCACGCTTCCCAGTGTATTAATCCAGATAAATATCTTTGAAGAGGGCCATAGTGGTATTTAGAAGTATAGTTGCAATGTATCTCACCCAAGCATCCTCTTTACCCTTATCCAGGATTACTCTTACAACCCTGAAGATGCCTTTGACATGTTTCTTTCTGTCAGCTATGATGGGGAAACAGGGATCTGAACACATTCCCCAGCTCCAAGCTCAAAGTTCTTTTCTGAGCTCAGGATGGGGAGTCTGGATGATCTTTTTGGTACTGGCTAGGGGGTCACAGACTGTTCCTGCTTTGTCTCCTTAGCTTGACCGCACACATCGTTCGACTTGTAAAGCTCCCTTATCTGTCAACTCCTTCATCAGCACACCCTTCTACCCAACATGAAGCTCCTTCCTGGATTTCTGGTTTCCTTTGCGCCGCCACTTTGAGTGCCCCAAACCCACCACCCGTTGTTCTGTTCCCTCAGCCATTTTTTCTCTATAATGCTGCTGCTCGTTCAGTCAGAACCTGACTGGCCTGCACTAACTCCAGCCTGGTCAAACATTTTTCTCCTTCCTACCCATGTAGACTCATTGCTTTGCGGGAATCCATTTGTGAAATCCATTTATCCCTCTGTCGCTTCGCTGTTGAGCCACACACCTTTCATTGGTCCACCTAACTCAGTATGGCATGAGAAGGTTGGGAGCGGTTCTCCACAGGATTTCGAAGCAGGCTTTCCCAGCCATACCTGGAGTTGTGAGGAACCAAACCTGTTAGTTTGCTCCACCACTTATTTGAAACCTCTTTGTATCTGGACTTCTAGGCCTCAGGGCACAGAAGTGCCCACATGATATAATCAAGTTCTACATGGGCTGCCCTTGAAGACGGTTTGGATAATTCAATTGGATCAGCATAGAGTTGCCAGGTTGTTAACAGGGACCAGCAGGTATGAACACATAACGCTGGTCCTTAACCACCTACACTGGCTACCAGTTGAAGTCTGGGCCCAATTTAAGGTACTGGTGATGACCTAAAAAGCACAAATTGGCTTAGGGCCTGGTTACCTGAGGGAGCATCTCCTTCCATATATACAGCAGAGGCAGTCTGTAGAGGCAGTCTGGGTGAAACTTAGGGGTTTTGACAGGGAAAGGAACCTGACAGTGGGGGTATGTTATCGCCCTCCAGGTCAACTTGAGACCCTGGATGACGTCCTGACAGGCCAGATTCTAAGAATATCTCGGGGGAGAGACACAGTAATTATGGGAGATTTCAATCTCCTGGATATTACTTGGGAGACTCACTCGACGGTGACAGCCAGGTCACGTCGCTTCCTAGAAGCTATAGAGGGAGGGTTTTTCACACAGAGGGTACGAGAGGCGACAAGGGGGGGAAACATCCTTGACTTGGTCTTGACCAATAGGGAGGAGCTGATAGATGAAGTACAGATTAGGGGAGCTCTGGATGCGAGTGATCACTCCATCCTTTGCTTTGAGATCAGGGGACTGGGGATGTGCAGCAGGTCGAGCACTAGAAGCTGGGACTTCAAGAGGGCCAACTTTGGCCAACTGAAGGCCAGACTAGGAAAGTCTCATGGGATAGGTTACTGGAAGGTAAGCGAGTTGAGGAGGGGAGGATGGCACTCAAAAGGGAGGTTTTGGAGGCGCAAGCCTTGACGATACCTCTAGTCAGTAAGGTGGGGAGGCGGAGAAGAGCACCGTCATGGATGTGAAAGGAGGTGGTTAGAGGGATTAGATGAAAGAGGAACCTCAACAGGAAATGGGTACTGGGGCAAATAGACAAAAGGGTATACTGGCAGGAGGAGGCCCATTGCAGAAGAATTCTTTGCAAGGCTAAGGCTGATTACGAGCTGAGACTTGCCAAGAATATCAAGAGCAACAAAAAGGGCTTCTTTCAGCATGTAAATAGGAAGAGGAAGGAGAGACAAGTGGTGGGACCACTAAATAAGGAGGAAGGAGATCCAGTGACTGATATGAGGGAACAGGCACAGATGCTAAATGACTATTTTGCCTCTGAGTTCTCCCCAAAGCAGGATGGGGGATATCCGCATAGGAGATGAGATGAGGCTGGAGACATAGGGGCACAGATTAGAGTCATCCCCCTTGAAGTCGAGGGGCTCCTCAGGGCATTGGACATTACAAAGGCGCCAGGCCCTTACGGGTTACACCCAAGAGTACTTAGAGAGTTGGCAGAGGTTCTCTGACGCCCTCTGGCCTCCATTTTTGAGGCCTCGTGGAGAATGGGTGAAGTTCCAGAGGACTGGAGGGTGGCATCAGTGGTCCCAATTTTCAAAAAGGGTAGTAGAGGGGACATGGGGAATTACAGACCAGTTAGTCCATTGTAGGAAAAACAATGGAAAGTCTCATAATAGAAAGAGAACTAGTAGTGCTAGACAGGGAAGGGAGGCTGACAGCCACACAACACGGCTTCCGCAAAAACAGGTTCTGCCAGACAAACCTTATGGAATTCTATGACAAGTTTTCGCGATGGCTAGATGGAGGGGATGCAGTGGATGTGGTATACC
>NW_025336599.1:509656-510479 GCF_004798865.1 Varanus komodoensis
GTGGATTAGGGCATGGTTGACTGACCGAAAGCAGAAGGTAACCATTAGTGGGGAATCATCGGGATGGTGGCCAGTGACAAGCGGGGTACCCCAGGGCTCTGTCCTGGGGCCGATCCTGTTTAATCTTTTCATCAATGACATGGAAGAAGGGGTGAACAGGGTGCTGATCAAATTCGCAGACGACACTAAAACTGGAGCAGTGGCCACAACTGATGAGCAGGTACTCCAGATCCAGAAGGATCTATACAGACTATGGAAGTGGGCCGGGGACAACAGGATGGCGTTCAATATGGATAAGTGCAAGGTCTTAGGAATAGGTGTCACTGGAGTGAAATTGTTGCTCATGTTTGCTCTAGATGTCCATCCATGTGGGCCATCAGGATCGTTACTGCCTTTTCTCCCAACTACCTAACTCTATTCATACCCAACAGCCATTT
Organism: Varanus komodoensis; assembly: GCF_004798865.1. NCBI lineage: Eukaryota > Metazoa > Chordata > Lepidosauria > Squamata > Varanidae > Varanus > Varanus komodoensis. The sequence goes on from NW_025336599.1 coordinate 510,094, forward strand.
TTTTTTTTTTTGGTCCTGAGTATAAATGCTTTACTGATCACTTAGGCCAGTTATTCATTTCCTTTCAGAATGAAAATCCTACTGATCCCCCATTTAGGAGTGGGGGGTACTTTGCGATCCCCCCAGAGCTGGAACCAGCTGTCCAGAGGCACATAACAGTCTGCTGATCAAATTCGCAGACGACACTAAAACTGGAGCAGTGGCCACAACTGAGGAGCAGGGACTCCAGATCCAAGAGGATCTGGACAGACTATGGAAGTGGGCAGGAGACAACAGGATGGTGTTCAATGTGGATAAGTGCAAGGTCTTGCACTTGGGGCATAGGAATAGCTGTCATAAGTACAGGTTAGGTGATAAGTGGCTGGAGAGCAGCACTTGTGAAAGGG